>NW_008236769.1:580160-663826 GCF_000691975.1 Corvus brachyrhynchos
CGGAAACGAGAGAGAGCTTGGGGGGGTGTTTGTCTTTTCTTAAGTGTGTATCACAGAGGCTGTCACAACTTTAAGTGGCTTAAAGAATTGTCCATATTCAAACTGGCCAGCTGATAGGTTCTATCAGGTCATAGAGGAAACAGTAAGCACCCCTTTGCAAGGACATCACCTCCGAGACTATGCTTGCTAACCTACGACATTCTCCACCCCTCGCCTCTGTGAAGACACACTTAAGAATTATTATCAAAATTACATTCAACTTCTACCATATTCCACCCCTAGACAGTTCAGTACAATTACAATATAAGTTTCTCACTAACATGCTACTTGACTTATGACTTAATACTTGCTTTGCCCAGTATTCCTCCTAATTAATCTTTATCTCACAGCTCTCATCAATTGCCCACATTCTCTACCATTTTGTTGCAGGTTGGGTTTGTAACCGGGTGGAAACACCAATTTAGTGTAGCCATATTCAAACTGGCCAGCTGATAGGTTCTATCAGGTCATGACAGGTTCTATCCCTATGACAGGGAACCAACCTTAAGTATAAGATATAATCTAATTCAAGAATCAATGTGCACAGAATATTTTCTCAGGACTCACTCCTGAAGAGCCAAAGCTATTTCTTTAGAAATAAAAAACTCTTATGCTTTATTTCTTTTGTGCAATGGACAAAATGCTTTATTGTTTATATGTAAGTACTTAGATATTGATTTACTGGTAATGCCATTGATATAACAACCATTTCCCAAGTTTTGTGCAGGGGGACTAGCCTATGCTTAAGCATGATGTGATGATCAGAAGATTATGATCAGAGTGAAGGTTTGTCCATACAGGCAAAACACAACCTTAGCTATTACTGCTTAGTCAAAGTAACAGGAAAAGAATTAGCAATTTTTGTTTGTTTCTTTGCTGTTTGTTTTAGATTTCGTAGTGGTTTAGAATGGAATTTATTTTACAGTGAAAAAAATAATTTGTCTCATGTCAAGATCAAAGCCTTTTCTGGAAAATTAGGCTCCATTTAAATCAAAGCATAATGTATTTTGACATGAATAAAGTCTGTACCTGTAATCCTGCACTCAATTAATTTGAGTAAAGCCACCACAGACAAAAGATTTTACTCAGCTTTCAACTAGTAACAGCACAACTATTGTGAAAGTGATTTACTGGCATCTCTAACCCATTTCTAAACAGCAGATACTCTCTAGATATGAAAAGAGAGTCATATGCAAATGCCATACAACCCTCTACATTCAGAGTTACCTTCATCTTTCAAAACTGGTTTGATTCTACCCTAATTCTAATTAATGAAACCAACCAATCATGCAAACAAAAGCCCAGGTAACACTGGCCAAAACAGCCGGCAGAGAAAATCTGATAAAAATTTTTTTAGGAAATATTATTTATTAAGAAATACTAGCAAGATATGGACTTTCATGAACCATTAAACACTAGGAGTTATATCTTTAAAAATTGTTTCCTTTTAATCTGAATACAAAGTAAAGTTAGTTAAAGGGGCAATGTCAGCTGCAAAATCAGATTTCTTTTGAGGTTTTTTTGTCGTTTGTTATCAGTGATAATAACCAGTTTGTTGAACTGATAGTTAAGTCTAAGTAAACCATGGCAGGTCTTTCAACTTTAATGGAGAGATAGAGACATTTGGGGAAGATAAAAGTATATGTACTGCAGATACATGCAGTGAATGTACAATTCTTGCACTTATACTGACAATAGGATTCATCTTACTTAAAGGTGACCATAAAGAAGTTAGATAACTAGAGTAGGCTAATCATTAAGATCTCCTCAACAGAGGAAAGAGATAAATACTTAGCACTTAGTTCCGTATGAAGACAGGTTTAAGGTAAGTTGAATGACTCAACTTCCAGAACTACCTCTCTGTCTTTACTGTCTAGAGAGAGATTCCAGATGTGTAGCTAAGACTAGACACTCAACAGTAAGTTACGTGAGAGAAAGGTCTCACCAGACACTCCTTTAAACACCCTTGCCGGAATTTGACCTTGATTGATGGTTCTGCATACAGATATGTATAAGCAATATACATATTTTTATATAATAAAATTGTGTATTTGTGAGAAGTATATTGAATTCAGATCATCGATAAAATGCTAAAAAGTGTTTATCTTTTTATTATTTTCACCTCTTTCTCAGCTGCCTATTTCCCCAGCCTATGCCAACAAGTTGACGAATTAAGTCTATGACAAACTCAATGACAATTCCCATTGCCCATCTTCTTCCTGGCAGAATAGGTGTTGAATCCATTGACTTGCTGACAGCTTTCAGAGAAAAATGTAGAACTTTTTTTCTAACAATAAGATTTTACTCCCCTTCAAAAGTCCTGTCAATGTTCCTATTTCAAACTTTGTTTCAAAGTTCAAAGGTGAGCTTTAGACATCTTTTGAAACAATCCCTAAAAAGGATAAATCTAATCTTTTTTCCTACACTATTGTGTCAAGAAGAAGAAGAAAGGCGTTTTCCTGAGGAATGTTGATTTTGTTTTCCATCTTCATTATCTTTAACGCTGAGGAATTGCTGAGTGACTGAATAGGAATAGGGATCAGATCTGGGCAAAAGACCATCCTCAGGAGATGTTTCTTCCAAGAAGTTCTAAATTCAGTTGCATTAAGAAGGATGAGAGGTTTATTAGCATGCAGTTGTATTACAAGAATGCATTCAGACATGTAGCAGAGCTCTGTTCAGCAAAATATAAATAATGCAAAAAACCATCCACATCTTTTACTTTAAAATTACCCATTTTCTATCCTGTGGAACTCATGTAAGACTCAGAAAAAGGAGAAGAAACAGAGAGAGGTGATGGATAGAGAACTCAAATTGAATAAAATTTTCACTAAACAAGAACACAACTACTTTGCAATTTATTTAGTTGCAATCAGCTTGTAGTTGGTGTCAAAGTAGTTCACTAGAAAAAATTTTGTTAAAGGACAAAACTAGTGGATTTACTGATGTAATTAGAAGTAAAATGTCAACAACATAGGCCAAGTTCTGTCCCTCTCATGGATACAATGTCATGATTTCATTATTGGACTCAAGTGCTCAATCTCTCTTTAAGGGAAATTGCTTTAACTGACTTTGTATTAGCTAAAATGATATGGAAAACTATCTCTTTGGTGCCTTTGCTTGTAATTTTTTTGCTTATATTTTCAAAACTTCCCAGATGTTACTGCTGAGAGCTGTCAGAATGCAAGAGAAAAGCAATGAAAAGGCTTGCAAAGTTACTGCTAAAGATGCTCACTGTGCTAATATTATACAGTCCCCAGTGGTCCTGTCCTCTATCAGAACTTGTATCAAGAGTCACTTTGTGAGAAAATATCATGAAAGACATTTTTTTCATTGAGATTCTCACTGTATTAGCTGACTGGAGAAGTAGCAGCAGTAGGTAGGAGTTTATAGCAGGAGTTAAAGAGCAATAGCTGCTTTAAAAGATACTGCTTTGATCCATGAAAAATGGATCCATTACGGTTACCCTGAGAAGTACCGTTACTTTTTCTTGTATGCTTATGGGTCCAGAAGAAGAGTAATATGCTACTATGCCTATAATGATTGCCTACACTAACTCAAATTGTGGGTCTTAAAACTAAAGAACAATTCTGCTATAGATGAACTAAACCTCAAATTGTTATAATTGCTCCATAGATGGAGATTAGTCAGATTTTAATAGACAGTGGAAAAAACATTTAAAGACCTATCTAATAAAATGAGCAGTGTTATGTAGATACAAAAATGCTGCTAGCAAGGATTTTCTTGCTATTTTCTAAGCCCGTGAGAGACTTTTCTCTCCCACAGAAGAGGCAGCAGAGTTCTGTAAACAACCAAACACCTGCAGCCTTGAAAAGTCTTGTTTATAGTACAGTAGAAAAATATTTTGACAATGGATGCTTTAGGATTTTAGCCAATCATCCCCAAGTGGTGGCTGATCCTTTGTCCAATTAGACTATGAAGAAAAAAGTCTATAAAAGAGTTTGTAAAATAATTAAATAAATCAATCTTGCTGCACAATTCCTGCCTGATGGATCTTCTCTCCTCCTCCTCCCTACGGCTGTGGGATATGGTGATATACCCTAGGGCCTAGGCCTGTGGTAATAGTGTTAGACCTCAGGAGTATTCTTGTCAAAGTAAGAGTTAACATTAGCATTCAGGAATTTCTCTGTTAAGCCCTACTCTCTGTTTAGAATGGTTACATTGCTTGAAGGTCCCCCTGAAATAATCTGAAAAATTAGATATTCACACTGAGTTGTGCAATATGTCCAAGACACGATTTGGTTTTTTGGTAAGGCAAGAAGGTGCTGCTTGTGAGGATCTCACCATGAATGTAAAATGCTATTTGTACTGACTGTGTAAGCCACAGTATAACAAAGAAACAGAAACATAGGGCAACGTGGGCAACAGAATACTCAGTCTTAAGCTAAAAAATCAAGAATTCTTTTAGTTTTGGCAAATTAATCATAACTTATACATCCTGACATATAGTTTTATTTTTCACATATTGAATATTTTAGTATTTCACATCCTTACAAACCCATCTCCCTAGGTTTTCCTCTGGACTCATGAAAGAACACAAACACACAAAGCATCAGTTTTTAATAAGAATAAACAGAATAATAGATAAGCAGTCACACAAAACTACGGTGTTAGTCTGTCTCAGGATCTGTTGACATAAATCATTAGCACTTTGTTTTTTAAGTCTGGCTTATTTGTTTATTTCTTTAATATTTCAGATTTCTAAAATCTACATATAACATTCAAATAACAGCAATATAGACTGGTTTTCCTTTCTTTTTTATCTTTGGTGATTTTTAGCCTTCTTACTTTCTCATAACACTCTGTCCCATCTTCCTCTTGAGAACAATACCCTTTTGTTAACAATTGGTTATGGCCTAATGGGATAAGCACTTGTGCAGGTAACAGTGGACACTGACTTTTTTCATCTGCTCACTCCAAGACAACTCTGACTTCTCCTTTATTTCCTCACTTACACATTCCATCATTAATTTAATAAAAATTTGGGAATCAGTGCTGCAATAACCTGTTCTAACCTTCTCCTTTCTCTCTCTTTTAGTGGCTGGGGATCCAAGACTCCAAGGATCAACTCAGATAAGACACAGATGCCCACTGTTGATTCACACAGGAAGAGCTGTGAGAAAATCTGTAGAGATATAAGAAAGGTAAGATTACAGAGCTGGGATTGTTAAAATGGCATTCTTTGCTGCAGAAGGATTCAGGAGAGAAAATAGCTGCACAGACGGTTATAAAATGTTAAAGAAAGGAAAGGTAGTTGAGTTAGTGCAGAAGTGATGACTGGGGTCAAGTTACGATTGTTAACAGAGACAGTAGATGATGCCAGCTGAGCAATATTGAAATACTGGTCTGGGATTTGCAAAAGCTGATGCTTCTTCTCTCAAATGATGCCAGTTAGGGCAGCAAAGACTCCTTGGATACCTTAGCAGGGTGAAAAATTAATTAATCCTAAATCCAACAGTTTCCTAAAGACTGGAATAATTTTTTGGAAGAGGAAAGCATATTTGTGTTTTTCTGATCTTTACATGTGCTTTTTCTCCCAAGATTTCAAAAATGTTAAATGCAAAAAATTGCAACAACTGCCAGTGAATACAACAGATTATGCAAAGTTATCCAACTATAAATATTGTGCCACTGAAATAAAGCTAAAAGGTTATAAAAAAACATGGAAACTTTACTAGAAATTAAGAAAATAGATGAAGAATCTCCAGTTACTATGCTTAGGAGGTTGCTGGTTCTGAGTTTATCCTAGGGCATTCTTTTTTGGGTTCATTTGCTTTGGTGATCCACTACAGTCTTTCATTTAACTAGATAGCCTTCCTCGTGTAATCACTAGGTTTTTCTGTCACACCTCTTTCTGTAATTAATACAGGCATATAGGTAGCCTACCAGCGTTTCAGAAGGGGTCTAAAAATCCTAAATATTCCATTACAGGATCAGGCTAGATCTGGAGGCATATATAGAAACTATCAGAGGTTCAACTTTGAAAACCTGAAAGTCTTCAGCTGTTCCTATGGTAACCAATTAGATCACTGGGTTGAGAGGTACCGCTTGTTCTGAAAAGGGAAAGTTTTACAAACAGGTACTTCATACCAATTTAAATACTGAAATAGACTGCTATCACAAACAGTAGGCAAGTATTCTCTTTGTTGCTTTCCTGTGCTTCTCCTTTTGAGTTTTTTTTTCTCTCTTTAGAGTTGTTGTGGCTCTGTGTGATTTGATCAAGCAGCCATTTGTAAACTTTTGAACTGGATTGGTCAGCTTTTGATCTGCATATATAAAACTCCACAGATTAATTATATGAATTGCCTTAGGTGAGTCTTTCAACAATTCTAAACCTGAAGAAAACAGTTTTAATAAGAAACACCTTTGCATATAGACTAAATACATACTAAATTTAGTCTTATCATTCAGTTACACTATTGCAGCTTTTGTCTCCACCATTGATTAATGAACTACTGCAAAATATTTCTCCACTGCAAACCTATGCAAATCTATAAATAAAAGTAAGAGGGTTATTTTTGTGAAAACAATCTATTTAAAACTGTAAAAGTATCTTTTAGTAAGTAATTTATGATAAACAAAAACTATTAATAAGTAAAATATAAGATGATATTGTAGAAAGATCAGAAGATTAATTTGTATTTAAAATACAGAAGTCTCTTTCTGCGCATCTGCAATTAAATAGTCAGGCTTGTTCACTATTTGTTCACTATATGTGTATGTGAGAGAGACAACATTCTCATCTGTATGGTACAACCTTAAATGGCCCGTATTTATAAAGTAAATAGAACTGTTAAATCACACAGTACAACAGCAAAGCACAAGAATAACTCGGTTATACTGAACAGTGTTTTTTACTTGCATATGATCTCATGTTTCTCTGTTCTGGTAATACACTTGAAGATGACTATTCTATCTAAGAAAGACCACAGAATTGCTCCCTCAACTCCTTTTGCACTGAGTGGCCTCACCAGCTGTACCTATGGCTAGTAATTTTGGGTGAAATCCTAAGATGGATTTGGAAAAGCACACAAAGCCACCCTGCATGCTTCTGAAATATCTGATGAGTTCAGGTGGCTAGCAGACAGATACAGTGTTCAGGGAAAACCAGTTGTCAGAGATATAATGCATCTATGCTAGGGAGATATTCAGCTCAGTTAAGAATTAAGAGGAAATTAAGAGTAAACAAAATTAGATTTTAAGAATATAGTCCATGTGATCACTTCTATCACTTCATTGGTTTTATTGTTCTCCCTGCACCATGGTTTTGATAATGTGAAATGAGCAGGGCGACATAGGTGTGAAACTGGGTTGAGATAATAGAATCACTTGCCCAGAGCCCTTGTGTTTCTCTGGTTTCTTAAAAGGCAGGACATAAAAAAATTAAGTTGTACTATATGGGAAAATGTCCTGCTGTTTCTAAGTAGTGACCTTGTGGGCAGCTTCAACACTTCTCTAAGAAATTCTGTTTAATGATTTTATACATTTTTTTAATTTCACAATTAGAGTTTTTAAAATCCCTTAGCATTGTATATATGCTAACTCAATCTAGGAAAAGAAAACAAAAGTAGGAAATTAGAAAGCAAACTTTTTCCATCTATAAGGATTTTGACAACTGATAAAAGCACATGCATATGAATATATAAAAAAGAAACACTAATGAATATGCAGATTTCCTATCGGTATATTTTTCTATTCCTTACATGGCAGGAAAGGAAAGGGGAAGGCAATCTCTTTCGATTGTATAATCTCTTTAGTGCAAAAGATAATCTACTGGGTACTGGAGTGCTCATAATATAAGCAACCCTTTTTGTGACTTTCTTTTGCTGTAGGTTTGTAATGGTCCAAGGCATTTTAATAATTAGTCTACAGGGAGCCTTAATAGACTAGGGCAACTCTTAATTAACTTAATCCCCAGTACATGAGTTGACCAGGAGACATCAAACCACATTTTAGCTTGGAGGGTATGTGAACTCAGAGGAAATCTCATTTTTTAACTACTGTGATGCCGCATATTTTCCTTCTAGCATAGTGTGGTTGTAGCTAAACACATTGTGCCATTCTGTCCTGTAGTAACCAGAAGCCTTTATTTTCAGTGGAATTAATAATAAATGAAGATGGCAATTTCAGCATAATTATTTTAAGTTGCAAAAATTATCATAGGATGATGTTCATATATGGTTAAAATAGGCAACTAAGAAGTGATTTTACTTATTTTTGCTATATCTCTGCTGTATATTTCTGACGCTTTAAAAAAACCTGGACCTGTTTAAAATACGTGAAAATATACTGATAATCTTTTTAGCTACCGTATGTTTTAATTAGAAATATTCTGCACTCCTATGATTTGAGGGAAGTATTCTAGTATATGATTATGCTTCAAGCATGCTTTATATTTATAAGGATTCAGTTTGTACTTTATGTTCTATTCTTGCTTGTTATCAAGATTTGTGATGTCTAAATAGCAGAAAAAAAAAAAAGAACTTCCTGAGGCAGACTTTCTCCTTTCATTTCTATGTTACTATTCACATATTCAGTAATACTTTTAATGAACTGGGTGTTGCTTTAGGAATATAATCCTAAGGTACCTAAAGCTGTGTAAAAGTAAAGATTATCACTGAATTGCATGTAGTGACACTGTGGGCAGCCTAACAGTGATGAAAGGAAAAATGTCGGTATAATCACAAAGCACTCACGTGAAAGACAAAGCTGTTCTATAAGGTACATATGTTTCTGAATAAACATTGTAGCAGCAGAATACATTAAAAGTACCTGTTTTTATTTTTTACAGTGACTTGTTTTCGTGTTGGTATTTTTAGCATTTGCAGCTGATTTCCAACTAAATATATGAAAGGTATATTTAAATTAAGTGATTTAACAGAAAAATCACTGGGCAAAGAATTTTAATCTAAGCTAAGAAATTTAACCTAAGATACTGTTTAGCTCTTTGGGGACGCAATTTGTCTGTCCCACTTGCTGAATGCTTTGGGGAACACACTTTCCTTAAGACTCATTCCATTAGAATCTTAGCCAACACCTATAATGCTACAAATAAGTTAAAAAATAGTCATATTCAGGTTAACCAAACCTTCAGCTGGACACTTACACATCTCACTATCAAGAAAGGATACTAATTTAACAATTGCACAGGATCTGACTCAGTGAGAGAACTGAGAACATAAATGTTTTTGTGTTATATATTTATAAAGTATTAGGATATTTCCTAACAAGAGATTTTTTTTAGCATTATGGAAAAAATTAACTATGTCTATGTGTATTGCATAGTGAAGCATAAAAAGAACTCAAAAAATGTATCTATAGAAAAAATGCATACCCATTTTTTCTTGCTATTACAGTCAAATTTAATTCATCTCATTAAAAACACTTCCCTTTTATTTCAATAATGTTGCATGTATTCAAAACCTCTGCATTTTATAGTGAATTCAATTTCTTATCTTATTAATCTAATCCCCTTATAAAAAGGAAAATTAAATATCTTCAAAAATCTTGATGTAGTCAGTTTAATTTCCATAACTGTAAATCTTTTATAACAAATGAGTTTTAATTAGTTGCTGTCCTTGGCCACGTACAAGAGGGAGGAAACATCTTTCAATTAATCTATTGTTAGGTTATACTGAATTAAAAAGTCCCATATGCTTAGGATGTTCAGACTACTATCTTTCCAATTTAATAGACATTGACTTATAACTTTCTAATATTTTTCAGGTGTTTCCCTTTGTTGCTGTTTTAGAAGAGAGTCCATTTTTTTTAACTTGATGGGCTGATGGGACAACACTAGAAAATAGTTCCAAAATAGTCCATAGATATACACAGCTATAAACTGAATCAAAATTTCCAAACAAATATCCCCAAACTTAGGTTGCTTGAAACTTCAGTTTTCCAATTTATTTTTCTTTAGAGTGTAAAATTAATGGTTGTTGGCTTGATATGGTCCAACTGAATTCAGGAGTTAAGGAACAGACTTGATTAATGCCCATCTTTACTTCATTTTATGTTTTACCATTCTAAGTTTGTTTGTAATTTCATAGAGTAATGTGGGTTGGAAGATACCTCAGGAAGTCACCCAATCCAGCCTTAGGTTCAAAAGAGGGTCAGACCAGGTCACTCAGGTCATTGTGCAGTCACTCTTGTAAACCTCCACAGATGGGACTGCACAACCTACCCGGCAGCCTATCTCACTGTCCCAATCCTGGAAGTGTTCAAGGCCAGACTGAAAGCAGCTTTGAGCACCCTCGTCTAGCGCAAGGTGCCCCTAACCATGGCAGGGGGGATGGAAGTAGATGATCTTTAAGGTCCCTTCTTGTGGCGCTGTAAGTGGCTCCAGCCAGTCTGTCTCCTGAGTAGAACTCAAACAACCAGCTGGGGTGGTCAGCAACCCACGTTTAGCATGTAATTTGTAGTCATGGTGAGAACCCATGATTCCCTTGTGCTGTCTTTTGCATGTTTTCTCCCAATTGGTTTACGTTTTCCCCTCCCTGTTTCATTTATGAAGTTATGTATATTCATTTCCCTTCTTTAATATGTATCAGTTCTAGAAAGTTCTTTGCTCCTCGACACCCCATTGGATCCTTCAATGAGTCCCTCCTATGTGTTGTTCCCATTGGTTCCCTTGCTGTCAACCCCGCCTGCTTGCCCCTATCCCATTGGCTGTGATTCCTCTCCCTGCCTATCTTGTACCCAGTATAAGACCCCTGGACCCTGCCACCAATTGGTCTCTTCGTCCCTGCCATTTCACAGGGATAAACCTACGTGGAACACATATGGAGAGCCCCCTCTCTTTCTTCTTTGCCTTCGCCTGCGTGCCTGCTTAACAGCGACAGGAAGATACAGCCCCTTTTGGGTGAGGAGCTCTACCCCTTTTTCATTGTGTGTTGGGCACTGAGTGCTGCCTTCCAGAGGGGTTTCAGCGTTGACCTCTGGGCTTCTTTGTGTCGGCACACAAGGGGTAAACCCCCTTCTGTGAGCTCACAGCTGCAAAACTCCTCACCTTTTCACCCAGGCTATTCTATGATTCTGATGAGGAATAAGTTTCTCCTTTCTCACCAATATTTATCGGAGGTTTTATGTTTGGTTTTGTTGAGAGCTCCAAGAAGGAAAGGGACAGGAAAGATATTATGTGTAATTTATTCCTATGACATTGAAAAAAATAATGGTTTTATAGTGAAATTCCAAGAAAGAGGTGTTTCAAATGACCTAGAAAAGAATGATTAAAAATTATCTAAAATTCTGTTCATCTAATGCTTCCTTTCACAGTTAGGATCACTGTCTTAGTGGAGGAAACAGACCATATTTGATTTCTAATAAAATTATATTGACCTAATTAAACAATGACACAACAGGAGTTACAGTATTTGAGTTGGTGGTTGTTGGGCTTTTTCCTTCCTGGAACTTCCAACAAGATAGCCCAATTAGATCAGCTATCTGTGAGCTAGAAAATGTAACATAATGTACTACAACTACAATTTTTGTCGGGGAGGAAAGTGAGATACTGCATAATTAGGAAAGCAGCACAATTGTCACTCTTGCCTTTAAAGGCAACAAGCGTTGTCTGCATGGTGCCAGTGGGCCCCATGCAAACGTTTGGTTCACAGCCACATCATTACCACAAAAATGTGTCTACATTACCACAAAATGTGTCTGAGATGTGAAATAAGTAATGTTACAGGATTTCTTCTTATGTGAAGATATGAAAAAGGATTACTTACATAACTTCTATTAAAAATTATTCAAAAGCTGAGACTAATTTACCCTAGTTTGGCATCTCTGCATTATTCATCTTACCTCCTCTCACGTGATCCTGCACACATTAAGCATCAAGGAACCTATTAGAGCTGTGAATTTTATATATAAAGATCCCTAGCTGTCTAAAGTATCTCTTCTCTGCTTGGACAGCATAAATCACTTAAGAAACCAGGGCTCTCATCTATTCCCATTTAGTATTGGAATATAGGGTTTATTTTCAAGAGATTTCAAGTTGGCAGTGCAACCTTGTGACAATGGAGGATGAGGCCATATGGGGCTCTATTAACAAGAGTGCCAAGAGACCATCAAGAGAAGTGGTTATTCTTCTCTACTGTGCAGCTTGGGAGGCCATGCCTGGAGCACTGTGTTTGTTTTTTGGCTCTTCAGTTAAAAAAAAAAATCACATCCTGGAGACAGTCCTTCAGAAGGTAAGCAAGATGATAAAGGAACTGGACTACATAAATGTTGCAGTGGAGATACTGCAACATGCATATACCAAACCAGGAGTCCCGTGGAAAGGAAATATATATGGACAGATTCTTGATAGCTGTTTCAGAGAGATGTTTATTTCTCCAGCCACATGGCCGGAGCTCTGCTGAGGAACTGTTACAGTCACTGGACCCGAGGGTCCTTCTGCCCGCGCAGGGAAACACAAACCAACCAATGGGAATGAGGCTGAGCAGGGGCAGGGAAACCCCGTGCCTCCCCCCCAGGGCCCCTCTCCCAGGGCTCCATGGCAGGGGAGGGACCCCAACACATAAAAGACTAAGAAGATGCTAGGGGAGCTGGCATAAGTAAAGAAGGTTAAGAGGGGATGACCTTTGTCTCTTTGGCTACCTGGTGGGAGGTTACAGACAAGATAGAATCAGCTCGTCAGGAGTACACAGAAATGGATTTTTCAACAGACAACAATTGCAAAAAAGAACATTCTGAGTAGGTGCAAGGTGGAAAAAGATCACACTGAAGGAGACAAAATACTGAACCAGGTTGTCCAGAGACCTTAAGGAATATTTATCCTTGGAGATGTGCAGAACTCAAGTGGCCAACGCCCTGAACAAGCTGTTCTGACTTTTCAATTGGGTCTGCTTTGAGGCAAGGTCATTTGACAGGATTCCCCTCTAACATTTTTTTTTCTTTTTAGCTGTTTTTAGCCATTAATGACCCTTCCTTGTTGGCGTTTTTGTCGAGCAAATGGGAGGGGGAGCCTGGACAGGCATTCCAGGAGCCTTTTTATATTTCACTCCGTTATCAGTCTAATGTACAGAGTTGAGACAGAGATGGTACAAAGCTCACGCCAGCACAGGCATCCAAAGACTTCCTTGTTACAGAGCATTCTTAAAAGCTTCTTAGCCAATTAGCATGCTTCTAAAATTTACAGACAACTGTTTTAACCAATCCTCAACAGCGCACATACATCTGTTGTATACAATACTTGCTTGTTATGCCTTTATATAACAATGCACAATATTCCATTATTAAGCTTAAACTTATCTATCTTGCTAAGCATATTTTTTGCAACTTCAAAACTCTCAATTAAAACTAGAAACTCTAACCATTGTTTTAATGTCCTTGCTTGCTATATAATTGTAACCTCTTCTATCTTCAAGTTTTTGCAGCTAGAGCCAATTCCTAAATTCTTTTTGCTTTATTTCTGAAACCCACTTTTTCTTCACACCTAAGAGCTTTTCCACCTTTTATGTTTCCCCACACTTCCTGATCCAGCTTAATAGGTTAGCAGTGAGGCTGCTGCAAAAGTTAAAAGGTTCACACAAGATTTATAAATCTACTGGTTTCACACAAGCTTATTTGATCTGTTGAGTTAGCAAATAGTTAGAAAAACTTCTTGAGACTGCAAAAGGCTTTTTCCATGGGTGCTCTAGATCAGATTGGCATGGACTAGCTGATGGAAAGCACCAGACCAAGGAGGCAACTCTAGAAGTAAGGTAGGAATAAAGCTAGGAATGGTTTGCATAGGTATACAGGAAATAGGAAAGCAGCTAAGCTTATTTAAGTAAGGGATAGTCTGAAAAGTGTGGAGAGAGCACTGGGAAGACATACTAGCACCACTTAGGTGAAAGCAGTGCAGGATCGGCTGACAGAGGGGAAGGAAGTCACAGAGAGAACTTGAGGAAAATCTCATAAAGCGTAGCAGCAACAAACCAGGTTGTGTACCAAGTGATACTAAACTGTGAATAAAACATCAAGGCATCCATACCCATTATCACCCTGCCACAGACAGTTTTAGCTACAAGGGACTTAATAATAGCACAACTGAGTTTCAAGAACTATGCTAACAAGAACAAATAGCAACTCCATGGAGATATTCTGGGTTAAATCATCTGAGCAGTTAAGTCTAAGGTTAAAAAATTGTTCAGGTCACAGGGTAACAT
This sequence comes from Corvus brachyrhynchos, assembly GCF_000691975.1. Lineage (NCBI taxonomy): Eukaryota > Metazoa > Chordata > Aves > Passeriformes > Corvidae > Corvus > Corvus brachyrhynchos. Next base: position 594,374 of record NW_008236769.1, read on the forward strand.
GACCTAGAGGGATAATAACACAGAGTAAATAAATCAAAATCCCATTTATATAGAATTGTATTAATGTAGCATCTTTCTGTTGGTTAAATGCTGTGAAAAGGGAAAGATGATGCAGAAGAATCTTATAACACAACTTAGGTATAGATGTCTTTCAAGATAGATAAATTAATAGTAATGAAAAAAGTATCAAGTAATGTACTAAATTAAAAGTAGAACCATATAATGATTTGGGTTGGAAAGATCATCCAGTCCAAACCCCCTGCAGGGATCCTTTCTACTATACCAGGTTGCTCAAAGCCCCATCCTACCTGGCCTTGAACACTTCAAATGACATCCACCATTTCCCTGGGCTACCTGTTTCAGTAACTCACCACCCTCACAGCAAAGAATTTCTTCCTAATGTCTAATCTAAATCTATCTCTTTGAGTGTGAAGCTATTCTCCCTCATCTTATCTCTGCATGACCTTGTAAAAAGTATCTGTCCAGCTTTCTTGGATTCTTGCTTTAGGTACTGCTGTAAGGTCTCCCTGATGCCTTCTCTTCTGGCTGAACAGCCCCAGCTCCCTCAGCCTGTCTTCATAGGAGAGGTGCTCAAGCCCTCTGATCATCTTCTCTGAGTAGTGTCATTGAAATAACAACTCTGAATACATGAATAGGTGGGAAATAAAAAGAACAAGGGAATGGAGTACTAATCTCAGCATTAGTGTAAGGGTAGAAAACCTTACATTACTCATGTTATGGATGGACCACCCACCAAAAATTTTTGATTAGCTGATTCTTCACAGTTAATGATTTAGATGCTTTGAGGCAATAGTAATTAAAGATTAGTTCTTTTGACCCATAATTCATAGGGTCAATTCACAGATAGGAAAATAAGGAAAGAAATCATTTATTCAGCTATAACTGGCATCAATGCTATTATTAATACATTTCAATCCAAACAAGAAAATCTACAACTAAGCCTCAGCAGTCTATAAATCCACATGCAAAATTCCTTTTTTCACTATGCTTAGCAAATCACCTGTTAGGACATGGCAGTTTTCATTACTACTCCAAGAGTTGTTTGGGCATTAAACTATATGAAGTTTGGCAGTGCTGAGTCATTAAATAAGAAATCTGTTTCTTGCATTAAAATAGAGGCACAGGAACAAAGGATTGCATTAAATGGAGAGAAGTGCAAATGAAAAAAACAGAAGAAAATTCAATTTCTCTGACATAACACGAATGAAGAAATTACATGCTATCATCTATTGATATTAGTGTTTGAGGTGAAAAAGCATTTGTAGACTGACTTAAAATATATACAGACCAGATTAAAAAAAAAGTCAATATTTTTTTGATTAAACAGAATTTTGCTTTAACTAAAATAGATCATTCTGATTTTAAGCATATGCTTCAACTAGAATCAATAATGATTAACTACATTTGTATTGGCAAGAACATAGTAATAATTAAGTTATTATCAGATTTTTACTGTATGAAATAAAAAGAGAATATCCTTATTCATTTCTACCAATTTCTGTGCTTAGCAGTGCACATATTAAACTAAACACCATCAATAATCACCTGCCATACTCTATTCATTTCTTTAATATAATGTTTGTTCCATAATTAAAGGTTAATGTATTTGTATAGTTAGTAGCGGAATAGTATAGTGGAAGTATTTTATTCTTGCAGTATGATATTTGTCTTTACTCTGGAGGAACAATTCTAGACAAATATTTATATAACTGAAAACATTACTTGGTGAATTTTGAAACATTTCAGCAAAATTCTTCAGCTAGTATTTTAGTTAGTTAGCAATTCGCCAATATTCATCTTGACCTAATTGTGAAGTATATCTACGCATTTTACTACTAGTAATAAGATTTAGATTGCTTTTATTTCTATTAGAACTGTAGAAGCAATAAAGCTCTAAGAAAATGAAGTAGAATTTTTTTCTCTCTTACTTAGTCAATGAAGTGATTTAATTAAAATGTCTTTAGTCAAAATCCTCTTCTCAGCCTATCGAGAGATGAACAGCTTCACTCCTCTTACACAGAGTTAGGTCAGTTGAACTGGTGATGGTGATCAGCTGGATACAATGGAGTTTATTTCTCAGATTCAAAGAAATAAGAAATGTTTTGATTTATAAGAAATATTAACTGAGACAACAAATTAATCTAATTTGTTCACTTTTGCTAATGAATGAGATCTGTATAGCTTGGATCGAGACCAAGGTATTATGTGTGAGCTGGATTGTGGAATAATGGCCGTATTAAAAAAAATATTGAGGCAATAAAATGGAATTACCAAGGCACTGTTAAACCTATGCTTTAAAACATATCGTGAAAGTAAAACAACTAGGAATTCAAATGTCTGGTCTGCTATAAAGGATTCTATACTTCTACAGTCCTAGTGGTAATCTCCCAATTCATAGATCTCAGCTCTCTGATCCACTCTGAGCCATTAATATAAAGGTATCAGATTAATTTTACTTTCCTTCAGGAGGATTATTCAGTGGGAAATGACATTTCTGTAGCTCCTCCCTATCTTTTCTACACTTAATAGCTTTTCTTCAGATTATAGTATTAATCATTTCCATAAAATCATAATGTCTATTATAGCCTAAGTTATCTGAATAACTGAAGAAAAGCAGACTGAGTTTAATATATATTCCTAAAGAAAGGAAAAAACTTCTAGTTCTGTAACAAAGTTTATGCTCTTTATACAATTTAATGCATTGTGAAGAAATAGATTCAAATAATTTCTAGTGTTAAAAGAAGGGCTTTAAAGAGGTTTATTTTAAATTATTTTATGAAATGTATTCTAATTTTTTTCAGCACTTTCTTTGTCATGACTGTTAATATTTCAATAATTGGGGCTTTTTCCCTGTAATTTAGGCATAAATCCTGCGTATCTGTTAATGAATCTATGTGGAGTGTACTTGAATACATTGAATACAGATGAACTGATACACTTAGTAATATATATCAGTACAAGTGAATACCGCCCTTAGCCCATCTCCATCTGACAAAGCACCACCCGGGCAACAGACATGGCTCAGCAGAATGCGTGTTCACTCTTGGGTCATCACACTATGCAGACAGAATATTAAAATAGCATTGGTCCTTCTTAGTCCACCAGCAGATTTATGTCAGCTTCTTACTTTTTCATAAGAAGCTTATATTAATATTCTAGGCTTTAAACATGTCAGGAGTGAACAAGTATCACACCCAGGATAAATTCAAGTATCTATTCAGGATTGATTCAGGATGTCTTTATGTTGGGAAAAATAAAATTTGTTATATGGTCAAGGTAAAGAGCTAGGACTGCTTACTACTTTAGTCATCCCAGATACATCTTGAGGATAATTAGCACCTCTGCAAAGTCTCTTTTTATAGGACATAACACCAGCAAATTCTATAGTTCATATTCAAAGTAACCAGAACCCTCTTAATGTCAAAAACACAGAATATTAAACCTAAAAATTAACTCTTAAGGAACCTAAGTATGTGTCATGCAGTCTAGTTCTGCACTTAGACCAAACCAAAAGATAAGACCCAAGGGAGTGAAAGACATGAGTTTCACAATCAAACCACTGAGCATCAAGATGCCAATGAGGAGAGAAATACTCACAGATGAGACTGATCACAGTCAAACTATTCTTTCATGTCTGTGATTCAAACTGGTTTGTTTGTGATACTTCCCATTTAATTCTTCCATTCTTTCTTGCTTTGTCCTTTTTTGAAAATTAAAAATAGAAACTTTTTACCTCCGGAAGAACCATCATTTGCACTTCTATTTGTGGGGGGAAGCTAGAGAAGGGGAACAGGTAGAAGGAAGAAAGTTTGATGGGAGTCCAAGTGTGGTCTTGTGAGTTTCTGTGAACATAGAGCAGACAAATTTGCAATATTTTCATTACCGTGTAAGACACTCAAGGAAAAGTCCTAGAAGAAAGAAAGAATCAGAGAAAGTCAAAGTTTCTTATTAATGTTTTAATTTTCTGAACTACTGAGCCTTAATTTATCTTCTGAGGTCAACATGAACTGTAGTTGATTTACTTACTGTGACTGATCCAAAGGTACTTATACAAGATTTAGTGCATAAAGACATTGTATGGACCTGAAGTTTCTATTGAGATTAACAAACAGCTCTATTAGAATTTGTGTCTGCTGTAGGTACTCAGATAAGAAACGTGGCCTAAACACTATTAATTGCACTCTCATTTTTTTAGAAAAAGATTGTTCTCCTAGTTGAAAATATTATGTTGTTATTTTTATTTTAGTAATATTTATTTCTGTGGACTACTTCTGAAATTCCTGAGAATTTAAGTATTGAGTCTTTCTGAACTCCATCTGCTTGAATCCCTATAAATACAGAAGAATTTCACTTTTACCTGCAGCTACTTTATCATTTGACAGAGATCCTTCTAATATAATTTGTACCTAGGTTCTTACTGACTCCCCTTCTATTTCTAGATAACATATTTTAACCTGCCTTTGAAAATTTGTATTAATAAGAAAGATTCATAGCTCTACTAGGCTGTTAAAGAATAATACCTAAAATGTGCCTCATTTTGTAAAGTGTTTTGTTTCCGAAAGGGGTGCTAGGTTAGGCATTTAAAAATGGATATGCCAATAGTCATTAATCCTTTAAGAAATCATGAAGGATCATGCTAATGAGTTTCTAATAAAAATTTTCACATGGGTAAAATACAACTGGTCTTAACAGCAAAATTGTGCCATGCAAGGCCATTTTATTTTGTACTTAATTCAAGATGTCAAAATATGTAAGGTGGTAATGGGATACCAGGGGCAGATACAAGACCAAAGGCCTTCTTTTTACTCCATAACCTTTCATCTTCAGGTGACATCATAAATCCTTGTCACCGTCAGAAGGCTGCAGTGAGCAGTAGCATTATTTCCCCAGTTACTGTAAAATACCACCAGGTGTCTTGCATAAACTACACAGTTTAAATCATGGGAAATCTGCAATGTTATTTTACAATAATTCTGTAAATAACCTGTGCCTTGATCATAAATCTGTATCACCAGCAACGGCCCCAATCAACAATAGCAACTTTGAGACTGAAAAGATCTTTCTCTTTGCCTGTAAAACTGTTCTTGGTATTCTGGCTTTACCTGGTGTCTAGTAACTATATCCTTACCTGCCCTGTGAAAATGAGCTTTGAATAAATACTAGAGATGGGTAGTTTAAATACATGACAGCATTTGTACTTAAGACTCACAATATTTTCTGATTCAAAAATGAATGCATGCAGGGGCATCTTCCCATACTGCTTTTTTATTATTGTGTAAGGGGCTTCCAACAGTACAAAAGCAACCATCTACTGAGCTTTGATAAAAAAGCAAAATATATCAATTTCTTGGGTCTGGGCCACAATTTATTCCTCAGAGGTCAGAGGAATAAAAAGAAGAGACAAAAAGCAAATGGATGGTCCTAGACAGAGCATGCAGATTTTTTCTATGCATTGCATTATGGCCTACTAGGGCACTAGCAGTCATATTGCCTATCTTTATAATCCTGCCTAGATTGCCAGTACTGGAAAAATAATTACACAAGATAGGGTAACCAGGGGATATGACTTGTTCATACTTAGTATTCTGTTGTGTTTATTAAAACTGGTATATAAAATAACTCACACATTTTCCTCAGAAAGCTGTTAAGGGAGTTATTAGAGCAATACCTGCCACTTTCTTACTGTCATTCTATTCAGTATCCCTTAAATACTATAAAAAGTATCTACTAAAAATTCAGAACTGTGATAAAATTGGCATATCACCTTCTTCTTTACCCCTTTCCACTACCGTGTATTTTATTTATGGTTGTTTCATCACTAGCCATTCCAGAAAGAGTTAAATTTTAAAAAAAGTACAGAGTTTTCAATTATTTCATGTTTCAATTTGCACATAAGGAGATACTGATTAAAGATTCATGTATGCTTTTACTGAGTGGTTATATATTTTTTCAATTATTTTTACTTTCAGATTTAGCAAAGCCCTGCCAGAAGACATTTAATGCTGTCATCGATATTCACTCTACTGTCAGGGATATTAAACTGAGAAGAAAGACCTGGCACATTGACTTCCTCTTGAAGTTTTGATAGTATGTTGGCTACAGCTTAACAGTGTGAAAAATAGTGTTGCACTGCAAGCAAAACCAGGGAATTTTCTTCTTGTCGATTTAGAAAAGTTGTGAGGAAAGTCAGCTTTAGACCACATAGGCTTTGCAGATTAGAAGGATTACAGTTTTTGTTTCATTTGCTAAGTAAAAATTTACCTCATTTATTTTGTCAACATTGACTATACTGTTACAGGGCACTGGACTTCAAGAGGTTATTTTAGTTCTCAGAATCCCAAGGGCTCTTGTCTAATTTCATCTCTTTACCTATTCAGTAGTATTAACAAGAAAATGTGCAAAACATCTAATTTTAACATACTCAGTAGAGAGCAATGAACCTGGAAGAAAGGAACTGATTTATAATGAGGGTATATATGTGTAAGAGTTCTAAGTATTAGCAACTGGAAAGACAGCAGATTGAGACAGGTGATTCCATCCCTCTATTCATCCCTGGCAAGCCCCCATCTGGAGTGCTGTGTCAGTTCTGCAAGGGAGAGTTGGACTCAAAGGTATGAATCCAGTGTACAACCAGAAAGATCATTAAGGGAAAGGAGAATATGTCACATAAGGGGAGGCTGAGAGAGCTGGGACTCTTCAGCCTGGAGAAGACTCAAGAAGGGGTCTTACGAGTGTGTATAAACACCCAATGAGAGAGGACAAAGAAGACGGAAGCAGACTCTTCTCAGTGGTGCTCAGTGAAGGAACGAGAGGCAACGGGTATGAACTGAAACACAGGAGTTCTGTTTAAATATTAAAAAAAATAATAATAATAACCCTGAGAATGCTTAAGTGCTTGGACAGGTTGCCAAGAGAGGTTTTGGAGTCTCTACCCATGGAGATACTAAGAACCTAGGAGAATATGGCCCTAATCAATCTACTTTGTGCAGAGGGGTTAAAGTAGATGATATAGGTCCCTTTATACCTCTGCTCTTCCATGATTCTGCAACTCTCTGAAAAAGGGAGATGCTTGGGACTTGCTGAGTGACAGTTTTAAATTATTACTATTAATGTGGATTTTCTGTAAGTAGGAATGAATGAGTTTAAATACTGCAAGTTGGCAGAAAGAAGTGTACCTTGATTTAAGGCTAGAGGGTAGAAATATTCCTTTAACAATTTGACACATTTCCTTGACAATTTGAAAGATAAAGTTTCTAAAATTCTGACTAAATTGAGATGAAAATTATGCTGTGTATATCACCTATCTAACCACTCAAAAACAGTTGAGAGGTCACATTTAACCAGAAGCTGAAAGTCATATGGATTATAACAATTAACCAAAGACAAGTAACCTCCAGAAAGCATGTTTTCTTAACCTGCTATCAAGCTTCAAATACATCTGGGGTTTTCACAAACACTACTCAGTGTTTCCACTGCCTCTCCTAACTTCATATTTCTATTAGACACTGGTCCTTTTCTCCCTGATAAGTCAGAAGGTTTCTCAACATTATGGCCATGTTTTGTTTTCCTGCTTGGGATTCATGAAGGAAGTTTCCAGAACACAAGTTGTGCCAGCTGGTGACTAGGAAGATGCTTCTTTCCATGCTGCATTGCGTAGAGGAAGTGGTCTTGATTCTCATCTGTTCTATTGCTATCTCTTCACTGTTATACTGTTTAAGACACTGACATCAAACTCTTTTTGTGGATTTTATGTAACATTTAATAACACTGCAGTCACTTCTTTGACTCTTTTTAACTCTCAGGAGCCAAATGGCTGGCTAATATAAACTGCCATGGCTCCACAGTCTTTGCTAGCAATCATAAAAATTTGGTCCTGAATTTTCTACTGCTTTAAAGCTGAAGAAATTTTGCAAGCTTAAGCTTTATATTTTGTTTAAATAAGAACTGTGAACCTACAGCTGGAAAACCTTAAGTTTGCACTGGCTTTGTAATGCTGAGTTTTAACTGAAAATTCATAGAAATATGCTGCAGCTTCCAAGGTTCTATGCTAATATATGTCTTAGCAATTTTATTGGGATGTTAATAATGTCATATATGGAAGACTTCAGAAAATGAGAGTAAATACAGGTATTAGTCATACTTAGCAATTAACTGTATAGTTAAAAAGTTAAAGAATTAAAATTAATTTGTTACATTAATTACCTAATTGAGTTAATTTTTAAATGAAAGCTGCAAAAGTGTTTAGAAAGAACAACAGGGTTGTAATACCACAATCATACCAGACTACAGAGGATTTCCATTTTTTTTTTTAGTTTTACCAGAAATAGCTGTGACATGGGCTGACTGGTCAAGGTCGTTAACAATCTGATTACTTTTTGGGATTTGACCAGATGATATCCAGAGATTCCAGCATCATTTTTTACTCTAATTAGCTTAAGTTAGTACTGAACACAAAGGATTACTGAGCAAAGAATTGGAAAGCACATTTTTTGCAAACATTATAATTTATAGAGTTGGTTGTGGCAGTTAATGAGTTAATAGCATTCAAAAATAGAGCTGTTTAGTTTGGGATTTTTTCAATGTATTTTTCATGTCTATTTCATATAAATGACAAATAAACTCTTTGACAGAGTAGAGCTCAGGGGAGCCAGATTCAGTGTGGCAGAATTATTTTGGGAGGCATTTCCATTCTAAAGGGACTGTGCCATGGAGAACAGTATTTGGAGTTCATGTGTATGCAACACAAGCTGAACGCTCAGAAAAAGATAGACAGAAAAATTATTTCTTTCTAGTGAGATAGTCTGAGCCACTATCTAATCAGGGCATTTTAAGTTGCAGCTGAAGAAGCTATTGGGAGAGTGGTAGAATTTACTCAGGTCTTACTCTACTGCAGCGAGCTGAAATAGTTTGAAAGTATTTTTGATTTCTGCTAGTCCACATTTTATACTTAATATTTGAAGAAGAAAATGTACCATTTTTTAATTCTCTTGAAAAATAAATTTTGGTTTTATTGGACAACAGAGAAACAGTACAGAGCTTTATCATTACAAAGATCTTTTTCTCCTATGTCTTTATAGAGTCATTTCACTTGCATATGTACACCACCACAACTGAGAAATCACAAACTGATATCTACAGACTGGAAAACAGAGCAAGAATTATGCTAAATAATCTGCCTCTCTGCCAAGGGTTGGAACACAATAGGGAAACTGAAAATATAGAAGCCTAGGATCTGGCTTGATTTAAATTCATGCTGCAAAGATTTAAATGCTCCCTCAGTTGATACCCACTCAGTTGTAGATACCCACAGGCACGTATGTAAGCTGGTGTTAGGTTGCAGAGCAAAAAGACAGAGTTCCCTTCTAATTACTTTGTTCAGACAAGGGTTTTTTCTCTGTTGTGGTAAGTCAGAGGGACAGCGATAATTAAGGAAAGAAGCAGCTGGCATTCCCTATAAAGGAAGCTAACCTATGGGAAAGAGATACTAACAAATGGAAAGTGTAGGACATCACTTATTTAGAAAGCATCTGAATGTTAAAGATGAATGAGATATAGTTCCTAGTGTTCAGACAGAACTCCGCTTCTGTTGTTGTTTTAGAGAGATGTCAAACTACAGACTAAGGGAGAAAGCAAGGACAATAGAAATTATAATCCAAATTTTTTATTTCAGCCCAAGCAGTGTTCAGTTACTGAATTTGTGTAAGATCCCCTCCAGGACATGAATAAACTGTAGATTGTACACGTTTCCTGAGCACACAAGATTCATGCCCATGACCAAAGAGCTTGAAGTTTGTGCATGGGGAGATATTCCTCCTGGTTTACAACCTGATAAGTCTTTTCAATTAGGTGCAGGAGTGCACTGAATGGGAGTGTGAGCCATATTTATTTTCCAATAAGTCATGAAAATAGCTTCGGTTCAACTGCAATGCTTCTATAAAAATACAGAAAGGTTTCAGCTATGGACAGATCGTAACTTTTGGATTTCCATAATGCTTTGAGTGACATACATTTTGATCACAGTGAACTCATTGGGCACAGAAGGAGTTTCACCCAGAAACTACAAATTGAGATCTAGAAAAGGGGCCAGCTTTTTACATATGTTCTTGAATTTTCCTTGCATACAGTGACACTGAAACTACTTTGCTTGTTACCCATCATCTCAAATCCCACAATATTTCATCAATGCATACTAACTGTTCTCATCCAGAACTAGACCTAGAGAGTGAATCTGTTCTTATGGCATGCTATGCTCAACACTTAATGATCCATAGCTGACAGTGACTGAAAGCCACTGAAAGCAAAATGACTCTAGTGTGTGTGCACAGAATACTCCAGAGATGGTTACTGTAGGCCCTTGCTAGGATTTCAACACCAGGACTTAAATAAATGTATAATTGCAATACAATAATATTTAAGGACAGAGGGAACAGTGTCTAATTTGGCTTAGTTTCTGGACCACACTGGCCTTTAGTAATGTCAAGCATTAATTTCTCCAAATATATTTAAACAGATATTTTACTAGACGATTGTAACACAAATTATTTTTAAGGTAGTCTGATTATTTTCATTATAAGGTTCTACTTTCATTTGTTCCAAACATCAGTAAACTTCATCTATTTTGGTATGTGTTTTTCCATTGCAAGTGATTGCTTCAGATTGATTTTCTTTGTGGTTTTGCTTTTTTGTTCCAGCTTTAATGTCATATAAAACAGCTCATTTATTTCTGAGAATTAAAGCAGAAAATAATATATTGTTTGTCAATGTTAAATAATTGCCAGACTGTTTTTAAAAACATCACAAAGCATCACACTTTGGAACAGTTGCTTAGAAATTTGTAGGGAGGGGCCTTTTTTTAAAAGATAGTTTCTTAGTCTTCTATATGAAAATCTTCTGTGTTAAATATTTTCAAAACCAATGTTAATATACAACATAAAATGATTAACAACTGTTGCCTCATGTATCTTTGCTCATGCTCTTTTAATTTGCAGCTCCAAGACATTGCTAAATAGCAATCATAGGTTGTTGATGGTATTCTTCTGGAGATGTGACAGAAAGAAACTGACAGTTCAAGTGAAAAACAGTCCACTACAGACCAGAAAGTGTAAATAGGAGAATAGAATGGAAATAAAAGTGTGAAGTTAGCAGTGAAACAGGCAGCGTGAGAAGAAAACTTCCAATCTTAAGTCTCTACTTAAATCTGATCTTGAGTTTCAACAACCAATTGGTTATAGAGGCTAAGGATAAAGGTGGGAAAATTGTGGAAAGCCAGAGATATTATTTTTTCACAGGCAACTTGCCATTTCATATAAAACATACTGAACAGAAGACCCCAATGTTCTGCAAATAAAGTTATGCCTAACTGTCAATCCCCATTTTATTCTGAGGCCATGAAGCAAAAGTGTCATGGTGAAGTCTCTTTTAAAGTATAAACCAAAGCAAACCAAAATGAAATTAAACCTGCAACTGTCTATAACCACCTGGATGTTAGAGGGAGAGATGGGGCATGATAGAAAACACAAGGTTTCACTTGCAGTACCTAGGATGCAAAATGTCTAGGCACTAAGAAAGGAGAACATACTTTCTGTTCTCTAAGATAGTACACTAGTGCTAAGTTCCACAGTCCCTGGCACTGGTAGACTTTACCAGTCCTGTTTATATGTACGGCTGGATGAAACTGTAGGGAGAGTTTAGGATTAAGTAAGAGTCAGTAAGTTAAGAGTCAATAAGTGAAAAGTTTAATACACCTAACGTTCAATAATTACTTTAATTAGCAGCATAGGTTAATAGAAAAATTCAGTCTGGGAGTAACCTGATGAGTTTTCTAATCCACACTCCTGCTCAAACCAGGATCAGCTGATAGACCAGTCTATCCAGATGGGTCTGGAAAACTCTCAAGGATGGATATTTCACAACCTGTCTAGTTGCTCCAAATGCTTGACTCTCCTAATACTGAAAAAAAAATTTCTTTATATTCAGAAGCTGACTTTAAATTATGACTTTTTGTCATACTTTTAGACAGTAAGTGATTAAAGAACAGAAACAGTTTATAGAGATAAGCTACATCTGGAAAACAGGAAAGATTTCAAATACGTCAGAAAAACATAGGTTTAAAAGCAGAAATCTAAGACACTGGTCTCATATTATATGTGGATATTATCTATCTAGATGACAGCTATACTCCCTGTATTTAGTCTCTAGTACATTATTTGGTTCAGTAAGTAGTGTTTTGAAACAAAATGAGAGTATTTGGTGATAAGGTATGAGGGGGAAAGCGCACTATAGTACGTAACATTTTAAAATCAGAATAATGTTTCATTATATATTAATAAAGGTGATAGAAAAATGGGCAGACTATAATTCCTTGTTGTGTGGAATAGTATCCTGCCCCAAGAAAAAAACATCTTGCACAAGTAAAGGAAATTCATTTGACCTCAGGGAGATGTGGAGCTGTTACGAGAAGACTTGGATCATCAGCTTCAGTGGTATACAACTCAGTTCTTCATGGACAAGGATATCTGCATTTAACCCTGAGAATGACCTCAACACTTTTTCAATGAAGAATGGTGTATTTAGTAGATCTTTTTTTTACCAACACTTACCTACAGATTTTTTGGATTTCTTGTTCTTCTTATTAGGAATATCTCAAAGAAAAGTATGCCTTGCCCTCTCCAACATGTACTGGTCAACTGCAATGGTACCCATGCTTTGTCATAATTAAGAGAAAGTAGAAAAGTCCCTCAGGTTTCTAGAAATTGTTATAATTAGGATAGGTTTATACTTCTGATTCAGAAAAGTAAAACATAAATTCAAAAAATGGAAATTATTAATGGATTCAATATTGCCATCTTACTGATAATGGTTTAAATAAAATATTGGTATAGAGATTCCCTTAGCTGTTTAAAAACAGCATGAGTATCTCCAATTATTCATGTTTAATGTTGCTTAGTGAATGAGGGTGAATCTTTGACCCTATTAATGCCTTGTTAGAAATGAGATGGATGTCTAGAATTTTGGAGATACACACTTCTATTATAGCAGCTATGTAAGAGTACTTAGGCAGCAAGAGTTATAGAACAATTAGAACCACTCAATGTTAGGAATTTTTACTGGTACTAAATAAAAATTTTGAAATAGTTTTTGCATGTGTCTGTATGTGGATGCACATGTATGTCCATGCCTATAAAACAAGAGGGGTTTAAAGAACACCACACAAAACAAGGTCAGTAGAGGCTATTCAGTATCAAAACAATACTAAAAGAGACTATTGTTTTTTATGTGTTGGAAAAGAAAAAATTGCCTCCTTGTTATTTATAGCTTGCTCTCAGGTGTTGCTTTTTACACTGTGCTTGAATTACCAAATGCCTAACTCTGTTAGTTTGGGTATAACCAGCAAAATCCCAGTGCAGGCCTACGGCACAGGCAAGTTTTTTCACATTTCATATGCATTGTAGTAATTTGCAATAAAATACGCTTTCCTAGATCATGTGCAATTTTTGTGTTTGGTTCTCCTAATATTCTAATTCTATCAGGCTATCATTCTCCGAGCTGTATTTTTTGATTGAAGTGTAGTTCATGAAGTGGCTTGATATACAGAGTTGTATCAAGCTGTGGAAAAAGCCAGATATATTTTGTAGCTGCTACTTTAGACTTTGAACTGTAGCTGTAACCTTGGTACTGCTTTACATTTTGGAATCAGGGTTACAAAATTGTTCATATCCTCATTCTTTTATGTCTGTTCTGTCCTGCTAGGGGTCCTTTAATTATTTAACACTTAGATCTGATATATAAATATATGAATATTCATGTGAAATTGTGTGATGATAGAGATACATGTTTAGGCAACTGAAGAGAATTACCAAATTCATTGACAGGAGAAAAGAGCACCTAATTGTTTTCATTTATTTCTTTCTTTAATCCTTTACCATTCCTGGTAAATGAGGATCAAATTCAGAGATGAAAATATTCTTTCAATGTTTTATATAACTGGCATCTTAGCTGTAGGAAAACGAATGAAAAAAAACTTGCACAGTATTGCAGGACTCACCAGGGAAATAAGCATATGTGACTTGCAGAGTTGCAAAAGTTTTCTAACATTTTCTGTCTTCTCTCCACTCTTAATCCAGTTCCCAGGATGTTTAGGGCTCCCAGGATGCACCTACATCACATGCAGGCAAAGAAATCCCTCAGCAAGAATAAACTTTGCTGTAAAACCAAGTGGAAGGAGTAGAACTATCCTGACTCCCAAGTCAGAGGGCGCTTCTTATTTTCCTAATTATGCAGTGTGCTAATAGTGTTTATCCCCAACTTGACCAGTGTGAGAAAATGCACATCCTCAGATTCTAATAAATGAAGGCAAATCCTAGTTTCATATTTTGTCCTGCTCCATGGTCATTCTAATGATGATCAAAAAAAATACAAAGCATGAAGGAATTACTAACCTGTTAGGTATGGTACAATTTTTGTGGAATTAACTATGTTGCAAAGCAAGAATAACCTCTGAAAGAATGTTAACTAGCTTGGTAGCTACAAACATTTTCAAAGAGGAAAGTGCTTAGAAGGCATTTACTGACATTTGTGTGGTCTTTTTTGTGTCTATAAAATTACAAAGTGAGTATGATAAAAGCTCTTTTAAATGGGGCTTATTTCTTTTTTTTTTTAACCTACCTGGAATAAGGTAGCAGTCATTTATCTTCTGGACAGGTATAAAAAGTATATCAAAAAGTTATCTGCAAAGGCTTAAAAAAAATTTCTGCATCTGCATATTTCTACAGCACTGCAATTCAACAAGTAATTAATACTCTTGGCAAAGTAACTGGTTGAAGGGGTAATAGCTTCTGCTACTGAGATAATAACTAATGTGGTTTTAAACTATAATTGAAGAAACATAGCCATCACAAATTTCATTACCCAATACTTTACATATTTTCATTACATTTTATGTACTTTTAACCATTACAGAGTGATAAGAGGTTTTATTTTCTTAAGATATTAATATTTATACACTTTCATTATTGCCAGAAAGCCAACATCTTCTCAACGGTCAGATGATGTTGTCTCCAAATTGTTGAACTACAACATTAGTTCATTTATTATTAATAGAGCTCATAAATACCCATGCCATCCAAAACAGCCTTAAACAATTTCACTTGAGCATGATCTGACTTCTTTTTTTCCCTGGGGAGTTCTATTTTCTGGTATATAATTATGTGTCATCAGCTGTGACTGGAAGAACTCTACCCCATTTCTTACAATAAATGACAGATATTATAGCCTAGAGCTAGTAAAATATTTGACTAACTAGAAAACAAAAACAAGCAACATGGGGTGGTTATTATTTTTGACAAAAATATTACTAGGTCACTAATAAACTTTTTTTAAGTCTGCTTTATATAAAATTTGAAAGACTGTTCTTAAAACCGAGTCCACAGCAAAACTCCACAGCAAATTTAAAGTCATTGCAGACAAGAATATAATAAGTGACCTTTAAAAATATTTGAACTGTGAATTATACTAGCCCTTGTATATATGAATGAACAGATTCATAAATAGCTAGAGAAAACATTACCCACAGCTGTATACTCTGCTCCTAATTTGGAGGTTTGCAATCCTATGCAATGAGAGCAAACTACAGACTCTTATAAGGAAAGAAATTTTCACTGGGGCTGTTTTTCCTTAACATACTCACTTCAGAGCTTGGTATATTTCATCATTTTTTGTTGACTGATCTGTTTATACCTAAAGGAGACAGAGCAAGGCAGGCCCCACAATGGGTTCAAGACTTTCTGCAGCAACTCAAGTACGTTATCATATTTGTGATTCAGTCTCCTAAGCTGCAAGCCACTGGAGAAACCTCAGTTTAAGTCCAAACCCAGACTCATTATTCTTGCCCTCTATACACTTCCATGTTTCTTTAAAGTGAGTCTTTTTCCAATTATGAGTTATGCATTAATAGTACAACGGATCGTCCACATAACATGGAATGTTATCTAAGTGTTTCTAATCTGGTATTTAAAAACACATACATTGTAGCTAAGACAGGAAAAAATGCTTGTCATACACAGAAAATTAAAATTAAGTCAGGATGAAAAAAAAGTCTACAATTAGAGCTGAGGGATAAATATATCTTGACAAGGTGCTAAAAGGAATAGCACTCTGATGGGTTGATCTTGGCAGGATGCCAGGTGCCTACCAAGGTGCTTCGTTACTCCCCCCCTTCTCAGCTGGACAGAGAGTGAAAATAAAATGGAAAATAATTCATAGGTTGAAATAAGGAAGTTTGCTAAAGCAAAGATGAAAGGTTGTGCATGCACAAGCAAAGAGGAAAAAAAAACTTAATTCTCTCCTTCCCATCTGCAAGTGATATTCTGCTACTTCCCAGGCAGCAGGGCTTCAGCACACAGAGTGGTTGCTCTGGAAAACACCCACTATAAATAACAAATGCCCCCCTTTCCTCTACCTTTTCTTAAGATTTATACCTGAACTGGTGTCACATGGTATGGACTAGCCCTTTGGTTAATTCAGGTCAGCTGGCCTGGTTGTGTCCCCTCCCAGGATCTTGCCCACTCCCAGCCCCTTGATGAAGGGGCAATATTGAGAGACAGTGCTGATGCTGTGCCAGCCCTGCCCAGCTGTACCCAAAACACTGGTGTGGTATCAACACCTTTCCAGCTACCAGTGCACAGCAGAGCACTGTGAGGGCTGCTACAGGAAAAATTAACTTAAGCTCAGCTAGACAGAATACAACAACATACAATACTGACAATTCAAAATAATATTTAAAATCAAATAGATTCCTGGAAGAAAAAGAGGTAACGAGCTCAGCAGCGCAATAATGACTTTGAACCCTGACATTGGAATAAATATATGAGTAGTTTTATTCCAGAGTCATCATGAAGCCTGTTTTTTAAGTACTTGAGATAAATGTACATAGTCTGTTGAAGTGGTAATTAAAATAATACAGGGGGAAATAAGTATCATTTTACAAGGAAATTTGACTTAATTCTGCTCATTTAACAATGAAAAATTATATTTACTTAAATTAAAAATGATTGCCAGAAGATTTCACCAAGTTAGAAAAGGAAGTAGGTGAAAGGCAAATGCCTGTAAAAACAAATGTTATTTCAGAATTCTTCTCTGTGGCCCTGGTCCCATTGATGTTGATTTTTCTTTCAATAGGACCCCATGGTTATATTTCTTAAGTTTCTTGTATACTGAGGCTCAAAATTAAATGTGTTCATTTTCTGATATTTTGATTTAAAATATTTTCTGATATTTTGATATAAAATGATTTTTTCATTAAAAAAGAAAGAAACAAAATCTCAACTTGTGAAAGAACAAATCAATAGGGCACTACTATATAAAAAAGTAGATATAGGTTTTGTCCAATCATATTTTCAAAAACTCAAGATGCCATGCAGATAAAGGAGGAGCCTACTGAAGGAAAAAAATAACTGAAAAAGAAATGTATCTGACATTGACTGGAAATACTGAAGAATCTCTTAAACAAAAATAAATTAATAGCTTCTGTTATTGAGATTATAAAAAGACATTTGAGACAGTCCCTTCACAATTTGCAGATTTGTTTGTGCACAACTAAATTTGTTATTGTATTTCACCTGTAAAGGAGCTTTCAGTGACTAAATTTTAATTAAGACAATCAATAACATTTTTATCTGGTTTTTCCTTGGAAAGGATAAGATCTTAAAACTTAGAAGAACTTGGATTAGATTTTAAAAAAATAACTGCATCCACTTCTTTTCATAGGATCATAGAATCATGGAATACCAGGTTAGAAGGAACCTCTAGGTTCTGCTCCAAACTTTCTTGAAAAAAGCATGGTCTAGACAAGAGGGTCAAGCCTCATGTCTAGTGAAATCCTAAGTGTCCATTGTTGGGAAATCCACTTCTTCCCTGGGACAATTATTCCAATGCCTGATTGTTCCTCTTGTGTAAACTTTTTCTCTTGTCTGCTGTTAGAATCTCTCTAGGCACAACTCCTACCCATTACCCCTTGTCTTCTCCATGTGTGTGGTAGTGCAGGTAGCTGCGGCCACCCTGACCCCCCTAAGGCACGACAGAAACCAACCTATGGTGGTCAGGCACCGATGTCTAACAACACACTCTGTGGTTAGGGTGACAACCCATCATCCCCTGGTTTAGTGATTTGTGTATTTTAAGATGATTGGTTAGTGTTTTCCCCTCCCTGTTTTATGTGCGAAGTTGTGAATATTCATTTCCCTTAGTTAACTATGTATGAGTTCTAGAAAGTTCTGTACTCCTCGGCATCCCATTGGTTGCTTCCCTTGTTCCCTCCTATGTGTTGTTCCCATTGGTTCCCTCAACTTCAACCCGGCCTCCTTCCCTTTGTCCCATTGACTATATCCCTTATCCCTCCCTTTCCCTCCCTCAGTATAAAATCCCCAGACCCTCAGTTATTTTTGGCTCTTTGTCTCTAGTCCCTTCAGGTCGGTAAACCTTCTTGCAGAATCTATACAAGGAGACCCCTCTTTCCTTCTCTACCTCTGCCTGCGCGCCTGACAACCAGGAGTAGCTCCCTCAAGTGAGGAGCTCACTTTCTATCCTACTTCTGTGTGTGAAGCCCCCTGAATCAGAGGGTACAGCCAGACCTCCGGGCTTCTTTAGTGTTTCCTGGCCATTGTGCCCTCACACGTCACTCTTTGTAAAAAGGGTCTCCATTTTCTCTGTAGCCACCCTTTAAATACTGGAACATGCGGATAAGGTCTCCCCTAAGCCTCTCCTTTTCTCAAGCCTGAACAAACCCAGCTTTCTCAGCTTTTCCTCACCTGTCAGGCTTCCCAGTTCTTTGAACATCTCTGTGGCCCTTCTCTGGACCCTCTCCAGTCTGTCCATATCCTTTTTTGTACAGTGGGGACCAAACACAGTACTCCAGATGTGACCTGACGAGTGCTAAGCAGAGTGGGATAATGACTTCGTTATCTCTGCTGGTGATGCCCACATTGATGCAACCCAGCATCCTGCTGCCTTTCTTTGCTGCAGCAGCACACTGTCCACTCATATGGAGCTTGCTGTGCACCAGGTCCTTCAGGTTCATGTCCTTCAGGCTGCTTCCCAGCCAGGTAGATCCCAGCCTATGCTGCGCTCCTGGATTATGTTGTCCTATGTGAAAGATCTTACATTTGTCCCTGTTCTTCATAAGGCTCTTGTTAGCCCACTCTTACAACCTATCCAAGTCTTCCTACAGGAAGACCGTAGGACTTTCCCTTCTGAAGTGTCCACTTCCCTGTTCCATTTGTCGGCAAACTTCATCAGAGTACACTTGATCTCATCTTCCAAAGTGAACAGAATAAATTTTTATGGGCCCAATATTGTGATCCCTGGGGGACAGCATTTGTGTCAGGTTGACAGTTTGAAAAGGAGATGTTTTCCAGTACCCTCTGTGTGTGTCTGGTCAGTTCCCCGCCCACAGCAGAGACCATTAGACCACAGTGCACCAGTTTCTTTAGGAAAAGGCAGTGGGAAACTGCATTGAAGGCCTTGAAGAAATCCATGTAGGCAGTGTCCAGAGCTTGTCCCACATCTGCCAAGCAAGTTACTTTGTCATGGAAAGCAATCAGGTTTGTAAAGTGTAATTCCCCCTTGGTGAATCTGTGTTGGCTTTTCCCAAACACATGCTTCATCTGACATGTGGGAGCCTGCAGGAGGTTTCATTATGTAACTTCTTCAGGGACTGAAATAAGACAGTATATTATAAAGTTTTTACTTTTTGCCCGTACACCATGCTGCATTAACCTAACATATCTTGACAGAAATGAAATAACGCAGTATAACCCAAAATGTAGTTGAGGATCAACTTGGAATCTGTTTGGTTTAGCTGTTAGTAAAAGAATTTTTCAGGTCATGTTTTTCTTGTAAGAACAGAGGCTCCTAGTGAATCTATTACCCAGTTTCTTTCTATGTTCTGTAACTGATAAGCTATCAATGAAGTCTTTTTATATGTAAGAAAATCTATTAAAGATTTATTGAAGTTATTAAGGACCATCTTAAATCATGCCACAGGAATTCAAAATGAAAAAAATAATAAGCACTCAGAAGACACACACATAAAAAGAATTTGAAAATTAAGCTTGTTTTTTACCGATTTATTTAAACATAGAGAAGATAATTTAATAAAGCATGGTTTTCCTGGAGAGAACAAATAGCTGGGGTTAAAATATGAGTTTGTTTCTTATCTGCTGGGGTTTTGCACCTAAAAAACCAAATAAAACATGATTATTTATGATTATAAAAACAACGTGTACTACAAGTGTCAGGACTGCAGAAGTTAGTAATGCACAATAGAAAAATCTTTGAATAGTTGTTTCCAAATAGGTTTTCCTTTTGACTTCTTCATATTTACACACAACAGAAAAAGTAGTTTTATTAAGTGTATGTCTTTACCTGTATTTTGAAGAACATTTTTTTCAGCATTAGTTTGTTTAAGGAGTTCTCAGCTATCAGTGTAGTCCTTACACCATTTTCTCAGTTAAGCTAGAACAACTGTTTGCAGGTCTGGACCGTGAGATTGAAAAATTGATCCAGAGTAAAAATAAGCCATTTTTCCTAGTTATTTTTAACAAAGGGAAGTGAAGATAAGGAGCATCAGAAATGTAAGGACTGCCTGAGACAGCACAGGTGCCAAAAGAACTGTTCATCAAACTATAGCCTTTCATGTCTTACTCTGCCACATATGTGCAAAAGCTAGAATTTAGAGGTAATTCAATCGTGAGTGCTCACTGACTCGCTCACTGCAGTAAGGCTGTATCATAGCCTTTTTCTTTTTGCCTTCTGGCTATTACCAGAACATGAAGGAGGGCTTTAAAATAAATTTGGAGCTATCTAATTTTAAAATATATTTAGTACAAATTTTATTTGGGCTGCAAAGGATTGTGATTCATAGAACATCATGAAAACTTCTCTAAACAGAAGCAGAGACAATAGGAATCCTGTGAAACTATAGATACTATGATAAAAAGAGCTGTATCATTGCAGTGTACAGCAAAGACAACCTGACTATATTTTCAATGTATTTGTTTGCCTGTTGTTCTAGAGCTACAAATAGGTCTTGAAATTATATCTTATACATTCTGAAAATTTTGACAAAGCATTCTCCTACTCTCAAGAAGTGTAATTATAACTCATATGGTACGAAATTGAGCCTCAAAAGTCCCTGAAGCAGAGCCCTGTGTCAGCCTCCCTTAGTGCTAAATACATTCCAGGCGGTGGTGATGTGACAAAACGAGACCTAATACAAGAAGTGCAGACTGCAACATTTGGTAGTCTTTCCACATACGAGCACTTCAAAAAAAATCATGATAGCATTTTAAAGGGAACTTTTATGTGTTTTCTACTACATGGACACAACACTTTCAGCCACACTCCAATAACAATAATCAGGAAAGGAATTAAGATTGTTTTTTGCTATTTTGTAACATGTAACCGTGGTGATTATAAATTAAAAATACCTATTGCCTGAAATCTAATTTAACACAAAATAACACATGCTGTTCTCATCGTGTATTTTCAGCATGGGATGCTAAACAAACAGATTACAGTAGTTTGCTTGAAACTAAATGATACATCTCAAAGATGGCAAGAATAACAGATTACCAGTACAAAGATATTGATGAATAATGATTAGTAATCACAATAAAAGAATTAAAAATCCAGCAGAAGTGTATATATAAAACAAATTTTCAAGCCATATTGCTTAGAACTTTTCAGAAATTTGGTTTCAAAACACTTTGTGGAGGACTAAATGATTATCAGGCTTTGCCATAAGCAAAGTCAATAACAACTTTGACCTTGCTGACTGGTCAGTGTGATTATTTTTGATAAATTGTAATTATAATATAATCATATGGGATTTTCAAAGTAACATCTGAAACACTTTTTTCTGAGTAAAATATATACTGATGTTAAAAAATTAAAATAATTCTGAGACTAGAGAGGATATAGGGAAAATGGTGTATCTTATTCAGCTAATATGCATAAAATACAATCTTTTTGTTCCACCAATTTTTAAAATTTATTTGCGTAATTTGATTTAAGAGGTCAAATCATATATGCCCTGATAACAGTTCTATTTTGTTATTTCTAGTATTCTTTATCCCCGTAAATTGAGTCTTAATGTTGAAGAAAGATAGAAAAACACTTGACATTTTCGTAGATTCAAAAGAAGTTCCCTCTGAACTGATAGTCTTTGCTGAGGGTCCCACATGATGCAAGCGAACACCAAAGCCTGGCAGTGATAGCAGTACCAATGCCAAAGGCAGTACAAGTGCCTCATTGAGGCTTCATCTATGTCAGTCAGCATTGCTGTTTAATCTGCATTGACTTGAGCATCTGAATTAGTATCTTGACAGTGCTTTTCTGTGCCAGGCAGCTGTCCTGACTAACTTGACTTTAGGCTGAACCGGGGTATAGAAACACCCGCTGGCCCTAGAATGGTTGCTGAAAACAGCTGTGAGATCCTTGTGGAACTGCTCTCCCTTAGAGCCACTTCTCCTGAGTCTCCGTGAACGGTCAGAGACTGCATGGACAATCTGCATAAATGAGTCAGTTCTTCCGTCCCAGAGACTGACACAAGTGCTGGTTTGTCAGTGGTTTTATGCTTTCATTGATTTTTCTATTATGTATACATTCCTATTTTATCATGTAGGAGAAACTTATCATTCATTATTTAATAATTAAATAATGTCTTATAAATGGAAACATTTTTTGAAACTTAAACTTTTACTATATTTCAGTACTCAATATTTATCTTATTTTATATTCTGTACTGCAAAGCAGATTTCTGTATTGCTTTGTGACACGTTTCTTTTCACATCACTATGTAATTCTAGTACTCAGTGTATCATAAAACATAATTGGAAAATGTCTGTGTGTACATGAAACAGAAATCCATACTGGGAAGTCTAATGTGTCATTTCTGTTCTAAGATATTTTTCAAAAGAAACATGATAGTAAACAAAATACATTATCCATGGTGTCCAAAACCCAGCTGCAAATAATTCCAAAGCTTATGAATCTACTTTAAATGGATTTTTTTCTAAAATCAATTTGGGATCATGATTTAAAAGCTCCATATAATCTTTCAAAAATTTGAATTTTTAATTTTACTGTTTTACAACATCTATTACTGTGCAAATTGTTACCCAAGTAAAGACTTTTAAAGACTGTAGAATCACTTTTTAAAGTATGAGGAAGTTGGTTAGGCATTATCTTTTTCTTTTTTTTCCATTGAATGACCGAGGAGTGACCCTGCTGCTCTTTACAACTATGTGAAAGGAGTTTGTAGCAAAGTGGAGGTTGGTGTCTTCTTCCTGGCAACCAGAAACAGGGCAAGAGCACACGGCCTCAAGCTCTGCCAGGGCAGATTCAGGCTGGACATCAGGACATCTGGACATCTGGACATCTTCATCACAGAAGGAGCTGTTAAATGTTGGAAGGGGATGACCAGGGAGGTTGAGTAATCACCATTCCTGACAGTGTTCAAGATATGACTGGATGTGGCACTCAGTGCCATGGTCTAGTTGACAAGGTGGTGATTGGTCAAAGGTTGGACCCAATGATCCCAGAGATCTTTTCCAACCTAAAAAATTCTGTGATCCTGTGACTACAAATAGATTTCACAGAATGTACTCATTACCCAACCTGTTTAATTCGCAAGAATTTTTTAAATTATCATTTCAATTGATTGAACATACAATATAGAACAATTTTTTTTGACAATATTCACAAGAAATTCAAGACATATTGATGTGAAGAATGAGACAACTCTTAGTAAGAATTAAAATAAATTACTAAAAACAGAAAAATTGAGAAATTACAAAAATCAGAAGAAATATAAAAATTTGGGATCCTAGTGGCTCAAGAGGTATGCCCCAGGAGCGCAGGGATTAGAGATCTTCAGGCTTAGACAGCACTGGACCTCTGGTGGAAAAACCTGCAGTGCTGGGCTGACTTTTAGCTAATCCAAAAGCCAAGGAAAAATTATTAAAGGCTCCTAAATAGCAGTAAGGCTTAAGTGCCCAGCACTAGCATCCACTACAGCAAAAATCTGCAGTGATCTGCGCCTGCTCTGGAGCTGACTCGCTGTTTTATAGTGCCTTTGCTCCGGCCCAGTCCGCCCACAGCCTGCCCACAGCACACCCCTTTGGTCCTAAATGATTGGTGCTTCCCTTTTGACAGATCATCTCTGTCTACCAATAGCTCGTCGATGTCAGGGGGGTAGTAGCAGCTGAAGTAAGATTCAGGTTGCCATGGAGCTTACCTACAGACCAACTGGCCAAAGGTCTAAAAATAGCTGTTGGCTGTTAGAAACTGGGGTTTGGAGCTGGTTCTGAGACTAAGGTGCAAATTAGAAACCCTTAAAAAAATATTAAAATACATCTAATACATCTTAAAACATTTGTAAAAGTATACAGTGAACATGAGAAAAACAACTCTTGCAGTGTACAAGTGCTTTAAAGTTTGAAAAAGGATTTTTAACTGGGACACTTTTAACTGGGGGATTTTAACTGGAACTGGTGCAGAAAAACTGCTTTGAACAAGTGAAAACACTAATAGTAGAACTTGATATTTGTACCTGGACTGATGGGTGAACATTAACATTCAATTAAGAATTGTTTAACTCAAAATTAACTAATTAAAACACTTAACATGCGAAGACCAAGCTAATTAGGGATTTCATGTATGACATTGATTAATAATGATTGTTCCAAAAGTATATTGCATTTTGGTCGCTTTTAACTAAGACTTTTAAAAAAACAATTTTACACCTGTTTATACACTGTTTCATAAACAGGAGAAGGCAATTTTAGCAAACTTTAAATCTGTTCAATTTTTTAATATTACAAACCAGAGGCTTGGAGCAGGCAACAGCAAGATACACTGGCCAGGATCAGCACTTATATTTAATTGTTCTTGTCATGTTTCCACAAAGCAATTAATTTAATTTGGAAATACTGTATTCACAGAGAACTGCGCAGTCAGATCTCTTTCTGACTTATTTAATTGCCTCAGTAAGAGGACAATTAGAAGGTTTTGAAAAACCTGCTCCTCACCTTGTATTGTAAAGGAATACTTTATTCTAATAAATATATGTTTTCTTTTGTGAATAATCACTCAGATTAATAGTACTTGATGATATATTATATTCTCTCCATGTTCCTTATTATATATGTGAATAAGGACTGAATAATGTCATTATTTGGATCCTAGTCCATAACCTAAGTCATATTCAGTGAAGGTAAGTCCGCCTGTATAATTTCTGACATCAAAAGTGGTAAAATTCTAAGTGTTCTTATAAGGCTAAATGTTAAGAAGTGAACTCTAAAACGAATATTGGGAAAACATATTTTAAATTAATTTTGAATTTATTTTTGTTTATGTTTATTAATACAGGGAAAAGAGTGGAATCCTATTACAACATGGTTCGTTTATTTCAGTGATATTTTTGAAAATATGTTGGTGAAAAGTCAGGGGTTGTAGATGAATGTATTTTATGTCCGTTGGGTATGTGCTGTCCAGATTGAGTTCAAGTAATAATCATAAAAAGAAAATCTAAAATTAGGCTTCATTGGTAGTACTTGGCCATTCTTAAGTGTCTGATTAATGATAGAAACTGTTAAGATTACAGGCATTTCTAAGGGACTCCCCAAAGAGTGAGGCAGTTTAATGAATTATTTTTCATTTTGATTTATCTCAGAAACAAATTGTGAGTACACTAAAAAGTGTAGGGTGGTCTCTGTTCACTGTAAGGAGCTTGACATTCAAATTAAGGCAGAACAGATCTCATCCTGGTGGAGGTGTCACATGTGGAGGCCTGGGGAGGCCAATGTCAGATGTGTAGTTTGACAATGACTAATTGAGAGAAGTCAGAATAATAATGAAATTATGTCTGACTCTAAATATCCCACAAATGCCAGGGATGGAATGAAAAGTACAGCTAACTGCAGCTGAATGTAAAGAATATTGCACATTCCAGTGGCAGTATCGGGAATTATTTGATATGTATGTCATTACGATATTTTCTATACAAAGTAAGAAATACATTTTTTAACTGCTCAGAATTGAACTTTTTTTTTTTTCATTTTGGACCATCCCATGCATCAGAGTTCATCTTCCCTTCATGATTACATCACCAACACAAAACCCAATTCATTTTACCTTCCCACATTTAGATAAAATTTTATTTTTTTAGTGCAACAAAAACACCTCTAAAAGCATTGATGAATCATTTCAACCAAATCAGGGTTACACTGACCTTCAGATAAGTTTTTCCAAGATTTTATCCATTCTGATAATCCTTAATTATTTAGTGACTAAAGGTTTTGATCAAAGATTTGTTTCCCTTTTGCACACAAGTTAGTAAAAGTCAATTCCTGTCTCAGTGACCTTTAATATGTTTGAAGACTGAAAAGAAGTTACAAGTACAGATAACGTGAATTTTTTTCAAGAAACTTCAAGATCCAGGTCACTCAGAAAAAACCTTTTATGCTGAAATATAAGTAAATATATTAAAGAAGATATGCTGAATTAATGATTACTTCTACATTTGCTATACTGTAGATTGTGCGATTCATTCAGCACAGTGAGAAAAAAAGGTTTACTAAACTCTTTTACCGAAACCTTTTTTGCTGTAGTATGTGGAAAATATTATTTCTTCATTATACACATGGTTACAATAAATAACCAAGAGAACAATTCCCAAATTTTCTAATTTCAAGGCTGTAATTTTTTTTAAGACATTTTGAAAGAACTGTAATTTCATAGTTATAAAATAATTTAAGCTGGAAAAGACTTCTAAGACAATTGAGTCCAACCTTTAACCTAGCTCTTCAAAGTTCACTACTAAACCACGTCTGCAAAGCACCACATCTACAGTTCTTTTAAATACCTCCAGAAATGGTGACTCAGTCTCTTCCCTGTGTAGCCTGTTCCAGTTCTTGCAAACCTTTCTGTGATGAAATTTTTCCTAATATCCAATCTAAACCTTTGCTGGCATGACTTGAGGCCATGTCCTCTTGCCCTGCCACTCATTAATTGGGAGAAGAGGCTGACCCCCACCTGCCCGCAACCTCCTTTAAGGTAGTTGTAGAGAGTGAAAAGATCTCCCCTGAGCTCCCTATCCTCTGTGTTCGACAACCCCAACTTCCTCAGCCACTCCTCCTAAGAGTTGTTATCAAGACTGTTCACCAGTCCCATTGCCCTTCTCTGGACACTCCAGCACCTCAATTCCTGAAGGGAGTGGCCCAGAACTGGACACTCACTCGAGATATGGCTTCACCAGTGCCGAGTACAGGTGGATGATCCCTGCAATGGTCCTGCTGGCCACACTACTTCTGACACAAGACAGGATGCCATTGGCCTTCTGGGCCACCTGGGCACACATAGGCTCATGTTCAGCTGGTTGTCAACCAGCACCCCCATACATCTTTCCAGCTACTCTCTCCCAAGACTGTAGCATTGCCTGCAGTTGTTCTGACCCACGTGCAGGACCCAGCACTTCACCTTAAACTCATCAAATTGTTCTTGGTTTATGTCCCCCGTCCAGATCCCTCTGCAGAGCCTTCCTACCCTCATGCAGATCAACACTCCCACTCAAATTGGTGTCATCTCCAAATTGGCTGAGGGTGCACTTGATCCCCTCATTCAGATCATTGATAAAGATATTAAACAGGACTGGCATTAATACTGAATCCTGAGGAAAACCAGCTGGATGTAACTCCACTCACCCCCACTGTCTGGACCCACCCATCCCGCCAGTTTTTCACTCAGTGAGCAGTGCACCCATCCAAGCCATAAGCAGCCAATTTCTCCAGGAAAATGCTGTGGCAAACAGTGTGAAAGGCTTTATTAAAGTCCAGGTAGACTGGACAGGTAGACAGTCCACAACTGATGTAGGTAACTGTTCTTAACTGTAATCTAAGTTTACACAATACAAATCCCTCTTACTGCAACCAGTTATTTTTGGTTTGTGTTTAGTGACAACATTGACAACAAATTATTGTTCTCCTTACAACAATTTTTATATTGGAAGACTGTTAACATATGACAACAAGGTTCCCTTTTCAAGACTAAATAAGAAAGACTTTTTGTATTTTTCATTCGTTCTTTGAGACTGGTCATATTTTCCACATCTATTAACCTTTTATTGCTTCTATCTCATCCCCTTCTTTCCTTAGGACTTAAAACTGCATTCAGTAATCCTCTTAAGGCTTCACAAATGCTGACTAGAGTGAAATAGTTACTCCATATGTCTCAGGACCTACATATTTTAAATCATCCTTTTTCTGCTGGTTTTGCAGTATTGGCTAATGTTCCATTTGCAACCCATTGTAATCCTGAGCCCTTTTTCTGCAGTATATCTGCCTGGTGAGCCATTCTGCATTTTACATTTTCCTTCCTAGGCAGTTTGCTTGTCTTTGTTATATCCTATTTTATTGCTTTGTATCATTTCTGTGGTTTATCAAAGTCATGTTGAATATAATTCTACCTTCCAGAATTTCTATAACCTTCCTAGTTAATGTTATCCACAAATACTGGTCCTTCAATTGTAATACAAATATTGCATAAGGCTGCACTCAAGTTATTTCTTTCAGACTGTCAGCGAACAGATGCTGAGATGTTTTTGCTAAATGATTCAACTGATTTACTCCAATGAGAACATATAACCATACATTTGACAGTGTCATAGGGAATTGTCAAGTCAGCAAAGAAAAATATGTCAGTACTTCCCTGTTACTCACTTAATTGTGCTGCCGTGGAATGGTATCAGATTGGCCTGTTGTGATTTGCAACTATTGTGATTTCAGTAACTCTCTTGTGGTTACTTTTAATCAACTTGAGATTTTCTAGGTGCTCAGAGAGAAAAATCACTTATTAATTATTTATTGCCTTAACATTCTAAGTGTAAGCTAGGCATGATACATAATACTCTTTTTCTTTTTAGTTTACTAGTTGTATTTTTCCATTAGATATCCCTCAGCCTTTATCTCTTCGGAAAGGTTCTCAAAGGTGACTGCTAATGGTTCAAAGAAGATTTCAGATCATAAATACTTTAGGGGAAAATGTTATTAAATTGTGGTGATCTAAGAACTTTTCTGTCTGTTAACCAATCATGGCTTTACAGTTTTAGCACTTAGTTGCTAATGTTAATTATTTCAAGCTTCTGGTCACAATTAACCTTTGGTGAAGAACAGAGAAAAAATATAGTGAAGATTTTGCCCTTCGTTATGTCATCTGTTACTCATTTCTCTTAAATAATAAAAATTTTATTTCTTTCATCTTTATTTTAATGAATTTGAGGAACTTTCTCCTATTTCCTTTTACCCAAGTTTCATATGGTATGTATTTGTTCCTTGGCTTTTCTAATTTTGTTCATGCACAATTTCCTGTTTATTGTTAGAGCCCCATAATACTTATCCACATATTGGAACAGACTCTAAAGCAAGTCAGACTGAGTCTTGTTAAAGGCAATAGGAATTATCACCAGTGACTTACACGGAGAAGGAATTTCATCCTAAAATGCAAAGGTTTTACTAGGGCTTGGATTTGGCTGGGATAAAGTTAATTTTCTTCACAGTAGTTTGTATGGGGCTATGTTTTGGATTTTGTGCAGAAAACACTGTTGATAATACAGGGATATTTTCATTACTGCTGCTTGCACAGAGCCTTTTCTGTTTCGCACTCCACACCAGCAGCGAGGCTGGGAATGCACAAGTTAAAGGGGATACAACTGGGACAGCTGATCCAAACTGACCCCAGGGATATTCTACACCATATATGCTCAGCATATAAAGCTGGGGGAAGAAGAAAGAAGTGGGGTGGCGACATTCAGAGTGATGTTATTTGTCTTTCCAACTCACCCACTTGTGTGATAAGACTAGGTTCTCCTAGAGACGCCTGAACACCTGCCTGCCCATGGAAAGCAGCGAATTCCTTTTATTGTTTTCCTTACCTGCACAGCTTTCTCTTTACCTGTTATTTCATGCATTTTCTCACTTTTCCAATTCTCTTCCCTGTCCCACTGCAGGGAGTGACAAAGCCCCTGAGACCCGTTTAGTTGCCAAAAGGGGTTAAGTCAGAACAGCCCTTGGAGCAGAGAAGTGCCATGCATAGAGTCCCAATCATGCCCCAGAATTACAGGCACCTGTGGAAGATTGACCATGGTTGGATGTCAGGTACCCATTAAAGCCACTCTATCACTGTCCTCCTCAACTGGACAGGGAAAAGAAAATACTAAAAAGCCTTGTAGGTCAAGAAAAGGACAGGGAGAGATCACTCATCAATTACTGTCACAGGAAAACAGACTTAACTCAGGTAAATTAATTTATTGCTGGTCAAAATCAGAGAGTAGTGACAAATAAAACCAAAAATTGAAAGCACCTTCCCCCACATCCCTCCCTTCTTCCGAGTCTCAACTTCACTCCTGATTTCTCTACCTCCTGCCCAGCCAACACTGCTCAGGGAATGAGGGTTGTGGTCCCTTGAACACATGCTGTCTCTGTCACTGCTTCCTCATCAGAGGAAGGATTCCTCATACTCTTCCCCTGCTCCTTCACACAAAAGACAGTCCTTCACCAACTTCTTCCACCTGAATCCTTCCCACAGGCTACAGTTCTTCACAAATTCTTCCAGTGTGGGTCCCCCTTCCATGGGGTACAGTACTTCAGGAGCAGGCTGCTCTGGCATGGATCCCCCAAGGGGTCACTCCCAGCAAACCTGCTCCAAGTGGGCTCCTTTCTCCAAGAGTCAACAGGTCCTTCCAAGAGCCTGCTCCAGTGTGGGCTCCCCACAGGGTCACAGCCTCCTTTGTGCATCCATGGGCTGTAGGTGGATCTCTGCTCCACTATGGACTCCCCTGGGCTGCGGGGGCACAGCTGCCTCACCGTGGTCTTCACCATGGGCTGCAGGGGAATCTCTGCTCCAGTGCCGAAGCACTTCCTTCCCGTTCTTCTTCACTGACCTGGGTGTCTGCAGAGTTCTTGCTGTCACATTTTCCTCATGTCTCTCTTCTCACTGCTGTTCCACTGCAGTTTTTTTCCTCTACTTAAGTATGTTATCCTAGAGGCCTTGGTCAGTGGTGGGTCCATCTTGGAGCTAGTGGGCATTAGCTCTGTTGAACATGGGGGAGCTTCTGGTAGGATCTCACCGCAGCCAACCCTATAGACCCCCCACTACCAAACCTTGCCATGCAAATCCAGTACAGCAGCACAGCCATGTTAGTGCAGCTCTCCACCTGTCTAATTAGGCTGCTTCTTGGTGGGAAGCTCTGATTCATAGTTTGTCAGTGTCTCTGCATGAAGCTGCTATATGTCACAAAACTTTTTTTTTAATTTATTAACAGAAATTTATTCACAGCTAATTAACTTTATTTAGAGCTAATCTCTGAAAGCAGTGCCACTAACACATCACAAGCATATTCAAAAACAATCACTTAGAGCCCTAAAACTTAATGCATATGATAAATACCCTTTATTATTACTTTCAGTCATGTTTTACTGCATGTAATTTTCAGATGATCCTTTTTTTTTCAACACTATAAACATTAAGATCGGTGCTCATGTCCCGCAAAGCTAATCAGCTCTTCTTAAACTTATCTGTTCAGACCAACCCTTTTCCTGTTTGATTATTTTAATGTATAAGTTCTCTTTTTGTTCGTGAAAGAGTCAGGCATACATTAAACAAGCTAGAGTTTAAACCATCCACATGTTGCCTTTAGAAGGTGTGTTGTACATGTCTGGAAGATTCACTGAGAAGTATCATACCTCTTGGCCCTCAAAAAAATATTGATAAAAAAGGAATTTGCAGTTTTATATACTACAAACATGGAATTTGCGCCACATGATCAGCTAACTTCCAATAAACCCTTTTGAGATGGCAATATTTAAATACAAACCTTTATTTACTTACCCTGATGCTACTGAAAAATAAAGTATACATAAAAAGTCTAGCTCCGTAGCTATTATAAATTTGCAAGCCCCCAGTGGCTCCAAGAGAATTAAATGTATTAATGAGAGTTGCAATTTTCCCTAGTAAGAACAAAAGGCAGTTGGACTTTGCATTGATTAACCATGTCCTATAAGGAAACATGGACAGTTAACATTTACCACTATAGTACAGCACTGTAGTATAAAATACAGTACCCAAGAGTTGATATAAATATGAAAGAATAAAGTTTTCCCTCCTAAAATCAAATAACCCCAGGGCTTTGGTGCAACGACCATCTATTTATCTTTTCATTTTATCCTTATCAACCTGCAAACAGCATCAGAATGCTATACATATACATGATGGATTATTGCTATTATGCTCATGAGAATGGCAGGAATGAAGTATAAGAACAAAGTTCCGTCAGCAAGTATGACATAAATTATGTATAAGTAGCTTTTAGTGTCGAGCACTTTGAAAAGTTCAGTAAGTGCATGTTACTGTAGTAAATCACCCTAAAACAGGACTGTTTCTTTTAAGGGTGTATGTAAGGTATTTTTCAACATGTTTAAAAAGTGTATGAAAGTAACTCATTTTAATTATGCAAGCAAAACACTTCTCTGGACATAGAAGGAGAAAGTTTGCAGGACCATTGCAGGGCCTGAGAGCCTAATTACAACTGAAGTCTGATTTAAGATCTAATCTAAGATTTTATGACTTGAACTAATTGGGTTTGAGTGTTTGAGCATCAACCCCATCTTTTTCTATACTGTTACTGTTAGATTTCACAGAGATTCTTAGCATGCTTCCCATCAGCTTGAATTTTGAGGTTGTGCAACTTGGGACAGGGAACAGAACTAGGATTTTTTTCCCTCCTTCAATCACTGTATCTATGCATACTCGCGTTTGTACATGCTTCAGAATCTGTAGACTACTGTTAAGGTAGGAAGTGACAGGTATGGTACTGTGAAGATGATGAAAGCTGAGTGCTCCCTTCTTTAGTTGTACCAGCTCCTTTAGTGTATGGTAGACATTATACATTAAATAATAATAATCAAACGTTTTCCCAAGGTACTTAAAAACATTCAGGTAAGATTTTACAAACTGAAGGCAGTATGGGTACATTAATTGTTGAAAAATTAACAGAATTGCACTGCCCTTTTTTATGGTTTATTTGGCTTTTCTTGTTTTATTTTAATATAATATTTGATAACATTTTATTGTTGTTAATTCTTTACTATATAAGCAGGTGGACTGGCTAAAGTAACAGCATATAAGTAAGATATCCTTCCTTGCAGTCTCATAGTGCTTGAAAGTGAAAGGATTACCTTTCACTCTAACATACACTCAGGCACAGGCACACCAGCGCACACACACACATGCACACAGAGCCCAGTGGGATTAAAAGCACTGTATCTGGTGGAAAATCAGGAACTACAGAGGAAAGTATTTTCTTGTTTGAAGATTTGAAAGAACCATTCTTGGAGAAAAGGGAGGAGGCTTCTGATGTTAGGGATCTTGCCCCTTTCATGTATTAAAAAGACTAAAGGAAAGTTCCTCTTTCATCAGCCTGAGGTAGAAAAGAAGTGGCTTTCCCAACTCTAAATATTTAAAGAAGCCCTCATAAAACTTGAAAAAGGTTTGAGCTGTTTCTTTGTGGGACTAAATTCCTAAGAGTATAGGAAGACATACATTGCTATTTACCTCTTATGATATTTTACTTCTTCTATAATAGATGTATCATGGGAAATTGGTATTATTTTCTATACTTGACAATAATTTGCTTTTATACACTTTCAAGGAATCAATACAGTGTAAATTCTAAATAGAAAGATTTTTAATACTCTTTTCTGTGTGAACATAGACATAGAAAATCAAGGGTGAAAGACTACTGAGATATATCCATGATATATGCTTACTGGTAGATTTCACTGTTGACCTGAGACAGCCAAGGTAAGGCTAATCATGTAGCAGAGCTCACACAGCACGCCGAGTCACATGAGGGATTCCACTGCTGGGCTTGAATGGTTACAGAAATGGGATGGATGTAGCTGAGTTTGTGGGCTAGCTCATCTTTGAGCTGAAATCCATCAAACTGAACATGCCAGAGCTTAACTTAAGTCTTCTTTTTTGTTGAAAATAAAAATGAATCAGTTTGCAGCTCTTAAAAAGCACTTAAAAAGATTATCATATGGCCATTTAAAAGTTTTCTTCTTAGAAAACAAAATAACTGCAGAATATTTTTAAAGATTATAATTTTCTAAATTTTTAAGCATATCATTCTGAGTTCCATAGGTATTCTCTCCATGTGAATACCAATTATTCTCAGAATATTCAATATTTGTAAAATAAAAGAGTTCATTGCTTGAATACTGAGGAATATTCTCTTTTGCTCCTATATATATAGTATACCATTATTTATTTGCAGTACAAGGGTACCTAAAGGCAGCAGAAAGTGTCAGACATCCATTGTACAAAGCAGCACACAAATACATGGGAGGACACCAGTGTACGTACCAGTTCACAGGCCGGCTGACAGCCTTCAGTCCTTCAGGCACACATGACTATCAGCTCTGTCTGTGGCACCCTTATATGCCTTGAGCAAGTGGTGAACTTTCAAGGCTGGCTCCTCAGCTGGCACAGCTGAGAAAATGGAAACAAAGCCATACTTTTATTCCCCTGACTTTAGAATCAGCCAGGGGCAATCTAATCCATACTGCAATTTACAGCAGCCCGGCTGCCCAAGAAGTTATTCTGGCAGCTGAGAAGCACTAGAGCCTAAGGTCATTCTCCATTTCTCCCAAAAGTGCCTGTATGCAAGGGCTAGAAAGTGAACAATATTAAGCTTTGCTTTTCCTTTTTCAGCTGGAGTGTCTCAAAGCAGCTGGAACCGAATTGATGATTGTCCTGTTAATATTGTGATTTCTCATAGCTTCATTATTGCAAGAGAGTAGCCTTTGAGAAATAAAAGGATGCTTTATTTTAATCATTGATTTATTTTTCCTAAATGTGTAAATGTCAGTCTGTGGTAAATCCACATATGGATATTTGGTTTTTTGTGAAATGCAAACAAATTATCTCACTGGTTGTTAAAAATCATATACTGCAGCCATTTTGTCTTATATTTACTAAACATTTTTATTGCTTGCTCCTGTGTGACAATTTGGAAAATCTGTCTCATAACTGGGGATGATTTCTGGTTGATGTCTGGGAACTCTTAAAGAGTGCTTGCATCAAGATACAGTTTACATTTTAAATGAGGAATTTCTTTTTCCACTCTTTCAAATTACAATGTTATCAAAAAATGCCAGAGAAATTTAAAGCAGAAATCCTTTCCGCTCCAAAAATATTCACTACTGTACTCTAAAAATATTCAGAGGTAAAACAGGCTACCTTCTCAAAAATCTAACCACCCATAATCCCTTGTAGAGGGAAAAATACATTTCGAATCAAGGTGATGCAGGCAAGTAGTGAGTCACACATTTCAGGGGACTGGCAAAAAGCTCTCTCTATGGATACATTAGAATGAAGGAGCCTGAGGCCAAGCCCAGAGCAGAAGGCACACAGTGGAAATAGTGGAGGAGACAGTGTCTCTTGTTCATCTGAAGAGTATACTCTCCAGAGGAGCCCTAGTTCACATGAGACAATCCAAGCTGAAAAGACTGGAGAAACTTGTGAGACAGAAGTTTTAAAGATTTGTCTTAAATCTTCAGATTTGATTTACCAGCAGAAGCTAAGAGTGTCCAGCTCATGAAGCTTTATGGCATTAGCTATCTTGGGCCTTAAGGTGGCATGAATAATCTACAGGTTTGGCTGAGATAGAGTTAAATTTCTTTATAGTGTCTTATATGGGGCTATGCTGTGGATTTGTGACTCTCCTGGTTGGAGAGAATGGGCGGAGCTCAGTACTGATAGAAACAGTGGTCATTACACATGGGTGGTTTAGTAACTGCTGAGGAGCAGTGACACAGAGTCAAGAACTTCTCTGCTCCCAGCCCCACCCCACCAGTGAGGAGGCTGGGGATGCACAGGGAGTTGGTAGGGGACACAGCCAGCGCAGCTGACCCCAGCTGACCCAGGGGATATTCCATGCCCTGTGGCATCATGCTCAGCATATACAGCTGGGAGAAGGAGAAGGAAACGGGGATGTTTGGAGTGATGTCCTTTGTCTTCCCAAGTCACTGTTAGGCCTGATGGAGCCCTGCTCTCCTGGAGGTGGATGAACACCTGATCAGCCATGGGTAGTGGAGAATTAATTCTTTGTTTTGCTTTCCATGCATTGAGTTTTGCTTTACTTGTTAAACTGGCTTTATCTCAGCCCATGAGTTTTCTTACTTTACTGTTCTGATTGCTCCCACATCCCACTGGAGAATACTGAGAAAGAGGCTGTGTGGTGCTTAGCTGCCTACCAGGGTTAAACCACAACAGCCCAAAAATGAAAAACTCTGGAAAAGACCAGGAATGAGCTACTGAAATGCTGTTAAAGTAAATGCCCCCCAGAGCTAGAAGGAAACTGAGCAGAATCTTGCAGATGAAACTTAAAATTCAATACCTAAATCTAGAGGCAAGCTTCCAAAGACAGAGATTTTTAGACCACCTGAGGATCAATTACATTGAAAAGATAAAACCTTAGCTGGGCAACTGATATCACACACTGAAGTGAATTGGTTACAACTGCAGGTATTCACTTGCAGTTATGGAGTGGAATACATTGTAAAAGGCCTTTGGTCACACTTTTTCTTTCTTTATTCTGCTCATGCTTGACTTTTCAAGTTAAATATCATGGCAGTTCTAATTTGGAGAAAGAGGAATTATTTTCTGCAAAATTTTGTTACAGAAATGCTCCTGGAGTTTCATTAGGGTTTCTCCTGCAAGCTGGAGTTGATGTAGATTCTGTGCTCAGAGCAATTCTGAAAAACTGAATCTTTAAAGACTGTAATAATGAATAAGATTGCAGGAGGAGGATGTGTGAGGAGCAAATGTAAGTTTTTGTTGCCTATTTGCTGAGTAAAAGTAAGAAAGTTAGAGATAATGCTCCGTTATGAGGCAAGGCAGAGTGTTGTCAGTGCAAGTCTGGAAACAAGGATGGCCTGGTATCACCACAACATCACCATGACTGCAAATCTATGCTCTTTTTTTTTTTTTTTTTCAAAAACGTTTTGAATTCATTTGTATAAATTAAAAATGTTTTAATATCATATCTTTCTCCTTAGAATAAGCAAGAATAAATTCCTGCCACCTACACTAAAAATTACTAACAGAAAAAACCAGGTTCGGTGACTCAAAAACTAAGAAGTGAGAAGAAACTCCAGAGCTCTCGCTGAAGTCTAGAGACCCAGGTTTCCTGCATCCCAAAATTGTTTGATTGTCTTTTGATGAACATCAGTGTATTTGACACAGATTCTGTCAGAGCAATGGTGGGCAATTTACAACATTTCCAATTTAAAAACTTTCTTTTCTGCAAGGAAAATACTACTGAATGTTTCTAAATAGAAAATAAACCACTCTAAAACTTCTCCTTTTCTTAAAAATTCCCAGCCTGTTACGTTACTGGAAAAAAAAAATACTTCATATCACTGGGGACAAATGTGGTAAATTATTCTAAATCCATGAAATACGTGTATCTGCCTATGTGGGTATGGAGATAGAAGGGTTACAGAGGTGTTCTTCCTGTAATGAGCCGAAAGGTGGTTTTTTCAGTTGCTTTCTTCTCTGAGGAAAATGGTGGAAGTGCTAGAAGGCATATCAGAATATCAATGCATTCAGATTCGTGTTGTTTCCCATACAAAGTTATTATCCAAACAGAAAATCCCTATATTCATAGTCTAAAACACACATTTTATTCCTGTTCAGTTCTTGGCAGATCTGAGTAGGTTCTTGCATAATTTTCCAGGATGAATAAATCTCTGTGTTTACAGTTTTGGCTGCAGTCTGTTGTGCTCTTAAGATAGCAGAACCTCTGTGCTACGCCAAAAGACATTCATTAAAATGAGAAACACAAGCAAGCAGCCTCTACCAGCTGATGAAATGGTACCCTATGATGATGGTGGTGATTTACCTATTGTGAAATTAATCTTCCCTAGAATGTCTAATGACATCTAATACTAATCTAATACAGATGTTTTTATCATAGAAAATTGAATACATCATTAATATTTCTACTTGAGTGGTTTGGTTACAGCATCCATTATTGTACATTGTAAAACTAAAGATGAGAAGTGTTTTGTAGGGAGCAGAATGTGAACAAAGTCCAGGCTCTGTGAAATACTTGAGAGTCTCACAGCAATGACAGCGGCCTCCAGAACTCTTTGGTGTCTGGCTTTCAAAGGCTTACTATAAATAACTTACACAATTTTACTGCTTCTGAATATGGTTTCTGGGGCTTCAGCAATGCTGGAGGAAGCTGAGATACCCTACTGTTGGCTGAATGATTGGGAATGAATATTATACCAGTTTGTCCAAGCTTGCTAAGGCCAGATCTCAGATCTTCTCAGGATCTTCGATCTTGACAGTGTTTCTGGCAGTAGTTTTCATGGACTTGCTCTCATGGGAAAGAAAGGACAACAACAGTACTTTTAACCCTCAAATAGCAGCTCCAAGTGTGTATGACAAGAAGATGAAAAACATGCTGAGGGAAAACATCATAGTACTGCAGCTCTCTGGAGTGACACTTCTCCAAAAGTCAGCTGTTCATAGCCTGCAATAAGTAGCTGCAACAACAACATGGCACATCTTCGTTTGTACCAACCCCAACTAACGTTAATACAAAACTGAGCAGTTACCAGACCTGTATTAGCCTAGATAGAAACAGCAGTTTTATCCTGTATTACTGCAAGTTCTTTCCTATTCATAGTGATGCCATCAGGCAGTAAGGGCAAAGTTTTTGCATAGCCTGTGGAGTCTGGAGTCTCTGCTAATTAGCCCAGAATTTCTGGTGTGTGACTACCAATAAAGCTGTATTTGCAATAGTCAGCAAACTTCCCATCTATTTTGTACACTTTCTCTATGCTTGTTATTTCAAGAATCTTTAATTAATTTCTGTACTTCCACAAAAATATTCAAAATAATCTCTTTGAATATAGTTGTCCCTCACCAATAGCTGGACTTCTTTTAAAACAAGCCAATGTCACTCTGAAAGAAGTGAACTGAACAAGGTGCTGGTTTATAAGCCACTTCCAGTGATGCACGAAATCTAACACCGAGGTGTTAGATTTCCTCAATTCATCGCAGACTACCTCTTAAGCAGAAGCCTACCTTATCTTGCTGATCCACGACCAAGTACAAGCATTGGTGTGCATAAAATGGACCTATTAATCCAGGCTTGATATATTCTGGAAAATACCATGTGTAGAGGAAGAAGGATCACCTGCCCATCTTAAGGTCTTGCACTACACACTGAGGTACATGATACCTACCAGTCAGACCAAAAGCAATCAGTCAGTTCAAATCAAGATGCAAATGTGTTCCTCCTCTCTTACAGAGAAAAAAAAAAAGTTTAATTTTTCTTGTGTTATAATTCCCTAAGATTAAAAAATTGAATCTTGCCCTTTGCTTCACAGTACATACGGTATGTTTGCTATGTACAGAGAGGGAACCCTTCTTTTATTTGAGACCCTGTTCTTAATTTATCCTTTGAAGAGGTATTAAACATGTGTTAGTGTATGAATGAGGGGAAAGAAAAACAAATGAGATAGATATCTGTTTTATTTTTTAGCTCTATGCCTTGCTTTCCTGTATGCCTTCATTAATATTGCAGGCACAGGTTTCCAGATTGCTCAGGCTTTTATATTTATTTTTCAAAGTTCTACCAGCTTATAAAATTAAAGGAGAAAACAAAAAATTACCACAACATTGCTGCAACTAGGAGATAAGTTTTGCCTGATAATCAGAAGTGACCATCTTAATTAAAGTAGGCTTTTCATTAATTCTGTGAAAACTGTTTTTTTGGTCTCTGTTTTTATTTGTTAAATAAAACAGATAATATATGTTACCATATATCTGTCCTTCACTTTAACATACTACTTGGCTTTGTTATCAATCTGACCTTTTTGTCTATTAATATATCTTATTTTAAGCTTTAATTATTTGTAGAGTTTACATCTTGATGAGAATTATATCTGCATAGTTTTTACTATGTATGTTTGCAAAAAGTCTGTAGGTTTTAAACATAAAAAGAATCTTTTAACTTTTTTAGAAATTTTCAGTTTCATACTTTCCTGACTCAAATAGTTCAAATAGTAAATACATTTAGTTTGCTCTTTAATGTAATTAAAACATGCATCTTAATAAAAGTTACAAAGATTTTAAGTCTCTTACGAACTTTACATTAGAGCACATCTTTATTTCAAGATCCAAAGCAGTATTCAAAGGATTGATGAAGGTGAAGAGCTGTAGCTGCATCTTCATTTTAAAGAGAAGTAAAACTCCAGTAAATATCAGGAGATAAGGACATATTGGACCAGAGACTTCACTTGTTATAATACTACATAACCTACAAGTAAATTAAATGCTAAATATAATGAATTGCCACGTCAAAGGCCAGTTTTCTCCTAAGACCAAAAGGGACAAAATGAATTATATATTGAAGTTTACATCCTTTCCTTGATATAGGAAAAAAAATGCACGAATATTGCAGGTCAAGGCCGAAAACAAGATTTTGAATAAAACCCTGCAGATTGTCATGTATATGTTTCCCCAATATGGCAGAAAAATAATCACAGAAAGCTAAAGTGATTTCTGTATTTGCACTCATTGTTTCGTTGTGTTGGAGTATACTCCAAGTAAAGAAATTACATTTTGAGACACAAGATATTAATGTCTTTCTTCTTGAAACAAACTGAAATGCTCAAAGTCACCTTGGCAGGGTCTAAGGAAAAATGAGAATTACAGATACTGATAGTTACCTATATTGTGCATGTGTCTGTCCCTGTATGTAGATGCATGTGTGTTGTATGTACAACATTTTGGACTTTAAAAGAAAACCTTTCATTGCCAGTGGTCATAATCATGTTGTCCCAGCTCATGGGAGTATTCAGAAACAAACAGGAGGCAGTGAAAAATATTTTAAAGAAAATAAGTGACTGAAGCAACAGAAGATACTTCACCCTGCTTTTACAAAATAATACCTCTTTTCGGGTCTCTCACTGAAGAACATAAACCAAAAAGTATCATGAATACTGCTCAAGTTTCATGGAAAAGTATATTTTCTCAAACCTGGCAACTGTGTTGAGAGCAATTTCGGACTTCTCTAAGGCTGTTGCAATTCTGTCACATGGCATTTTTAATTTTCTATAATGCAAGATTTTTAATCAAGAGGAAAAACATTAGATGAATTAAAAAAGATCTTATTGGCAGATATCAAAGAGCAGGGCTGTCCAAGGAAGGTCTCCTGAGAGAGACTCCTGGTCCAACAGTATTCAGTACATTCTTAGAAACAATCTAGATGATGAAATAAAATCTTAACTGATTAAATTTGCATATGACACAAAGATTAATGGGATACTAAAAAAAAGGAGGGCAGTTTACTGTTAGAATTTAATCTAAATCACTTGGTCAGATTGTCAGAATCCAACAAAATGCAGGTACAGACTAATACACTTTGCAACAAGTACCCCAGGTTATATTATCAGCTAAGAATTCTTGTCATAGAAAGCAGTAACTTATAAAATATTTGGAGGTCACCTTCTAAGGCTGCTTCACCATGAGCTCTCAGAGCAATCCTGTGGCAGGCATTACTGGAATGAAGTCCCTTGGGCACAATTTAACAACTTTAATCTTAAACAAAATATAATCATGATAAGTAATATAGGAATAGCTTGTGAAGGATGGTAAGGGAACAAATTAACATTTATAGCAAGATGAGATAACTTTGAAAGTATATAGTTTCAGGATAATTTTACAGTTGCTAAAATTGTTTGTTTGTTCAGTTACTACTATGATCTCTAGCAGCCTTTAGTCAATGAATCACTGTGGAAAATCCACTGGAATCAAATTTTTTATGCCCTTTTTCTCTTTTAGGGCTAAAGATATCTTTTTGCTCATAACAAGCAAACCTACATGTATATCTGACATACAAAATATATGGTAGATGTTGTGCAAATCTATTTATGAATACGCATATATATAGAGAGATATATTTTTATGCATGTTCACATCTCACACATCTCATCTTTTTATTATTACAATTATAATTACTTTTTTAAAAAATGCAGTATTTCTATACATTTTTAAGTGAGAAAATATTTTATTTGGATATTCTAATACACAATCTGCAAATAGAAGATCCCTTTTTTTTCTTTAAGCACAATGTAGAGTCAAGAATTAATTTCAGAGAGAACCACATGTGATGAATTAAAACTCCTGTGAAACTTCAAGTCATTTTCCATGCAGTATGTAGATAATTAAAATTAAAAAACTTTTGCATTGAACCTCCTCTATGACTTCACAGTAGTTCTGTAGTTTCACAGTCAATAATATAAACAATTTTTTTTCTTCAAAGTGAAATATCAGCAAAAAACATACCGTTTTAAGATAAACATGAAAAAGCTCTGACCTGTTCTGCTCCTTTTAGGACGTTTTTGGTGATGGAAAAAAGCACTCTGTGAAATCTCTATCTCTTCCAGCAGCTAATCCTGTGAAGTGAATGTAGGATCTTGGAGATGCGACATGGGAAAGAAGGCAGGAGATGTCATTCCACCCAATTGTACTACGGCTATATCAGTATTTCTATCAGAAAACCTACCAAGGAACTTTCCATGTCAGAGCCTAACACATGATGCATTGAGATGTATTATAATAAGGGAGTAGGAATAGGCAGCAGAAATCTGTGAGCTAGGACTTAGGAATTTTCCAGCAGTAACTCCTATCCACCTCTAGTATGTGACACACTATATTTAAACTACATGTGCTGTGCATTACAGACTGCTTTTAATTTAAAGAATATTTTACGTTTAATTTCATAAGTCTTGTTACCATTTCTATTTTGTTTTAAATGGGGGATATTGGGTATTTGATTTTTTATTTTCTATGAGCACAGTCATTGAATAAGTGATTGAGAACAACTATGTAATTTATGTTAATGAATCAATGAATTAATACATAATTTTAGTTTCAAGAGTTTGACCAAAATTGGTACTTATGCCATGTGAGTGAAAAAATATTCAACAAAAACTTACATATGACTCAAAAGAGGTGAAAGCTCTAGGGTTTTGTTTGAAAATCTTGTTTATTCAGAAAAAAAGTATTATAACAATTTTTCTCTCTGGATATTGTGAAAATGTGTAATCAAGGACCTGATGTCTCAGTTTAACCTTAACTTTTGGTTTGTGTGCCAGAGAAATCTATAATAAATAGCATAAGCTGCCAGGTTTACATTTCATCCACTT
This sequence comes from Corvus brachyrhynchos, assembly GCF_000691975.1. Lineage (NCBI taxonomy): Eukaryota > Metazoa > Chordata > Aves > Passeriformes > Corvidae > Corvus > Corvus brachyrhynchos. The sequence goes on from NW_008236769.1 coordinate 637,735, forward strand.
ATAAGATTATATGTTTGTTTATTTTTTCTCTGGAAGGGTAGATGGGTAAATCATATTAAAACCACACCTGACTGTCATCCAGTAAACCCACTCTTCCAGTTATGTAATTCATTTTTCTCTTACCTCTTTGAATGAGTTTCAATGTCTCATAAAACTTTATTTACTGGGAGTGCCAAGAAATGAGTCAATAAATTTATTGAGCAAGATATGAAATAGAAATGTCAAAGATGAATAAATTTTAGCACAGTGTTTACTTTATAATTGTATTTTTTCATGGAATTCAATTTCTCTGTAGACTCTGAAGCATAACAACAGCAGAAAATGAAGTCACAGTAACCAAGATGAAAAAATGTAAAATAGTAAACTTCTTTTTAGAGCAATGACTGAAAACATTATCAATGTTGTGAGTATTTAATAAAATACAGCATTTTCTGTATTAAAGTCTAAATTCTAGTCTGTTCACCTTCATCCATACTTTCTTGGGAGAACTTTGCTTTTTTCTTTTAATTTTTATAGCTAAATAATTAATCTGGAATAGTCAGCTTGTCCTGTATGGCCTGAGTTTCTGTAGTACTTTCATTTGTATTGTACCATAGGCAGTAAGACCCAAAGCAGGAACATAATGCCTTTAGCCCAAGCTACAAGCAACAGCATGTTTTATATTCTGCTATGAGAACTTTAATAGAATTATTCAACTCTTGGCGATTTGGAAAAAAAAAATGGCTTCTGGGATACAAACTAATGTGTTTCCAATCCCTATTTTAACCACAAAACTTACTACTTCATTCAATAAAAGCAAATTATCAATTTGACTTTTCTCTGCAGAGCTGTGGCTTGTTCCTTCATCATACTTACTACATAACCATCTGGGATTTTTCTGCATACATACTGTATGCCACACACAGTTGAGCCCCTGCTTTTCCAGACAGCCTGGATTCACACAGACAAGTCTCAAAATTTTCTTGGACAGCAGGAAGGATATGTATGAACCTATGCCACCAGTGTCTGCAATACAGCTGCTGTCAGTATAGTGAGATCTAGACAGATTTGAGTTAGCAACTAAGCAAACCTGTCAAATACAATGTTTGAGTCCGTAGCCTTCACTGGACTTTGATGTTCTGAGGACTCAAGTTACCTAGCTAAAAATTAGTACAGATTTTGCATTACACAAATCACAGTGACAACTACAGTGTAGACACACGATTTGTTACTGTTCAGTGCTTTTTACAGTCTTGAGTCTCAGCAATTCCCATTACAGTGCCCACACACTAAGTGCAAGTTAGGATTAATGAATTCTCAGCTGAAAAAAAAGTCTCGTTCTCAAAGTGATAACTGTTTGACAGCTTATAAATAGACAATGTTGAGACTACATTATCTGACCCTCCAGCTCTTTTTGTTTCTTTGGTCCAAGAAGATAGAATATTAGAAAATGCAATAAGAGTATTGATAGGTCTTTCCTACGGGCTCAATGAAATTCTGTTCTTGACTGAGCTTTGCAAGGGCAATAATTGTAACATTATAGCTCACAACACGTTTAAGCAAAGATTTTAAAACAGTCACACATAAGACAAAAGGAAATATTTCACTTTTTTTAGCTGAGATTCAAATACATCTACAGAGGTTATAGATAGGTGCAGTACTGTGTTATCACTGATCAGCCTTATCATATCTTGCTCTTTAGAATGAGACCCATTTACAAACAGCATAAAAATAAACATGACAGTAAGACTAACACAATTTAGTTTCAAATTGCTTTAACAAAGAAAAGCATGCCTCCTTTAAAGAATGAGGGAAAATCATGGAATTCTTATGAAAGGCTTCTTAAAGTCAACCAGAACTACAGGATTTATGTGACTGTATGGTATTGCAGAAGTGCTGAGAGAAAATGAATGAAAACAATTAAGTAGTGTAAATTTTAAAGGGCTGCAGAGATATATCAGGACCTGCCTTTGCTGCTGCTCACATGGACCTATCAACTGCTAAACTATTTCAGCTGAAAGCACTGCACAAAACAGGTGAGATCCTTATCCAAATAGGAGAGCTGTCTGTCTGTCAGCTATCTGGATTCCTGTCTTGGTCCCACAGGTGAAGATGTGAATAAACTTTAATAATTTGCCATAAATTTATGACCTGCTTATAATGACAGTTTTTATAGATTATCTATATTTTTTATTTAATGGATAAATACTTTTTTTCAAAAGTGCTATAACTCTACTATTATATTTTTATCAACAATGTAATAGTATATTATCTGATATGAATCACAGACTATTAGCTCTTTGTGATTAAGTGTTTCTGAACTGTTTGAGAGCAACTTTATTATGGTTGGCTTTAACCTCCTCTTGATCTCGGTTATTTTCCACAGGCTCTACAGTACCTATAATCTTAAATCCTGAGTTCACTTGCAGTTTAATATTAGAATAATAACTTCAGATAACCAGTAATGTTTCAGGCTTAGCCCTATATTGACCCTTTTACAGTCAATATTTAGACATTTCAAGGATATTTGTGTATGAATAAAATATTTAGTATCAAAAGTCAGTTACAGGGATGTAATCTTCCATTAAAAAATTTATTCCTCTTGAATACAGGGAAAACAAACATCTATCTTGCTCAAAATCCACACCTATGATTCCATCACTTTGATCTCAAATATTTTTCTTTCTGATGCCTCTAATGGTTATGTTCACAGATCCATCTCCTGGATATATGCCAAATAAAAAAAATCCTACGTTAACAAACAGGGAAATTTCTAGTCCACAGTTTTTGCTTCTGGTCAGCTCTGGGCAATGGTCACCCATGATAACCTTTGCTGGTGGCTTTTTTCCTCTGTTCCCTTATGCTGACAGGCTTAAAAATGAGATAAAGAATTGTTATTTATTTTACTTCCACTGTCCTGTTGTTACCATACACAGAGGACAAATTCCATGTAGGAAAACTTCATGTTCTGCAGTGGTCTGGGGATTATATTAGGTGATGGTGGAGGTTAAAGTGTTAGAGGATTTGATTGCTCCTTTTGTTAAGGACGGCATGCTTTAAAAGCCTCATAATTTAATTTTTTTTAATTCACACTCCATTTGAGGAAATCGTAACACTTCAACATTCAAAAGTAGTGAAGATCAGACAGGTGTTTTAATATAAGGACGTTACTACTATTAAATACATGTTACCAGAACTCATTATGGAAATCATGGTTCTGTAATCGCATACAGTTGTTAGTAGCCTGGTTATTTTTATTTGCATTTAACTTAATCAAAATATCTCTTGGGTGCAATTTCCCTACTTAGCTCTGTGAATTGTTAGAACAAAAGAATACCAATTACAAGTAGCACAAGTATTTCATTTTTCTACAGAATTCTGTATTAGAGCAGAAACAGTGTTTGTGAAGGTAGATTTTGAATAATTGAAAATAAAAATTTACAAGCAATGAGGTCACTTGAACCTCTCATTTTTTGCACTCTGAAGTGCTTTTTAATAACTTTCTGAAAGTTCAACCTATGATAACAATAATAAATTATATCTAAATTAGATATTTGCTTGCTGATTAATAAATGCTGAACTTTTTGTGTGTATGTGACATCCTTATGCATCCATGAAAGGAAAAATAGCATTTGCAAGCTGAACTAGATAATTAAAACAGTTTCATATACAGGCAAATGTTATCTTCCAGTGTAAATTAATCCTCTACTACAGCAAATGACCGAAATTGGTCTAGGCACTTTAATGAAAGCAGAATGTTAACAGGCAAATATAGAGTCCTCTAAAAATCTGGTTCCCAAAACGTGCAGTTACTGGTAAAAAAAATGTTGAGGAAAAAAAGTATTAAATTCATCTTTCTAAACTATGAAAACCCCTTTTTTTGATGTAGGAAGCTCAGTGGTGAATTTTCACCAAAGTAATAAAGCCATTTCTCCAATTTCATTGAGTCTGTTTTTACCTTTTCATCAACAGGTGTGCAACATGGGAAGTTATTTGGAATATGAAAGGAATTAACTCTCCTGGTTTTGTTGCCTCAGCCACTGTAGGTATGGGAGCCTGGATTCAATTTGATCCCTTCTGATGTTGCCACATTATTATAGCTCTTGTGTACTGAATATACTCTGTGAGGTTCTTTCAAGTTCATCTATTGAAAATTCACCTCTGAAAGTCCTGAGAATGAGATGGACAACTAGATTCATTATACTCTAATACAAAACATAGTAATTTCAATTATGTGCATTTGAAATTGTGCAAGAAATCTAGCTTTGATTACTAGGAAATATCCTGAAAGGTAGAGTTTCCAATGTACTTGTAATTGGACAAAAGCAATATTCTGAAGTCCCTTGAAACTCAGGTAAGTTCTCCATCAGCTAAAGTACTGGAACTAACTTAAGAATAGATTTCCACCTTGCTGTGGTTTGTATGGTCTAGTTAAATACACATGTTCAGAAAAAATACATATATTGAAGCTTTAAAGGTTTTTTTCAGCCTGCTAAAATTAAGCAGACTTCAATATTTGTGAGGTGATGACCAGAAATAAAATAATTTACTAATGAGGCTTTAGGTATTAAAGAAACTTAGGAATCTCTAAGATTAGGGACTTTAGGGGATCCATGTTAATGTTTTATATCAGATTTGAAATCTGAGAGTGTTTTGAAGAGAATCTTTGAAGAAAGCCTTCAATATTACCCTCTTGCCATCCTTTGGTTTACGTTCTGACTGCAGAAATCTGATTACATTGGAGTGCATATGTGCTGAAATCAGCTCTGATGGAGTAAAAGGTAATTCCGGCAGGGGAGGGTTGTGCACAATCCATTGACTCAAAGAAACCCACCAACTCAAAAGAAGATAAAGAGGAGCATGAAATTAATTAACATTAGAAGTGAGGGAATAATTTAACCAATAGAATAAGAGAAATGTGCAGCCAGAGAGCATTAATTCCTTTGTTTGATAGCATGTATAAATAGTGAAAAGTTTTGAACAACTTTGGGACCCCCATCACTGAGAACCCCAGGGTGAAGAAGGACAAATGGAATGTCGTTGGATGCATGGCTGGTGATTATCTTCTGCTTAATCTGTCTGTCTGTCTGTCTCCCCCCTGCCCCCCTTTCTATTTCTTTCTATCTCTCTACCTTGAATTTTACTGTTAAATAAAGTCTGTACTATTGACATATTGGCATATGGTCTTGTTTGCACTTTAATTTGGGTACAGCAATCTCACAATAATCGGATATTAACATGTTCAAAGAATGTAAAGGATCCCTGGATTTTAGAAGATTTCAGACTCTTCAGAGATATGCTTGGAGGAGTCCAAGAGAGGTGGTTGATATCCAAGGATCACCTCCTGAAAACTCAGAATAGTCCATTCCAACAAGTAGGAAATAAAGCAAAGGCAGCAGGGGACCAGCACGGAGTTCTAAGGAGTTCTAACTGAACTTGGATATTGAAAGAGAAAGTACAAGAGGTGCAAGCAGTAGCAGGTGATCCAGAAGGAATATAAAGCTGCAGTCTGTGCAGAGATGGGTTGGGAAATCAAAGGTTTACCTGGGATTGAATCTGAGAAGGGATGTGAAGGGAGTCAAGGAAGGATTCTACAACTACATAAATAGTAAAAGGGAAGCTAATGTAAATGAAGAACCAATGCTGAATAGGGCCAGGGTCCTTGTGACAAAGGATGTGGAAAAGCCGGGTGCAAGTCCAGGAGGAAACTCTAAAGTTCATCCTCAGTGGAGGAGGAGCAAAGCAGGGTGAACATAATCAATATGCACATACATAAGTCCAAAGGCCTGATGCGTTGCCCCCAAAAATGCTGAAGTCCAAACAGCATCTGAAGGGATACAGGTTTTGTTTTGAGATGAAAAAGAATAATGAAAATATTAGTCACACTAAGTTGTTCTTCCAATATGTAAAAGTTGTCTTGGAGTTTTTGAACTCCTGAAGTTCAAATGAAGGACAAACTAAGGTGAATACTTAACAAGCTAGAACAAAAAAAAACAACTCCCCGGACATTTGTTCTTACTTCATGGAAATGGGGGAAATTAATCCATTTTAATGATCAAATCAGCTTGACCAGGAGAGGCAGGTACAAAGATCCTCTCAATTCTCATGTCCATAGGAATATGTAATATTCTCAGCTTGAAGACCTGAGACCAGTTTTTGCAAATCAATCAAGCTCTCAGTTTTCTGTTATATCAGTTATTTGGATATCAATATTGACTATATTTAGATTGCTATGAGAATAAAAAGAAAAAAAAGACATCAGTTCCATTGATTGAAGCTCAACAAATAATGGCATATTAGCACAAACGATTTTGAGGTAAATACCAAAGCTCTTAACCACTTTACCTCTAAGAAAAAAAAAACTTTGGTCCATATTTAACATACATTTGAATGAAAGAGAACTTTATTCTACATTGATTGAAGATGGCAGAGTGATTTTTCATTTTTAAAATCAGGAAAGATTATGACTTTTTGTTGGTTTGTTTTTTAAAATAAGTATTTATTTAAGAACATTAAAATATTTGAGAATTTAGTAGATTCCAGACAGCTATGATATATAGACTGTATATCTATCATGTTTTAAAAATTAAATTAAATAACTTTTCTTCAGTAGTTTTCCTATTTTGTATTGTTACATATTCAGCTAGAGCTACCTGATAAAACTTTATATCCTTATGTGGAATGGAATGTCAAGTCTAAAACCAATCTAAGTCATGCCTTTTGCATTTCTACATGTTTTCTAGTCAACATAGCAAATGCAGAAAACAGGACTCATCAATATTGCTGTCTGTTAAAGGTCATTGTAAAATGCAAGCATTACATTGCCAAATATAATATTGAATTTAACTGCTTTTTACACGGAAACTTTAAACATACTTCAATTTTCTCTTATCACTTTTATTAATTTGTCCATATATCTACACTAACATATCTCTGTCTGTTGGTGTGATGGTGTGCTCAGCCCCCCAACCTGACCTTTATTCCACATGACTTTGCTCAAGTGATAATCAGCAGTGGCAGTCATAACTGATGTGTCTGGTCTAGTCATGATGGCTACAACCAGCTTGGAGTGGATTTGAGGGAGACAGATAACAACACGATAGCAAAGAGCTAACCTAAGCAATGTGCCTCCCCTAAACATAATGCTGGTCAAGAGCCCAGTCAAGCCAAGCTGGAAAGAAATTAATTCTGTGGTTGGTTTGCAAATATGACTATGAAGCAATTATCTTAGTCCATAGATAAGGACAGCCCCGGGCCCATTGAGCTCCCCTGCACAGCAGTGGACTGCAGACTGGGATCTACCCTTGAGTAGGGGTGCCTCTGAAGGTTATTCCTTGAGCTTGACAGATTCCTTCCCACAGCATATTCTCATTAAATTCTGATGCTAAATTTTGAAATGTTAGCTAAGTGAGATAAAGAATTCATTGTGCACACAGAATCCTTTAGATATAAACCATTGATCAAGTTCTGGAACCAAGTCTGAATCCAAAACTACCTACACTACCCTTCAAGAAGGACAAACAGGTGTCTAGAACACAAGGTGGTCCTTTCTGAACCTCATGACTCAACAGGTCTCCCTGCCAGTTTTGTTCGACTCAGACCTCTGTGCAGTAAGTAATTTAGTGTACACTTGCCATAGTCTTGTTAAACCACTGTTTCACTGCCATCAAACTTTGTTAAATCACTAATTTATGTTAATAAATGTGTTACTACTTCTTTCTTACAAGTGAAGTGCATCTGTAAAAATTTGTCACATAATTTGTGTTTACAAATAATATGGATAAATATGTGAATAGGTAAATATTAACAAACAATCATGGCTTCTTATGGGAATTTTGTCCATGCCAGCATGTTGAAATGTGCCCTGAAGCTTTCTGGAATTCTAGACACCTGTGACTGCTTCAGCTGTTGTCATACCTAGGAGTAAATGTTTCACTTGAACACAGTCCATTCTCCCTACTGCCTGGGCAAATACAGGATACAATGACAATGTCCCCACTTTTTGTGGGCTTGCACAACATACACCTTAGGTTAATTGGACTCTGCTTTCAGCTGTTTACAGCTGGAAGGGTAAGGGGAAAATAACTTTGAATCCTTTCTTACTCCAGAATTCACAATAGACTGAAACAGCTTTGGAGTTTTCAAAAATTTTCCCTTATAAGAAGTAGGAAAGGCATAAGTGCTGTCACTTTCAGATGAGCAAGAACACAATAGAAAATTAGTTTCTTTTTCCATATGGAACTTATCCTTCCCACCAGCCATTGTCACAGGAAATACAGAGGCACACTAAGTCTCATTGTCTCAAATTTCTTCTTGAACTCACTCCGCTTAACATAGGAGGGAAGAAAAAAAACGTGTGCATAGAGTAATTAATGGAATTTTTTAAAGTCATCTTTGGAAACCTTTAGCAGACTCTTCCTTCAGAGAAAGCAATTGTGTGTTCTGACCTGGCAGTTACTTTGAACCAAATAAAAGATTAAAAGAGTACATACTGTGGAAGAGATTACACTAACTGTGCTGTGCAGCTATCGCTGTTTTCTATTAGACAGCAAGAGCACTTACTTGATTACAGTTTTCTAAAGGCAAGATTCATATTTACAAGCAAAATATCTACAAAGGAAAGCAGCTTATGAAATGATTTATCTGTAATAACCAGCATCTGGAGCCAAAGGCTGAGAAAGACTTGGCCTCTTATTTAGCCATTTCCAATGCCTAACCAGAAAATCAATTAAGTGACTTTAAACTAACACAGGCATATCTGCATAGCAGAACAGAATTTAGCCCAGAGGTATTGCTTTTCAGATGATCATCTGAGAGTTTGGCTGTGGGAGAGAAGTCAGTAACACAATGAGACAATCAGATGGTGAAAAAAGGAAAAATAATAATAAGAGTAATAATAGAAAAATCTGTTTTAACATGAGAACTGAGTGGGTAAGTAAGAGCTAAAATTTTATTCTAATATTGTTTTCATGGAACAGTGACTTTAGAAAAGAGACTGTGAGGAAAATAATTTTAACTGTGTCTGAGTTTGTCTGTGTCTCAGACCATTAAACTGGAGTGTCTTCACTGTGAACTGAGGTGTGAACTGAGATAATTATACTAATTCTTCTGACTGGGAAAGCTGACTGTAGTGGGAGAAAAAGAGCAATTTTTAGAGGGTATAGAAGAAGCCAGGTGACACAAATCTTTTCCACCTGAAAGGATGCCACATTTTATTATGGGAATTCAAATATGTGTGGAAGAACAGTAAAAAAGAGAAGGAGGAACGTTGCATCTTCCCTGCTTTCCACTGCTGTTAGGGACCGAGTCCAGAGAGCTGGCCGGATAAATGACACGTACACCGATACGATTAAGCATCGTTCTCCCTTTATTGTTCAACTATGCAAGCTTATATCTACTTTTGCAAAGATTCACGCCCAGTCCCTCTAGACGGCCTCTAATCAGCGGGGGAGCCGACCAGTGCATAACTTGCCAAAGACTCTCAGGGCTGCCTGCAGCCGGGTGCTTTCCCGGCCCTCTAGACGGCCTCTAATCAGCGGGGGAGCCGACCAGTGCATAACTTGCCAAAGACTCTCAGGGCTGCCTGCAGTCAGGGGCCTGTTCAGGGGCTTTTCCTCAGCAACCCTGGGTTGTCCAATCTTTCCCGGGGTATCATATGCCCCTGTTCTATAAGGAATCCCTCTACACACTGCAATTGTACTGCTTGTCCTGTCCTATAAGCATCAGAAGGCATTTGAAAATCTCAATATCTCTTCCTCCACCCTGTATTTAGCTCCATCCAATACAGCTGGTCACAGGAGCTAATGAGTTACATTAGTCTGCCCTGACAACTCTTTCAGAATGCTTCTGATGCATTCCATTCAGTACAAAAATGTACATGAGACACAGGACAACAGTGCACACCTGCCCAAAAATATCTTGAACCTACTACTTCAGGACTAAGCAAGAAAAGGGTGCAAAGGAGACCAGAAGGATGGAGTAATATAATGGCAATGTTGTGACTACTGTTGTGATCACAGACTGCTATTTGATTATTTTGCTATAACTTTTGGTTAGCAATTGTGCTGAAATAAATGGTCCCACACATACCCATGTCTGTTCATTTGCTATTAGCATTTTTAAGTCCATTAAAAGAAATTGGGTGGAGGAATCAATTTGGAATACAAATTAAAGTTTTTTCAATAGTTTTGTATTACTTCCTTGATGATATTTTTTCATCAGGTTTCATTTCTTCACTGCTTTCAAAAGTAAATTCTGCACTATATATATATGAGGTGTTTCCATAAAGTGTCATGGCACTTGAACTCCTCAAAAAGACCTCAGTTCCTCTTGTTACGGGTAGGAGAGACATGAAGAACCACATCTTTTGTTCCTGCCAGTACTGGGAGAAAGGATAGATGGTGCCTAGACACTCCTCAGGAGCTATCAACTCATACTTTGACCTTTCCTCAGCAGCAGCAAGTTAATGTTTCCAGGCAGTGGAGAAGATGGGTACTTACCTCATACCTAGATCTGCCTCAGAAACATCAGAGCTTTCTAGTCTTATTAACCAGGGAGAAATTGTAATGTTTTGGGGTTTTTTTAATCTAGGGCTTTTTCACTGTCCTAGGACTTGGAAGAAGCCTCCCGTTTGAAGGATGTGAGTACAAGATCTGAAAAGAGTGAAGGCTCAAAAATCCTATTTTATTCTTAAAAATCTCAGACTTCAAGCCTTACTAGTTCAATACACGTGAAAAATGCAAATGGATATATTTTAATATCAAATATTTACTTAATGCAATGGTGAGTTGAAAAAGCTGGAACCTTTATTTCAACAAATCATCCAATTAGTCAGAAAAAAAAAAAGTTGAATTTTTTTGCCATAGGCTAAATCACAATGAGAATTTTTTGCTCTGGAGGGTGAGTCAAGTAAATGCCCTGCATTATGCAGAGGTATGTATATGAAGGAAATGAGGGAAAGACTCAATGGTTCCTTCTCCACTCTACTTTCAGAAAGACTTGGTAGCTGAAAACCTTCTTACACTGAGCAATTTGTATATGTCTTCCTTATGCTGCAGCCCAGAAAAAAAGAATGCTTTTATGTGCCTATTGCTGATTTCACCCTTTTGTAACACATTTGGGGCTAGGGAAGGTGAATGACCGAAACCATGGAGATAACAGTGATAACTGCTAATCAGCCAGATAAAGTCAAAGTGATTGGCCTCAGGCTACCTGATTAACAAGGCCATTAGCAGCTTGTGCTGATGATCCACTTTACAATGTAATAGAGAAGACAATTACCCCATAGGAGGTGAGATCAGCACACTATGTGTGGATCGAAGACATAATATCAAAGGCTGAGACCAAGATGAAAACCTTTTGCACCGGGGCCAGGCCACCAGTCAGAACAAGGACAAGGACACATCCAGCATGAGTGTCCTGTGAACCTGGATCCTGCAGCCATGTCATGTGGAGAACCACACCATTCCATGGACTGAGAATGCATTTATTAAGCTGGATGGCTCAGATACAGAGCAACTTCTAGTCTAGTGTTTCTGTCTTACAAATTACACTCACGCCAGCTACAGTCCCTTTCCCTCTGGTCTGGCTTAGATGTGGTTCTCCACACGACATGGAGAGGTGTGATTCTCTGGTTTTGGTCCCCTACCCAAATCCCGAAAGAAATTATTATTTTCATAATAATCAAAGAAGGCCTGGTTATCAAAACCATTTTTCCCAAGGTGAGGCATACACAGGTAAATTATTAGCTTGGCTGTTTCCATGGGAGAAAATACATATGTATGTAAGAACCACCTATCTACAAAATGTGAATGAAATTACCTATGAAGGTAATATGTATTTTTTACTCTGTAATGTGATTTTTCTTTTACAGAGTTCCTGCAGATGTTGCTTTGCAGAAGACATTCCAGTAGATCTGCTTCTGCCCCTAGTGCAAAAGAGTAGTGGTCATGGGGCAGAATAGCAGAAGAGATCAGTTCAGTCAAGGAGAAGCCAAAGCTATTTCTACTTCTCTAAGAATTTATCTCTTATTTCACATGATAACAACAAATTCACTTGTTCTCACTCCCCCTTTTTAATTCATATTAACCAAGTCAGCAGTCTGTATTATCAAACATAGTTCTGTTGAGTTCAACCACCCTCCTTGGTTCCTTCCACCTTACGCTTACCTTACACCATCCTCAAGGTTATCAAAGAGAGTCCTTCAGCCCTGGTAACATTCTGGTCATCTGATCTATCTTCTGCTCCACTCTGGCCTTTTCTTCTGAGGCTCATTGCCCTCACAAAGCAGAGAGTCTAGGAGCACCACTCTAGTTTTGGGATTCCCATCCATGTGTCACACATTCATATTAACTGGCAGGGGCTTATGTATATCATTAAAATTAACATGCACATATATATATATACCAACATTGCACATTTATCAGATACCACCTATTTCAGAAAGAGAAGGTGGCACTTTGAGCCAAATATTTCATTCTTGTGGTATATAGTAATCCTTCTCCACTTATTGCAGGTGTAGCAGAGGTATCTGTGGTGTTGACACAGCAATTCAAAAGCTACATCTTTTGGTTAAGAATTACTTTCACATTACAAGGAAAACCATATGCATAATTTTGATTTTTTACTTTATTATGTTAGGAGAAATCTTGCATTGTTTTATTTTAGTAAGGTAGTTCTGACAGTTTTCACCTGAAATAGCTGAAAGTGAGGACTAGAACTAGTCTCAGCATAAAGCTATCTGCCAGGGAATTTGTCTTCAATATCTGGAATGTCTTTGATAATATCCCAGACCTTGTTGGAACTTTTTCCCTGCTGAAATGAAAGAATAATAAAACTGTAAAGTAGTTTAGGGGTTGACTAATCAAAATTCTGTTTGCTTCAGGATTCCTTAAGCTCAAAATGAGGCAGAAGATATTGTTGACCAAACTTTACAGACAGAAGTAACTGATCTGGCTTTTCCCTTTGCTGGCTTTAAGTCAATAAAGATAACATTTAATTACGTGTCACAAATAGAAACAAGAAGACACTTAACACTTTGGAATTGTCAGATTCATTACTCTGTGTTAATCATGTTTATTTTAAATTTGGTTTTTGTAGATGCACCTATCCTGTATGATGTTTGCTTTGTCAGTTACATTAATATCTGTAGAATTACATTACAAGAATTACAAATGAGAACACATTTTCAGCAAAGACTCTGGTTGTGAGAACTTGCCACAGTCTTCTGTGTTTTGGAATAGGTGTAACTGACGATTCAGAATTGCACATAACCAAATCATCTGTCAGCTACAGATATGCATTACTCTCACTGTTACTTGATCAGATGTCAGTTTTACAGTCTACTGCTCTTTCTTTAGCTACCAGCAATTTGGATTCAGACCTGTTCCCCCATTACCCATAAAAATCAATAAACTTAGAGTTATTTAAGAGTAAATGTAATGCTTGGTTGCAGGCAGCAAAATTGACTGTGAAAATCTGAAGCAGTTGAATGCAAGAAAATTTTTGCAATTACATTGTTAACACTGGCAACTAAACAAAATTAAAATATTTTCTTGTGGCCATTTGAGTATACTTGGTGTGTTTGGTATCACTGTTATAAAAAATAAGGATAACAAATGATATCTTTTGAATTTTTTGCATACTTTTGTGAATTTTTTGTATTTTCACTCTGTGTATACTCCAAAAACAAATTTCAAGTTCAATCTATAGACCAGAAATTCCACACTGCCAGTGCAAAAACTGTCTCTTCTTGAACAAAAATCTTGAATGAAGACTCATAGCTATCATTGACTTAGCTAGAGACAAAAAAGGATGAATTTCAATATTTCCAGATGTTAAATTCACTAATACAGAACAGAATCAACCCCAAGGTAAGGGGTGGACTCTGGGATTTGCAGTGTCTATTTTCACTGAAAAATATTGTTTACTTCATGGAATCCCATTGTTCCTCTGTTGGGATATGGAGGAACAGGAACAGACCCTTGGCCTACATGTCCAAATCATTGTCTCTAATTTTGTAGTTGAAGGACTGACATTTTCTCTGATATAATTTTACCAGCAAAATTTTAAGACTAAAGTCTTAAGCAAGGAGTCTTGACTGTAACATTGTGATATTTTTCTATATTGGTCCTTTTCTCTGTCTATAGGAATTTATAGATATAAATTCATTTTTTGTTACTGAGAAAAAAAAAAAAAATCTCCGTTTCTTTCCCTGAATTATATAATTCTGGAAAAATATGATGCAAGTCAATAGACAGCAATAGGAGGTAGGCGAAAAAAGGGGAAAAATTGTGTTGTATAATTTTTTATTCAATAAGTTAAACATAGCATAAAATATTTCTAAAATCACAGGAAAAAATTACAGTACCTTAGAGAATTAATGTTTATACAATGATGGATGTACCAGTGCACTCCCTGTGGGAAAGGAACACCAAGAAAAGGAATAAACACATCTAAAGATGCGTCATAGAGAAAAAAGGCAGGATTCACCTAATCTTTCACCGTCCAGAAGTTAAGCATGTAGTCTAAGGTACTTAACTAAAGCCCTTTATGTGTTAGAAGGAAGGAGATTGGCTTCTCTTGAGGACAATTTATCTTACTTTTCTTAAATGTTGGTCTTAATAATGGATGAATCACCCTCAGGAGTCATCTCTTTTTGTTTCTTCACTTTGAAGAAAAAGTTGGCATGAATGACAAGCTTGGATTAGGCATCTAACTTTGAGGACTAAATTAGGTGAATTGCATCTTACCTTTATTCAAGGCATAACTCTTATTCCAAGGGATACAGGCATTAACTTGGTCTCCTCAAAACATTGTTTCCAAAGGTCTTTATTCAGGTGCAGATAAGCCTCTAATGGATTTTAAAAGTGTATAAATAACTAACAACCTCAATATTGCAATTATTTGGGCCCAGAAGCACAAGGACTTTTAAATTCCCAACTTATGTATATACACTTAGTTCTTCCTAGATTCTACTGAGAATTAAGTTTTTGAATGGGACTTTCCTGTTTCACTGCATATTTGGACTATTAAATGGCTTTGAAAATTGACCTTATATGGCTACAGAAAAACTGGATTGCAACATTATGTCAAACGTTTTAGAGATACCCTTAATTATTTTACTTCATGTGTCAAAAGACTGTTTAGGTGAAATAAACTCACATCAGTTAAACTTACATTCACTTTTTTCACTATGAGGATGCACTGGAACAGGTTACCTAGAGAAACTGTGGATGCAGCATCCCTGAAAATGTTCAAGGCCAGGTTGGATAGGGCTTTATGCAATCCGGTGTAGTGAAAGCTGTCCATGCCCATGGTAGAGGGGTTCTTCAAGGTCCCTTCCAACCCAAACCATTCTATGATTCTGTGAATCTATGATTCTATGAAGGTGCCCTGCTTCTTAGTACAAATTAGATATTAAAAACAAACTAAAGAAAAACCCTTCTGGAAGAATTAATCAACTTATATGGATATTTGTGTTCCTTGCACTTTGGAATTTGATCTGATTCATTTAGAGCTAGAATACGTGTCTATACGTATTTCATACCACTGAAAAACGAACAGAAATGCTACAAGTATTCTTAAGCCAAAACATACTACTTTGAATACTTGCTTTTCTTGAATTGCAGATTTACAGTATTTCAACAAATTATGATGCCTAATATATAGTTGTGTAACTTGAATCACATATGACAATACCCTTTATGTAACATCTTGCCATCTTCAAAAACCACAAGTCTTTGAAACCAAGTCTTAGAAAAATCAGGCATACAGAGTTGGTAAATATATTGTACTTCTTAGCAAGGAATGTCAAGTTGCTTTCTCATTATCTGTACAGAGAACATCAATCCACAAACAGCTGCATTGGAATTAAAAAAATACGCATTTGTTTGAATTTATTAAAGGTGGACAGAGTGCACTCAAAATTAAAAGTGCACATTGCAAAAGAAAGCAATAAATGAAGAAAAAGTGCATTAGTGCATTATATATATGTATATGCTTACGTGTATATATATATAAATCTGCACAAAAGAAGCAAGACAATTCAGTATCCTCAATAGTTCAGTTATAAAGTAGGTATGTGGGGAAATAAATAATAAAGATTCTTAATACACTACAATACCAAAATTGTATTTTTTAGAACAGTTTATCATTCAAACAGATGTTTCTGAAACTCTTTTCAGGGGCTACTCCCGAATTGCTAATGCTTACATCACATTCTTTTCTGAAATCTATTGAAAGAACCTACCCACCCTTTCAACTTCGAAGAGTTAGCACATTTGGGGGAAAATCTCTTGTTACTTTATTGTTGTTGATGTTTTCTTCACAGATTGTCCCACAGATACAGCATCAAAGAGATTGCAGAAATGTCCTGCTCAAGGGAAAAGTAAAACTTAATAAAATATTTCTTTATTTGAGGAAAACAGTTATTGACAGAGAAAAAAAGTGCATCCAATTATTTTGCAACTGGAGATGCTAATGGCACAATTGAAAATGGACAATGGTAAAACTACAATCATCCTTTGTAGATGCACTAGTGGAGATCCACTCTGCATTACCTAAACATTTAATTTATGTCTACTGACATTCTGGGGCAGTCGGTGGATATAAATATGTGTCTCTTAGTATTTACAAAAGGAAACATTTTTACCTAAGATATGGCAATTAAATCAAGAAGAGAAATCTCCTCTTTTGATCTTCAAAGGTACTTTTCTCATTTCTTTAATTATAAAGAAATTCACACACTGTAGGCTTAATTCAGTCACTTTAGGATGGGTTTCTAATGGGTTGCTCATATCTTTTGAGATGGGTGTCAGCAATCAGGGCATATTACCAGTCCTCCAGCTGCTGAGAAGAGTGGGTCCCCTAAAAATCTTGTTTAGTACCCGGTAGCCCCGTGGCACTGTCTTTCATATTGTAATATTGTAAAGAGTTTCAAACAGTGCTTGACCTATGCATCATTATTTTTGAGCAAGTGAATCAATATCTTTAGGAATGTTAGGTCATTAGAATTTAAATATGAGTGTAAATTATGTGCCTTTATTAAGTCTATTGAAATTGTCGCTCAGTAAGTAACTAATAATTGGAATAAAAGGTCCTACTGTAAGTGAGCATTAAGTGAAAAAAATACAGGTGATATATGTATCTTCTAATTTAAATTAGCAATTTGATGGACCTTAGAGAAACTTACATATAATTTCATTTCATCTGATCTTAAGTCTGCCTGATTTTGTACATCAAAATCACCAAAGCACATTTTACAATGCATATAGTGCCAATCCACAATTTAACAGGCTTGCTTACATTTTTTTGCCAATGAAATATAACATTCTCTACCCTCTGTAACCCTTCCATGACTGAGTTGTATTTTGGCATACTGAAACTCCCTTTCTTTCTCTTAGATTTTTTTCTGGAACCTTAATTTAAGTTGACAATGTTAAGCTATAGTAAACTTACCTCTTAACAGATGTAAATCTAACAGAAAATCCTATACATTATTGTACATACCCAAATGTAGCTAAGACAAAGAAAAGAAAAATCTTTCTCAGAGAGCTGGTAAGTGATGCTACAGATTTTATTCCATATAATAGATACTTCACCCCAAGGCTCATTCAGATCAAGTTTTTTGTCTCAGTAATAACCTCTGTAATAAAGTCAGATCATATGGATATAGTGTAATTAGTCCTCATTTTATTTCACAAGTCAGATTTGTTTCAGGTATTCAAAAATGTAGGCAAAGATGAACTCTATGGCCCTAAGGAAAGAAGGTGGAAAGGAATATTAAACAAGAGGCTTTGAGAAAAAAAACAGTGGGAGACTGAGAGTGTATAAAAGGGTCCACCGAGTTTCCAGGAGTACTTAGAAACTTTCAAAGATTTTGAAAAGCCGAAGGCTTTGCTTGTGTTTCTCTCTTTTTAGAATTATTTATTATTCTGTTTTAAGTATATTCTATGTTATAAGTTTTAGACACTGATCATTATCTCTAGGTTCCTTAGATTTTAGATGAAGTCAATACTTGCCTCAGAAACATTGCAGTGTCCATTAATGTTAGACTGATACTGACAGAGATGAGACTGTTAGTTTTCTGTTAAATTAGCTTTATTCCAAGAGCATCATGTTTATCAAATAGTCAGTTTCCAGCCCACTGGCTTCTTCCTTAATGTCAAGGAAACTTGCAAGGCTGTAAGTATCATCAGAAATTCAATACAAGAATCAAAACAAGCAGCAGTATAGAATATTTCCTTTGTTTCCGGAAAAGAAAGCAAAAGTAAAAACATATAACAGGAAAAAAAAACCCTCGTTTATTTCTCCCCATTCTAACTTGTATTGAGAGATGTTGAAAGTATGTGAGTACTTAATATGAGTATTACAAGTATTTTTTGAGTACTTACTTTTCTGGACATGGATAATAGTGTGCTGAGTTTATACTAAATAATAATTAAATAATAATTAGTATATTGCTGACAATATTGTCTTCAATCAGTTAATATTTTTTAATTTTATTATTTTGTCCTGCTATTTATCCATGACAGAATCAGTGTCACATTGACATACTTTAAGAAGATGTTTTTATATACAAAATTACATACACAGTTGACCTTCTTATGGAAAGAAAATAATTACAAAAATGTCTGTTTGAAAATCTCTAGACTTGATTTAAGATTTCTAATAAAATATAAAACAGAAAAAAAACCCCCAACCAGAATTAAAACTTGAAATAAAAGGGATTAATACTGCTTTATGAAATCATTTCATATTTTCAATGAGTAAAGATCACAGGTAGGGTTCAGAAATTCAGATAGTAAATACTTACAGAAAAATCATTTTATCGGGACTAAAAACACCTGTAGAGTGCCTAGTCTATAGAGACTTCTTGAGCCTCTATCCTGTATGAAGAAATTTTTAAACATCACTGTATAATCCAATTTTTCTGTACCCTAGAAGACTGAACTGATCACCTGATTTACAGAGCCTGCATATTTCAAGGTAAAGGCTCAAACCAAACTGCAGTTCCTTTCTTCAAATGCTCCAGCAGTGACTTATTCTGAATATTCCAAATAATCATTAACTGTGCTCTAACAAAGCAAAAAAAATAAGAGAAGCAGAAAATATGTTGATGTGCTCTCAGCAGAGAAAGCTGACAGTGGAATGCTGTCATTTCCCTGTGATACTATCCTTTAGCAATCATTTGAATTTGTTTTTCAACTTCTTGGCCGTACTCTCCCTTGCTTTCCAACCCAGAAATGCTTGCTTCTGTCTGTGCCACTAGGCTCTCCTCAGTACACCGCTGGGCTTGGATGCCATCCAGTGAAGAGCTGCAGAGGTTTCTCATGCCCTACCAGGGGGGAATCAAGATCTAGTGCATATGCAATGTGTCATCCAGTTTTCTCAGAACTTGTAAAAGATCCAGCTGTGCTGTTAATTTGGTCAGGCCTCAGGCCTTCCACAGCACATCAGTTTTACTTGATTTACATTCTAGAACCTACATTAGATTTCTAGGAATCAATATGAGATAGATTCTTACCAAGGTCCTCACACTGAAATAAAAAAAGTAAGAGTCAAAAGAAATGTAATGGATATAACACATTATGTAAACATGTTTTCTGCATGTTTGGGAAAGAATTTTTCTTGTGATATATCTCTGCAAGAAGAAGGATCAGAGAGAAAATACTTGATTTTTCAACACTCTTTTTTTTTTAATTTTTTTTAAAAAACATAGAAACAGGCAAAAACTGGTTATTTGGCTACTGGGGAATTATTTTTTAAATTACACTGAATATACAATACCATTAATTTTATCCTGTTATTTTAAAGTTACCATTTTTATACTGAAATAATTCTGTCAGTTGTTTCCACCTGGTTTTTTTCATATCTTGACAAAAACCACCTCCTTGAAAGCAAAACAAGTTAAAACAAGAAAATCTTAAAGCACAAAGGCAGTAAATTCAGATGGTCGCTGCAGAAAGTTTTTACTCAAATAGAAAATTACTAGGAGTGTTGCAGTAAAGTGAAATGACAAATCTTATGCATATACTGAAGGACAATATTTTCAAGAGTAAGAATGGAGTACAAGAATCCAAGTCCTTCAAAGGAAGAAGAAAAGAGCATTTTGTGAATTAAACAAATAAAGGAATGCTTACTTTTCCTTCAAATGGTTTCAGGGGGTCAATTTTTTTCTAAGAGGGATAACTGAAGAATTGAGAAATACCTAATTAAGATACTACTTATTGTGTCTTTTGAATATTAGGGAAAATTTCCTGTCTGACCATTCAGGAACCACTCTGGCAATCACAATCCCACCACCAGAGACTTTAACTTCTGGGACTGAAGTTCTAGATTGCTCCAGTGACCCGAGGGGACCCACTTGACTGCCTACACTCACCATATTCACGCAGTCAGACCAGGTTTTCCTACCAGCTCAACACCGGGTTTCCGATAGCAGAGTCTCAAGCCTTTGGTTCCTTTAAGTAGTTTTATCATGGTCCACCAACAGAATAACATCTTGAGCTGGTGTTTCTGTGGAGGGACCCCAAACAAAGGAAACCCTGAGCTTTTATACCCTCGCAGTCTAAGCATGTGAGAGTCTGTTGGCTACTGCTTCTCTGAGTGTCTGGTCACCTGGCTGCTGCCACAAGTTCTCATGCTATTTGCTATGCAAAGATCAGTGCCAGTTCACAGGCTCTTGTCTCTGGTTCACACCACTCAGAGCTCAGCCTGCAACGGGCGCTGTAGCGCCACGCTGAGCTACCTGCACTAAATTCTTCACTAATTCTTCTTGCACTAATTCTTCAGCATATTTTGTTGGTAATTGGAATTAATAATCAAATGGAACAACTGAAAATCAGAGGGTTGGGGTTTATGTTTATGTACGCATGGATTTGGTAGCACCCCTCAAGGAATACTGCAGAAAGTAGATGTTGAGAATTTTTATTAAATTATTTAAGTATAGCACCTTGTGACACAGAATCACAAAATCACAGAATGCATCATGTTGGAAGGGATCACAGTGGATCATCTGGTCCAACCTCCCTACTCAAGGAGGGTCATGCTAGAGCACATGGCACAGGATTGTGTCCAGATGCTTCTTGAATATCTCCGGTGAGGGACACTCCAAAACCTCCCTGGGTGATCTGTTCCAGTGCATGGACACCTGGACAATAAAGAATTTCTTTCTCATATTCAGGTGAAACTTCTGGGTATCACTTTCTGCCCATTGTCCCTTGTGCTGTTGTTTGGCACCACTGAGCAGAGCCTGGCTCCATCCTCCTGACACCCTCCCTTCAGATACTGAAAGACATCGACGAGGTCCCCTCCAGGTCGTCTCTTCTCAAGGCTGAACTGGCCCAGCTCCCTCAGCCTGTCCTGGTAACGGAGATGCTCCAGTCCCTTCTATCACCTTTGTCACCCTCCTCTGGACCTGTTCCAGGAGCTCCATGTCTCTCTTGTACTGAGGAGCCCAGAACTGGACACAGCACTCCAGGTGCACCTCACCAGGGCTGAGTAGAGGAACAGGATCACCTCCCTCAACCTGTTGGCAGCATTCTCCCTGATGGACCCCAGGGTACCACTGGCTCTCTTGGCCACAAGGGCACTGCTGGCTCATGGACACTTGATGTCCACCAGGACCCCCTGGTCTTTCTCTACAGAGCTGCTCTCCAGCAGGTCAGCCCCCAGCCTGTGCTGTTACATGGACATTTTTCTTCCCCAGGAGCAGGATCCTGTATCTGCCTTTGTTGAACTCCAGAGAGGTCTTCTCTGTCCATCTCTTTGACATCAAAATTCAACTATATTAAAATTTAAAAATAGTGAAAGGTTAACTGACTCCCTAAAGCTTCTAATGTATATTTTAAATATATGAAATAGAGTTAGTCGTGCCTATATGTACAATATTTACAGTCTCTCAATAACATAGATATGAGAAATAAAGTACATTTTTTATAAACATGTGAGAAGCAACTGGAAGAGACACCAAATCATAAAAGGAGGCATATTAAAAATATCGATAAGGTACTTGATCTTGACATTTAAGCACTTCTGCTTATGGCAAATGGCAAATTTACTACAGTTTTATAGGGCAAAAAGTCTTAAAAATGTTCCAAATATTTTTAGTTTACTACCAAAACAGTATGTTCCTTAAAAAATTAACAAATGTTTAAAAAGGATTTGTGAAAAGGTATAGATGGCATAATTATGTACGTTTCTGAAATTTTGAGTAGTCACTAGAACCAATACATTGGAGTTACCTTTCATTTTCTTTTGCAGTGACTGCATTTGTGGCTTTATTGTGCTTCAATATGGGCCTTTCTTACTGTCATCCACCAGCATCAAAATTGGATGTTTTAGTCATCACTTAACTACCCAGACATTCTGATTGAATCTGTAAAATAGTTTTGCTGGAATTTATGAAAAAAAAATCATACTTGTTTCATACAAATAAAGATGAGGTAACCAATTTTTATCTCCTGATGCATTTTTGAGGAGTGTCTTTAAGAAAATAGGAAGGCCAGATACAGTCTTTACTTTATCCAATTGGATCTGAACCCAAATTTCCTAAGGAACAGAACTGATCCTATTTCTGTTTCTCCAGCTGTTGATTTTTCCCTTGGGGCATAATTAGGGTTTCCATATGCCCAGTTCCTACTTCATGCCATATGTGTTTCCTTTATATCTATACTTGATATCTCAGCATTCCGATATTTAAAGAACCTTGAGCTCATTTGACAAAGTATCAAACAGGAGTAATATGATTAAAGGGGAACTTCAGTTTAAAATTTTCCAACTTGTAGCAGGAATCTAAATACTCAGTTCTCATTAAAGTTGTTGATAACTCTATATGCAAATGATTAGAAGCTAAAATTAAATTATATAAGATGAGAAACTTCCCTTTCCTTCTTTCATTCCCATCTCTGTTACTGGACTGGAAGTTCTACTATTTGTTCTATTCCTATATGAAGAACTGTAAGAGATTTTGAGGCCAAATACTTTACAGAAAGTTGTAAAGTCATCAAAAATACATTGTTGTGTTAAATCATAGTCTTTTTAACTAGAAAAATACTGAATACATCTATCCATAAATCAAAGTTCTCCATATGAATTCATGCTCAGGTAGTGATGGGCAAAATCTTGAAAAATAACCACTTAGTACCAACAAGCATCAGGGCCATTGTGTTTCAAGAACCATATTTCTGAGAGTAAGTTTGGAAAACAAAGCATAAGGGCCATTCATTAATCAAAGAAACATATTTCTGAAAATAAGCCGGGAAAAATTGCTGATCACAAAACCTCTTACATTTTGATTCTATACTTCACGTTGAATTGACTATGTGGCATTATTTACTTTATTTACTACAGTTTCAGTGGAAATATGTGAATAATATCTATGAATGCATTCCCAAGTACTTATGAACTTACAGGCATTCTCACTTTCCACTCACTTCAGAAACCATCTCTGTTGTAGTAAGTACAAGCTACCATCTCAGGATGATAAAGGAAATTTATGTCTCCTTTCTTCTGTTGTTTCAACAGAAGTATTTGGATGAAAAATAAATCATGTCGGAGGCCAAACTGTGGTCTGAATTCAAGTATTATCCCTGACTCCTTATACAGTAAAAAGACACCAAACTCAAGTACTTAAACCTCCTGTCAGCTGATGACATGGACGCAAGCATGAAGACACACAAATAGCCTACAGTTCTTTTGCTCTTGTTATGACTCAGTGAATCTCCTAGTTTTAGAAAAGAAAGGAGATACTGGATTTGTTTAGTATAGTTCCAATAAAAGACTTATACTACCTTCATAGTATCAGAATAAAATTGCCAAAACCCATGAGAATGCTAAATTTTTTGTATTAAGTGATCCATTTATATCCCCCTTCCATAGCTTCATACTGCTAAACAGTGACTTTAAAAAAATAAGCAGTATTTTTACCCACTTCATGCAATTATTGATGCAATTGATTTTATGCAGAAGGTGCTGAGATACTACATGAATGCATAAAGCCTCAGAGTATTTGGCAATTATGACCTGTCCCAAAGGATAATGCTGTGTCCTGAAATATGAGAAAGGCCAGTGCAAAATATTCACATCTCCTGAGAATTTAGGACTCTGTTCTCTCAGTGATGCACAACATATTGGAGTTTAAATGAGTTACAGCACTGATTCACTGCACATTAACGCAACTTAAGTTCCCTGAGGTTCTTTCTCCATATTTTGCAGAGTTCTGCAAAATGTGAGCTGCCATTAAACAAAGGTCTTAGCTCTTCTGCTTCTAAAAAAGGTCTTAAATTCTGCAAATAAGTATACTTATACATTGTTTACTCTATTCCCAGGTGAGTAGGAATAACAATTCCAACAACAGTGAAGAGTTTACTTATTCATCTTAGTGTTGTACTGATGACAAAGCCAAGTATCAGGCAGTTGAAAGCTAGCATTACAAGCATATATTTCCAGAGGAAGTTAAATAAAACAGAAGATGCTATTAACTTATAATATAGTTCACATTATGAGAACAAGTTTGTCTTAGTATCTTTCAGAAACCTGAATGGATAGTATTTTTCTGATAAGAGAAGGCTTATAATATTCTGTCAGTGTTTTAGAATCATAGAACTATAGAATTATAGAATGGTTTGGGTTGGAAGGGGCCAACCATCTAATTCCCACCCCTGGGACATAGGCGGACACCCTCCACTACATCAGGCTGCCACATCCAGCCTGGCTACGAAAACTTCCAGGAACGGGGCATCCACAGCTTCTCTAGGCAACATATTCCAGTGCCTCACCACCCTCACAGTGAACAATTCCTTCTTTAAATCTAATCTATACCTACTTTCTTTCAGTTTAAAACCATTCCCCCTCATTCTATCACTACATGCCCATGTCAATGTCCATGTCAGTACCTTTAGGTAGTGACAGGCTCCTGTACTTCCTCTGCCAGTTCCCACAGGACCCACAGATGTGTCTCATCAGGTCCCATGGGCTCATGCATCCTTGGGTTCTTTATGTGGTCTCAGACCTGATCTTATTCTACAGTGGGTAGTTCTTCATTCTCCCAGGCCCTGCCTTTGCCTCCTGCAACTTGGGCAGTATCGCTGGAACACTTTCCCAAGGCAAAAGAGCTATTCAGTCTCTCAGTCTTCTCCATATCCCAGGTAATTGGGTCTCCCATTTCCTTCTGGGAGGGCCCTGTGAGAGACTGGAAGGATTGCTGGCTTGAAACCTTTTGGGTGTATGTGGGGGAAAGGGGCAGGTTGGGCATTGCCCTGGTGAGGTGATGCCCTGCTCTGCACACCACACCACCTGCGGCCTGTAATAGAATGGACTCCAAACTATATAGTATACAAGGGGGGAATACAAATTTCCAACAAGGCATTAGGAAGACAGGAGCACCAAGTCAGTGCTGGTGAGGGTGCTTTACTTATTGTTCACATCAAAATACGATGGCTTTACTATTATTGTTTCTTAAATAAATTATGTCTGGTTTTGGCTGCTGCAGCCGTTTCATTTTTTCTTTCTCTATCTGGTTTTACACCATTTCTTGTGGTAAAAGTCAAAACTGACCACTGATTAGAAGGGAGGAGAGGCTTCCTGAGCTGGGAAGAGTTTGGAAAGGAAGAACCTAAAGAAACAAGGAAGAAAATAGGATGTGAGCTCATGATGTTTTGTTCACTGAAAAACAGATCACCTGCATATTTAAGCATGTTGATCATTGTTGCTGACAGTATGCAGGAGAAAGATTAGCCATGTGCAATTATGATTTGACTGCAGAATTAACTTATTATTTAAATGATGTAGTTCTCTGTGGGGTATGCCCAGCCACTGCCCTGGAGGGACGACTGCTGAGATAAGGAGATTGAGCAATCTCGCAGCAGGACTCCCTGGAAAGGCAACCACTTCTTGGCCATGGCGAGGAAAGGCAGACCCACAATCCTTTGGGAGACACTATGCAGATCATTCTGTAACCCATTGGTCTGTCCCAGACCCTCTGTAATCCATTGGTCCCCTACTGATCCCCTGTATCCCTATAAAGGCAAGCTCCCTCGGGCCCCTCGAGAGAGAGCTCGTCCCTGGCTCCCCCCTTTGCCGGAGGGGACCCATAATAAAGCTACCTTTGTGC
>NW_008236769.1:663932-765888 GCF_000691975.1 Corvus brachyrhynchos
GGAGGCCCTTTGCAGAGGCTGTCAGCTCTTTAGTGATTGTCAGCTTGTGATTTCAGCTCAGCTCTGCAGGGCAGCTTCCAGGCCAAGCCAGACCAGAGAGAGAGACGAGAAGGCCTGTCTGGCTGGTTCCGCACGAAGGTAGCTTTACTCTCTCGAGGGGCCCGAGGGAGCTTGCCTTTATAGGGATACAGGGGATCAGTAGGGGACCAATGGACTACAGAGGGTCTGGGACAGACCAATGGGTTACAGAATGATCTGCATAGTGTCTCCCAAAGGATTGTGGGTCTGCCTTTCCTCGCCATGGCCAAGAAGTGGTTGCCTTTCCAGGGAGTCCTGCTGCGAGATTGCTCAATCTCCTTATCTCAGCAGTCGTCCCTCCAGGGCAGTGGCTGGGCATACCCCACAGTTCTCTACACAAGCTTATGGGGTAAGTGGTGTCTTTTGTTACATTTGATGGGAAGCAGGAGAGAACTGTTGTAAGCTAATACCACTTGAAGGATGAATAGAGATAATGATTTTATTCAGTTCAAGTCTTTGATCAAAATATAAGTAGAACATCTACCCCTATAATGTACTTTTGAGGGTGATGCGTAATGGTATTTCTTCACTGATACTTTAGATAATTCATCTCACATGTATATCTGGGTCATGCAGTGTACTCGTAGCTGCTTCTGGTGGTCTTATGAAGACTTGGTACTTTAAATTCAAGGTCTAATGACCAAACCAGCTTCTAAAAATGTGTGATTATTCCAACTTGTGGAGAGATACTAGGGAATGTCCAGCTGCTTTGGGGCTTGTTAAAGTCACTGGTGCTCACACAGCCTGAATTTGCAAGATTTTATGCATTCCGTTTACAAGAAAACATTCTTATTTCAGGTGGAGCTAATTTGCTCGTCAAAGTAGCACAATTATGAGTTTTACTCATTTGAGATTATTATCATGAAGTTTCCTTCCACTTCAGAAAGGTTTAATAAAGTAAATAATAGTTTGAGAAACCCAAGCCTTTAGAATATAATGTCAGAATTATCTCAAAAGTGTGAATACTTATAGACTAGTGAAAAAAATTAGAAAAAATTAGACAGTCTCTGGGTTTAAAACAAAAAACCAAACAGGAAAAACACTGAAACCCAAAACTTGACTATCAGTGCCCTCACAATCAGCTCCCTCTCCCTTGGGAGCTGTGCACAGAAAATGTGCAGTGAAGAGTGAGACTAGCACAGTAAAAATCAATATTAAAAAATCCTGCATAACCGAATACCAGTGTTTTGATTTCTTTCATGTGCATCTTGTGTGCAGTATGACAAGGTAAATGTTTTAACATACCTAAAGTTTCTTTGTAAGAAGAAAGACTCAAAGTATTTGAGAGCAGAAAGATTTGAAGCATATTTGATTCCAGATAGACTAAAGCTGAAACTTTTAGTGGTTATGCTAGTGAGAAAATTAAATTCACACCCCAATGTATGAATTCCTTTAGTTTCTTCAAAATAGGCTTTGAGATCTGCTACTATCTACTGATTTGTTATGCTGCTCTTCATAGCTATTTCCAGAACACAAATCCATGCCTTTCCAGGCCTGACAATGTTTGAGTCTTAAGAGCTATGAAAAGGTAAAAAATACAGAGATACATAGGTATAGACACAGCCGTTTTGTTCCCCCAGCTGTATCTATAAAGCAGAGTTAAACTAACAGTGAAATTTGCATTTTATTTTAAGAATGTACACTTTGATAAAGGCTGACTGTTAGCATCAATGCCATGGAACAATGCTGATACAGGTGCTTATATTTTTTGCTTTTCTCCAGGAAAAGGAATACAGGCTGATTTAAAAACTGGAAGAGAGAAAGAAATTGAAGCTTTGCATTTATTTGTAAAATATATATTTTCTACATTAAATTACTGGATTGTTCTATATTTTTTCCCTTTGTTTAAATTGTATATGCTTGCCAATCATGGCAGAAATGAGTGATTTTTAGCAGGCTAATAGTCTCATGGTTAAAATATTTGGATGAGTTGAGTAGATCCCACAAACTTGGTGAGAAATACCAGGTGGGAATGCATTGGGATGGGATACAGCAGCCTTATACCTATAGTATATACAAATACTTACGGTGGAAGTTCATATCTCTGAAAGTGCTAAGGTTTTTGTATCATTTTGTCTTTGTCTAAGAATGTAGCATGAGAGACCCATACATTAATATGCTACACAAAAATTAAGTTTTACTGGAAATCAATACTGTTTAAAGCAGAGTGGGTTTGGCCATCAGTAGGTAATAAAAAAAGTGTTATGTAGTCTATTCAAAAATAAAGAAGGTTTTATCTTATGAAATTAAGATACTAAGATGTATTTTCTATTTTTCATGTATAGTTTTTGAGTACATTGAGTTATTGTTAGCAGCACTAAAATAGTACATTAATTGAGTATTTTGAATGTGAAGTAGAATATCTGAAATTGAATCAAGGACTGCTTAAAAGTCAGACAGAACTGATAGGAAGAAATAAACCAAGTCATTGAAATGTTACAAGCTACAAAGGTAACTTGGATAAAGCTGAGCAAGGATTCAGGAAGAAATGGTAGAGTACATTGAGGTAGGAGCAGAATTTGTGATATTTAGCAATCCACTGCATTTCAGAGCGTGAATTCAGTAAGAGCACTTTGGTTCTTTATCATATCCTTTTTGTGAAACTCACATGAGAGCAGTATTTTGGGAAGAGATTGCAATGTTTGAAGTGAAACATAGTAAATAGTATTACATTAGGGAAAACAGTGCCGAAGATCACAGAATACAGACCATATTCAGCAAATACTACCTACTTCAGTAGTTGTGTCTAAAGAGACTGCTTATTGGTAGCCTTGATTTATCATCTTAAGTTTCTTTTACTTTAAAATCTTGAGAATCACACTGGCAGTTTAAGCTTTATACCTGTGTTCATGCTTGGGTATGTAAGAATCAACTATTTGTTGGGGGGTTTTATTCATAAACACCTCTCATCTGTGCTTTTAAAACCTTATTACCCAGGAACACAATATCTATTACTAGACATGCTACTTTAGCCCTCTCTTAACTCTGTCATACATCCCAATAAGATAAACATCTAGCATTTCTTCCACTTGTTGACTGCAAACATGCAATACCAAAGCAATTCAAGCAAAATGCAGAAGGGCAAGGAAGTTTGCAGAGCATTGAGAAGGACCAGGCACAATTCAGTTAGGAAAATGTGCTTTTTGATGACAAAAATTACCTTGAAGAACAGTGATATGTTGTATACGTGTTGTTTCCAAAGGTAGGCTGGGGGTTAAAAAATTTACTTAACAAAACATGTGGATGACAGTTACTATTACTTTTTTAATGAAGGTTTAAAAAAAAAAAATTATGATCGGCCTTGCTGTATCTAATCAAATATTTCTTTCCCATCCTTAATCATGCTTAGTCTACTTACAAATAAGTCAGCTCTGCATCAATGCGCACTGCTCGCACTGGAAATTTTGCATGATTATTCTTGGGTAGGCAGTTGTAGTTGGAATAATGAACTCTGAAGATGGTCTTGTTTGAAAAACTTGGATACTTTTATGTTAGTTTTACTTAATGCATATATATTATTTATATATAAAGATATTTTTTTCTTTTAAATCTCCAGGATAAGCATACAGAAAATTTAAAAAAGTATTATAAACCTCACAGAGACTGCACGAGAACTGACTATGGTAAAGGTGAAATCACTGGTTTTACATAAGATCAGCAGATTGCTCTAGCAAAACTCACTACTGTGCAAGCAGCCCCATCAAGAAGGGCACAGGAAAGGTTGGTAGAAACTCTGTACAGAATTTAGATTAGCTACTTTAGTGTACTAATATAAGTTTTAATATCTTCCTTAATAATAAAATTCATTTATATCCCAGACGTCAGGTTATTGGTCTCTTGGCCCCTTCAAGGAAGTAATTGAGCACCTGTATTGGGACAATGGGAATTGAGGAGTTCTGATTAGTTTTCTCTAGTTATAAATTATTTATCACCTCATTCTATTTTCCTCTTACACCTATTGGGACGTTTTCACAGTCTTGTTGCATAATAAGAAAGTGAACATCAGGATTCTATTTGCTATGGTTCACCCTCATGAGCCATTTAGCATTTTGTAATTCCACAGAAAAAGCTATCAGATCAGCGGAAATGAAGTGAGAGTTTTATAGATGTTTTCTGTTATATGATTTCTTTTTTAAAAAGGTAGTGACTGACTCATTTAAAAATGAGAGAATTGGCTAACAAATCTTAACCTGTGATGTTATATAGGACATCTACTGATGAAAGAGCAAATATCTGTCCTACTCCCAAAATACATACATCATAAAATACATACAGAATGCTTATATTTATTCATGTTGAAAGTGAACACCATGTTTTAACATACCTTAATACATTTAAAGTGCACTTTCGCATTTTCCATTTTTGAAAATGGCTTTCTTAGAGTGGAGTGTTATAAAACAATAATCTTTAAACTCATGTGCTTTTTCACACGCACTTCCTTCTGTACATCTTAAAGGAATAGACCACAGTTTTTTTCCTACCATCTGCAAGTGAGACAAGATGGTGACATAAAATTTGTGAGTAAACATTTAGTCATATGAAGAGAAGATAGACCCTTGTACTCATTGACTCCGGTCCATCAGTTTGGACTAGGAACTGTGGACTAGTGCCTTCTCAGGCCTCTTATTTATCACATAAAATCCAGTAACACAAAATATGGTGTCATATATTTGGGTTTGCATATGAGAGATCACACAAAAAGCAAAATATCTATAACCAAGACCTTGTTAGTTGGAAAAGACTCAGTGGCTGTAACACTTTTTCACAGCATGGCTATGATCTGTCACTCTGCTATAGTTAAAGGCCAATACAATAGCATTTAGTTTACTAAAAGACTAAGTGGAGTTGTGAAGAGATCATAAACTGAATACTGTGTATGGTTGTAAGAGTTCATGTTGCAGAAGGATGTAATTAATATGACCAAGAGGAAAGAAGTGGTAAATATCATCAACTTCAAGGCCTACTTCTGAGAAGAGGCTCATCTGGCCTTTCAAGTTCCAGGCTCTACAGCAGCCTTCCAAGGTGGGAAAGACACCAAATTCCCTGTAACTGCAAGTTCCAAGGTGTGGGATGAACACCTATGGTAGCAGACAACTTGATCCAGGAGCCCTCTTAGCTCAATCTTCCTGTGTTCATTTAGCATTATTCTTATGAATTGCCATTGTTGCATGCCTGGAATACTGGATATGCCTAACTTCCTCACGTGGGTTCCTGTCTGCTGGACTCAGCCCCTCCTTGTGTTACCTGGAGAAAGTGACTGGTTTCCCCCAAAGCACAGACTTGTTTGAGACCAAAGAAAGGCAGTTTAGCTTCATCTTGTGTCATGTAATTCCAGTACTATTTAGGAAAAAAAAACCCAAATAAACTTTAATTCTGCAAGCTGTGAAGTCAGTTGGAAAACTTACAATGACCTTAATAATTAGGCCAGGCTGTGGCACAATCTCACATAGTAATTATTACTCTAGTTTAAGGGTGGCAGGGACTCCTCATAGATTAAAGTTTCATCTAAAGAGAGTATATGAATGACAGTAAGTTCCTCACCTCCTGAAGAGACAACGCCTCCCTGAGGCCTCACCCCTCACTTCTTAATGGGTCTTTTATCATAGTAATTGTAGGAGGCAGTATAGAACATGTTGACATCCATTTGGCTTATTATAACTAATTTGAATAATTTGTTGCTTTGAACAAAAATTTCCTCTTCTGTATTGTCAATGATATGATATATATTCAGGGAAAATAATAAATTTCTTGTTAAGAAGTTACTAAATCCAGTTTTATGGACAAAGACTGGGCGGAAAGCACTGATGATGTGTGATGTATTCAGTAGCTGATCACTAGAAAAAAGAAAACAAATTGAATAATTCTACACCTAATTTAATTTGTCAGAACACGTTAATCATATAGGGCCAATGCTGCCCTCAGACTAATAAATTAATTTTCAGTGGTATAATAGGAATGGTGATCAAATGTCTGAAGGCAAAATTAAACCCCCAATTTGGATATTTCCTGAACCTGAGTAGTTGTTTGACTGTCCTATTATTTCCATTATTCTATGGGAAAATAATTATTTTTGGTGGATTGCATAAAGAACAATCTCATTTGTTTTGCAGAAAGAACAGACACACAATTTGCAACATTAAAAGGCAGCTCTTCAGAGGGAAAACAGCGGGTCAAGTCTTCACTTAAGGCACTGCAATACAGCCAGGTAGATGAAACCTCACACAATATTTTTCAGTACTCCTGTTTTTCATTTCATCAAATTCAGGTTTATGATCTAATAAAATTCCAGGAAGGAACTGTAAATTCTCAAAGTACAGGAGATTCAGGTAATTTCTAAAGAACAAGCCAGAAAATACTTAGTTTTAAGAACTTACTCAATACTATTACTATATCCAAAAAGGTCAATGTGCGTCCACTTTATAGACTGGATTCACAAAATCCTTCTGGAAGGAAGAATGTTGAATAACAGAGATATTTAATTAAGAAATATTGTATTAACTGTGAAATGAACATACTTGAAGATTGATGAAATTAAAGTATTATCTATATATTTATATTAATGATTTATTCAAAGTGTTTAGATAATGCTAGTCCTTATTTTGACACTAAAAGTGAACTTAGCACTCATATGGAATCGAAAGATAGTTGAGAAATGCTGTTGAAAGATATACTCCACTATCTGTTGCGGGGCGTTCTTTTTTTTTTTGATGCAACTAAAATTTAGATTGTGGACATTTTGAAAATAAAAGGGAGTAGGTTTGTATACTGAGTAAGGTTCAAAACAAATTGTTTAAATTGATTGATTCCTAAATAATATAGTTAGATTAAATATTCTACTCACTTTTTTTTTGTCACAGATGGTAATTGAGCCCCGTTAGACCAGAGGAACAACCTCTTTTTTTATACGTTTTGTTTTTAAACTAACCAGCCAAGAAAGAAAATGCATTTCATTTCCATTCTTATCCAAATTTGACTGCTTCCAATACTGAACGAGTTTCTTACTGCAATTGGAGACCATGTCAAACTGTCTGGAGCGCCTTGGGAAAAAAAGTGGTTCTTAAGGAAATCCAAAACCTCTCATAAAAAAGATACACACATAATAATTTCTGTTCTAGAATGAAATGCATTATCCTGAATCGTGTTCACAAGCATAAACTGAGCCATTACTATGGCTCACATGGTATGGCACTGAGATTTATGATTGCCACTTAGATAACTTTCCAGTCCTGTGTAGATGAGGTCCCTCTTATACCTGCAATCAGATCAGGATCAATTATGACCCCTTTTTGTTCTTTCCATTCAAAGGAAACAAAGGTGAACAAAAATGCTTTTCAAGATATTGCCAACATTTTAATTTCTTGTTTCCCAATTTTAAAGACAAACCTCTTGCTATTTTCTGCACATTTTGGATCTGTTTCATTGGCTTTTTATAACTCTAACACTTCACTTCAACCATTAAACTGATAAATGAAAAACTCCTTCAGAAGTTCTCTTCAGCCTCATCCACTGCATCCTGAAATTAGAGTGGACCTGAGTCATCCAGTGGTGAGGACAATACTGGCAGAGAACTGATTCATCAGTACATTCGTTTCATCTGTCAAATCATTCTGTAATATATTGGGTGGTCTCAAAGATCTCAGAGGTCTTTTCCAACATATATGAATCTGTGATTCTCTGATTCTGTGATATGAACATGCTGCTACATTTAAAAACTGCATGTCCATAAAGCATGTTAGTAGATTCATGGTTCACATACAATTCCAACTCTAGGTAAAGAAGACAAGAATCTAGTTCTAAAACTCTCATGTGGATTTTGTTTTATTTATTTTTACTTATTTTTACCCTATTCTTCTAGTCTGACATATTTCAGATAAAAAGTGTAGACTGAATCAAATTTCTTTCACTGGTTTCCTTTGTGCAGACTGTAATTATGTGGACCATCCCTAGAAATACTTTTTTCCAAAGGATTGCCCTGAGAATTACTTCCAGTGTTATGGCTATTACTCCA
Source organism: Corvus brachyrhynchos (assembly GCF_000691975.1). Taxonomy (NCBI): domain Eukaryota; kingdom Metazoa; phylum Chordata; class Aves; order Passeriformes; family Corvidae; genus Corvus; species Corvus brachyrhynchos. The sequence continues at coordinate 672,019 of NW_008236769.1, forward strand.
AGTAGCAAACACTCTACGTAGAAGGAGACTTCTTAGATTCAAATTGCTTATTTGTCAGACTGCACTATAAAAAATCATGAAAAGAATTTTTTATAAAAGCATTCTACTCTTCATAAAAAACATATTAAACAGCAATTAAAAATCTGGTATCCCTCTATGCCCTCAGAGACCAGATGAATAGGATCACTAGAGAAATACTAGACACTTTACTAGCATCATATTTTAATTAACATTGATTAAAACAACACTTTATATAAACCAAAAAATTATTACCCTCACAGGATACAGTAAAAAATAAATTTCAAAATAAATTGTTGCATTACAATAGCTATGAAAAATAACAATAGTTTATCATTGTATTGGGCAGTGTTAACAAATTCCCTTTATCTGCTTACTGATGACTTCTTGCTCTGTTCTTCATGATTCATTTGGTTTTTTCTGTGACTTATCCTAAATAAGGTAAGTTTTGGGATTACGTTACAACTTGACCCAAAGACTTCAGTATAAATTTGGGTTTGTTCCCTCATTTAGGTCTCTGCTATGAGTATACATTGAAGTAGTAGTGAATGAGGAAAAAGCTATGGTTAAGGATGGTTGCTTAGATAATAATTTGATGTGCAATTTTTCTTCTCTCTTTAGATAAAATTATTTTGTTTTCAAACAGTATATTCATAACATTTGTTCTATTTAAACTTAGCTGGTGAAGTTAACAATTAAAAAATGGTAATGAAGAGCTGAACATTGAAATATTTCAACTTTTGATTTTGAAATAATGTTTCATTTCAAATTTTTCCAAAATTAAATTATCAATATAAATATTAAAAAAAAATAGACAAAAAAGTTTAAGCACTAACAAAAAATGAGTGATTTCAGATAACATTTTATTTGGAAGAGTGATCCAGAAATTCTAATGAATGTCTACATTTGTGTTTTAGTTCACATCATGAGTGTACCTTCAAAGCAACTTTCCTTAGCACTCCAATGTTAAGCAGCATGCACTGCTTAACATTATATAAGGGGTCTTGTGGCACTCACACTGAAACCCTTCCAATGACCCTAAGTCAGAAGGTAAATACTAGGAGTGTGCCTGATGTACCACAAAACCTAATAAGCATTTGAACCACAGACACATTGCAAAGCAAACTCCCAAAAATGGTGTAAATATTGTACACCCAGTACCCTAAAGGTGCATGTTCTAGTGACACACTTTTTGCTAATGCAGACACCAGCTTTGAGCTCTTATCTTAAGACAATGAAATGGAAGGAGAGCAAATGCAAGTGATATCTAAACAAAGGTTGGAGAGAAATTCTATCCAGAGGCTGACTCTTTCTCCCTCCCCAAAAAAATATTGGCCATTCATGGAAATGGTAATTTATGGAAGAAAATAATGGAAGAAAAAAACATAACGCTAGGTCCAGAATGAATATTCCTCAAAAAGAGGAGATAAAAATGATCCCTGAGAAGATAGCCAGTGGAATATGCCCAAATTCAACATACATGGGATAGGTAACATGAGTTTTGGAATAGCCTCCTTTTTTTGGACTGAAAATTGCAATCTATTTAAACAAAGGGCAGGAGTCACTCAAAATATGTAGAAAATGCTATAATGTGAGCAAATAAAAAGCCCACAAAAATACCCAAAGCACCTTAATATGTGTTGCTCTTAGAAAAACAGCTGAGAACTGATTTTGTTGTGCTCTGTTAAGTAGGTACAGAGGAAGAAAATACATATCATTACAGGGCTGTGTAATCTGGAGGGGTAAGGCATGCTAAAAAATTATGTATTGAAGTAAACATGTAACTATATTCAGATAAGAAATAAAACACACTGGTTTAAGAGTATGTCTAATTAACTACTGGAACAAATTATTAGAGGCGTGGAAGATTTTCTGTCTCCTTGTATCTATAAAATACAACTTTTAAATGCTCCACTGTGTTGTCCTTTGGGATGATTGATGCCTCTTTCCTATACTTTGTCAAAACTGTGAACTATTTTGTCTCATTTCAGTATAAATAGACCACGTATGATGTGTGAAACTTGGTGAACAAATTCAGTACATTCTTAGGCAATTCTTTTCAACTTTAAATTTGCCTGTATATGTCTAGTTTTACCCTCAGTAGGAGTTTTTCTAAAATTTATTTAAAAATAAATAATTCTGTATAGCTTTTTATGAGATATGTAACTATGGAACTAAAAAAAAGGGAGTATCAGAAACACAGTTTAAGCCTTAAGATTTGTTGGCTTGTGTGGACAAAAACTCTTGAGCTTTCTACATTGATGAAGTGGGAAGATTAAACATATGTTTTAATTGCTACCATATTTATTTGCATATGCTGCCTTCTAGATGATCATATGGTCCTTTTACCTTTTGGCAAGATGACATATTCCAAAGAAATACTACAATGTGATCAAAGTTTGTAAAATGTAACTATCCCATATTATGCTTTGTTCATCTGTTTATTGTATAGAACTGCAAAAATGATTCACAGATACTTAAATACATTGCCATTCGTTTTCCAATGATGTCAGTTCAGGTATGCTCATATGGATTCTATAGTATGTCAAGCCCCAGATTTACAAAAGAAACGGGATCCTTTGAAACAGTACTTTCTCTCCAGAATATAGACTAACCAGTATCTTTAGACATGTGCCTTTAGTAAGAAAATCACTTTCCAAGACTTCTGGCTTTAAATTAACAAAGAGACTGGGAATGGTAAACTAGGACCCAAGACAACTGGAAGGAGCCAACTAACTCTTGTGCTTTCAGCTTCGACAGGGAATGAAGAGAACTAATTCAGTCTGGCCTTAGCAGATGGACATGCTCCCTGGTTATCCGTGCATTTAAACGTAACAATAGCTCTTTTAATAAATTACACTATGTTCTCAGCGATGAGTTCAATTCACACAAGACAGTGAGTATTGCATTTGCCAAGTAAAATGAACAATTCATATTTTCATGTTTCAGTTTGATTTGCTTTTGTATAAATGAGAAAATTAAAATAGCCTTTCTGAGGAAACCCTCTGTGTCTCTTTTCTATTATTGTATCTTCCTGAAAAAAGGCAATTGCACTGGATAATAAAACACAATCCTACGTAGAACATAAGGGAAAAAAATACTCGGGCTCACTTTTTATATAGATTGGTTTGTCAGTAGATCAAAACCATAACATAATGACTGCAGTAGCCCAGATCAAGGATTCATTTAGCCCACCACTGTCTGTTAGGTAACCATTTGATGTTCTCTTGTTCCAGAGGAGACTGTGAAGGGCTAGTGCCATTTACTTGTTCCTTGGCACTCAGAAAATAACAGAAATCTGTCCTGCTCCCTGCTATCACTATTGTAACATTAAGAGCATGGGTCTTTGTTTGGTGGTGTGGGTTGCCTCCCTCCACGACAGTCCCATGTTACTACTTTTATCAACCTTCTATCAGTCTTTTCAAGTTTTTTGTTACCTTTTTTTTTTAGTCTTTGAACAATAATCATGTTTACACAGAAACATAAAGATATTTTCTATTTTATTTTCTATTCTACTACTAATAAACTGTAAAATCTGGGGCCCTTTTTTTTTTTTTTGTTTTTGAGACAACAATCTCACTGTACTATCATAACAGCAAGACTTCACTTCTGAAAACTCTGTTAAGAGTTCATCAAGTTAGGTAAAAACAAGAATATGAGTTGCTATGGTTGAGGGTTTGTGGTGAAATATTCAATCAAACTAAATATAGATTATTCACTAAGGTTCCTGCACACAGTCAACAGAGAAAGCCTATTTCAGAGATGATTCAGATCAGAAGCCTGAATAGGCTGCCTTTTTTTTCCTAGCAGTATGATTGCTTAATACACAAGCTGGCTTAATAATGGGGCTGCCTGAGGCTGTCTTATTTTTAAGAAATGATAATTTACCAAACATATTTTGTTGAAACAGAATCCTATGGAATGAATGAGCAATGAAGCCCCAGCCACATAATTAACTTCTTTTGAACATTTTGTCTAGATACTGTTACTAATATGTAGATGTAGTTCTACTGGTTCTGAAGGACAGGAAGCTTTCTCATTCACATGGCTGCCTGAGGAATGGATTGTTCAGGTGACATGATGCAGCTCTGCAGAGGGCTTTCAAGCCCTCATCAGAGCTGGATTGAGCCCAGTCTGAACCACAGTGTCAATTTGTTACTTTTGTCATGTAGTGTCATGTGTCAGTAATGTGTTGCATCAAGCAACTTACTTCGTAGCTGAGAAAAGGGATATTCTGAAATCTATTATTTGTTATTCTCAGCTTCTGCTATGAAAATAAATTGTCTCAGCTAAGTGGGAAACAAAACATAAAACAGCTCTGGTAATGTTCATTGTTGGAAGGTTTAAAAGCTATCTAACCTCTACTGTCAATAAAAATATGGATCAATATTCTGGAGGACCTGGGCATGAGGCAACAGCTTGATGCTGTAGCAGATTTGAAAATTCATAAAGCTACCTTGTTGCTTATGGATTCAGCTAATGACCTCTCTCTTTGGTTTCTTCTGGGGTATTTTTGTTATGTTTTATTTTGGTTTTCAGTATTATTCAAATTACTATGCCTTAAAAAAAAATAAGAAATCTGAAATAAAAGTAATCTTCAGAAGATGTTGATTTAAAAAATAAACGTGGCAATGAGCAGCCAGAACTCTATCACTGGAGTGGTACAAAATAATGCAAATTTTCATGTGCTCTGTTTTAGCAACCAGACTATGCATTTAAATGCATTAGACCAGAACAGACAATGATAAATGAACATAATTTTACCTTTACATACTAATTTCCAAAAGAACAGCACAACAAATAATGGCCTTAGTGACAACAATATTACATAGATTTTGCTTAGGGGAAGAAAATCTTAGCTGTGCCTTGAGCAACATTTGTTTCAGTTCTTTTTAGGTGATCACAATAGCATTATGCCACAAAGAGAGTGGTCTCTCACTGTCAATAAAACAGAACCTGAAATTGCAGCTAAACCCCACCCACACCCCCCCCCACCCCCGATTCTATGATAAAATAGCACACTTTTGATAATACTTGGAAGTGATTATTATATTCTTTTCTTCATCACTGCCACAAATTTGCTTTATAAGTGTGGTTTTGTTCTGGAAACATTTTTATCAATAGCAAATTTCTCATACACCCATCGAAGATAAAAAAATGCATAGACTACTTTAAAAAAATATTTTTCCTAAGGTCAACTACAGTTAGAAATGAATGTGCATTCTGCTTCTGATTCTTCTCTCTGTAATAATTCAGAGTAAATGATAATGTATTATGCTGTAAGTCCATAACCTTAGAAAATAAGAGCCCAGTTGGTGCTTGACTTACAAGAACAAAACAAGCTTACAGAGCACAGGTCTATGTTGTTTGGCAAGTAGTCAATAAAACTGTACCTTATGAATTTCTTTCCTAAAGGTTCTAATCAAAACAATTTATTTCAGGCATGTAAACTCTGCTGTTCAGACTTCAGCTACTGTCAGTGTACGATATCAGCATCCGCAGGAGCTTCAACCACGTTAAACCGGGTCCCAGAGCTCCCCCATCTGTCTCAGTAACAGACAGATTTCCTGCTAGATCAATGTAGTGTGTCAGCTATGGTAAAAGAGATGTGGCTTTTTTCCAGCTTTTACAATAGCTACTTGAACAACTGAAATCTTCCCCATTCCAAGTACTATATTTCAGAGAGTTATACAAAGGAAAATAATTAAAAGCATTATTCAATGTGAGTAAACTATGATGAGGAAGGAATGCAAATTAAAAGCCCAACTATACATAAGGAAATTGGACAGAAAATTGTAGGCAAATATTTAGCAAATTAGAAATCCTTAAAGTGAATGTATGCAGTCACGGGGAATTGCTTTTCACTGTTAATCTGTTGCTGGGACGTCTCTGAACTATGTTTATTTAGGGCTGAAACAAGGCGTATAAACATGTATAAGTTGGCTATTTTGCTTGAACCTTATGGTCATTTTATTTTTGAACATTAACTGAATACTTTTTTCCATGCTAGAGATAAGGCTCTGGTGGCATATATCATAAATTTACTTATCACTGAAGTTACATTTTGATGCAGCTTCCTTGATAAAACTAGCAAGCAGATCCCAGTCTCAGCCACTTTTAAAAAAAAAAAGTATATATATCCTGTTTTTCTGAAGCCCCCCTAAAGGAAACATACTCAAAGAAAATGAAGAGTCTCCTATTTTAGATTCTTGTTGTGCAAACACAGTGGATTTCCACCTGTCCTGTCACACTGTTAAGCTTCAGAGGATGATATCAATTCTCTAAATGAGTTCAGTTCTGATTTCTCCCAGATTAATAGCAAATATCTTTCAGGTGAGATAATTTTTATTAGAGATTAAAGGGAAAAACAAACTAAGTAAAACATAAAGTACATGCAGAAGAACATCTAATATACGGCTTTTGATATCACCAACTGTGTCTAGCTCCTAACTCATGGCTCTGCTCTTCCAACAGGGCTCACTTCACTCTTAAAGGGGTAGTCAAAAAAATAAAATAACCTCACTCCTTTTACATATTGACTGACCTTTTCCAGTTAATCTCCTGCCAAGTAATAAAAAAGAACCTTATTATTTGTTGGACACCAATTGTTGTCATGGGAACACGGTAGCTTGTAAAAAAGATTTTTAAATAGTTAAACAGTTATGTGGTAGACCTAAAAATAACACTACTAACCAAATTATTCAGGTTTTTTATGCTTTGTGCTTTGTTAGGGACACAGCAGTCATGATGAATTGGTATAGACATGTGCAAGGGTTTGTGGATTTCAAGCACAGGAATATTTGTTATAGGAATATCGTACTAAAGAGGCAAGTAACTACTCGTGTCCTGTCTTCTAAGGTAGTCACTAACATCAGAGGGTAGCTGGGTACTTACAAATCTTGTTTTATTCAATTAAATTTGTTCCACTCTTTCAGAACAGACAAGCTGATGTATCATATCGATCCATTGTTCTTTGGTTCTTGCAGTCCCAGCTGTAGTCATCAATATCCAGCTGTGCACCCTGTGTCAGAACGAACAAGGATTGATGTCACCAGGAACCTGTCAGAAGGCAAGCCTGTATTTACCTTCCCACTTTAACTCTTCTACCTGTATATTTATCCTTATTTGAATTCTTTTCTGGAAGCTATATTTTTCAGCAAGGTGAGCAGGAAAGTTGTTGTAGAACTCCAACCGTGTTAATTAACGAAATGCATATGCAATTATTTAATACTTTTATTGAAAATGGGCTCTATTAAGTTTTCCTACATGAATGAAATCAGATTTAAAAAAAAAAAAAAAATGCAGTTGACTGTTGAGAGCATAATAGCCTATCTTTGCAGTTAGAGGTTGTTTGAAACTGGTCAAAAATGTTAGTGCAGTCAGCATGGATCAGTTGAACACATCCGCATTATCTCATGAGTAAGGCTACATTTATTTTATTTCTGACTTATGAAACAATTTCAGTACACTTTAAATTTGTGCTAAAGTGGAAATTTCCAGTATAGAATTACTATAACTTCACTGAAAAAAGATACCTAGGCTTATATGTTATACTGTTCTTTCTACATTAACAAATGTAAAAATCTCTGTCTAAAATTGTTTCAGCAAGTCGCATCATTATACTTCAGCTTCTTTACAGACTCTTTCTTCAGAAGGTGTTCTTTGCTTCATATAATGCAAGTGATCATATGTTAAGCTCAGGTTTGATGATGAGATGTCCACTATTTCAACTGCATTAGAAGAAAACAAACAAGCAAAAATATTAGTAGGAATGCTATGCAATAAATGGAGTTGTTACTCTATATCGCAGGTACAACCGAGATAAATGTTGCTATGCCACAAAATCATAGCATCATAGCATACTTTAAGTTGGGAAGGAACTCTGGAGGCCATTTAATGCAAACCCCTGCTCAAAACAAGTCCAGCTAGATCACGTCTAGGCAATCCTAGATGGACTAATTTGAAAACAAACCAGTGGGAGATCATAAATCAGAATTACAATTTAACAGGAAAATTAAATAAATGCAATAGTACAAGAACACTGACAGAGTCAGGATACAACCGGACACCCTGTTAGTCAGGGTGGTGAAGTGGTCCAGTTGAAGCAGTGATCCTGCAGACAGGTCTGGTCCTCACCTGACAGTCCAGTAGTAGCTCTTGTCCTCAGGGAATCCAGTAAGTAAGGATTCCTTGTGCTGTTCCAAACCCCGGATTGTATCCAGGTGGGAATGCTTGGTTCCTCCCCCTTGGGCAGAGCATCTCACAATGGGCTGATGCAATTCTATGAGTCCTGCGGTGGGGCCTTGATTGCCCATTGAACAGAAATAGGCCCCAGTGGGAGTTATCAGGGATGAGTCATGGTGGGAGATAACAAACACTGCCCCACCTGCTTTAACAGCTTGTGAAGATGATCATAGAATACATACTTTCGGTTACATTTTATATTGTAATCTAGGACACTAGAGATTACCAATTTCAGTGATAAAGGAATAAGTAATACCTCAGTCTGTGCAAGAGATACAAATTCTTAATGAATGTATGCTTATATAAGACAAAACCCCCAATGTTCCATTCTGTTCTTTTCTAACAGAAGCAAGCAGATAAAATTTATGCCAAATTTAGGAATACATTTTATTTGGCAAAGCCAATGGAAAAATATAAAGTAGCTATGTATTGCTGTTGTTTAATTTATTGAAAAAATAGATTTATCTTTTAGATGCTTAAAGGAAGCAAGTATTAAAGTAAGAAAAACCCCAAAACATGTTGGATCACTCTAAACCAAGACAGCTAATGGTGACAAGCACTCATTTGTGGTGGTGGGGGAGGGCCAGAATAAGAGAAGTAAGAGCTTTCCTAGACCTTCATGAGATGTATGTTCTCTTTACCACAAGGTATTTATTATGTTAACGCTGAAACAGTTGCAGAAAACAAAAGAATCTGATCTGGGATTTGGAAAGGTTATTTCCACCTTAGCAGCTAGTTGAAGCAAGTTTCAAGGACAAAACCAACTGAAACTGAGGACATGACACCTATACAAAATGTATCTCAAAAGGTTTATTTTAGACTAGCTCTAGTCAAATCTTATCTAACATCTATTAGCAATTGCAGGCTCACTGGGTACTCTCCTTGGAAGTACAGCTGAGTTTCATTTGAAGGGAATTCATCTTGTGTGCTCTGAAAATGCTCTGCATTAAACGGAGGGGTGGCTAATGGGAACGCTTTTGCTTTAAAAAATCATTCCTCTCATATCTAAAACTCTGAGAGGAGGATCAAAAGAATCAGAATTACAGATATGCTTTCTTAAATGGAGAGCTAGGAATCTAAATTTCTTCCAGGTCCTGGAGCGCAGCCTTAGAAAACCATTTAAATCTTAGCAGCTGTATTTCCTCTTCTGTTGGCACCTAAACTTATCTGGTTCAGAGTGCTAGCCAGTGCTGCACAGGTCTCAGCAGGGTCCTTATCCCAGTACTCATCCACCTACTTGGATCTAAAATCTCAGTGTGATCTGATTCCACCGCTGATGTGACTTCCACATCAGAAACTGACACCATGACTGCTCTCATTCAAAATTACCAGAGTGGCATTTAATTAAGCAATCAAGATGTTAAAACTGAGAAGACTCTTAAACCTGAAATTCCTTTCTTACAGATACTTTAGGATGGCAGTTGTTTATCAACGTTTTTACTGGATTTAATCAATTTACTAGAACCCTCTTATAAGGAGAGACTAGATGCCGCCTTTCTGTGTGCTGTTTTTTGCCTATGCTGTGATTTCTAGAAAATCAAATTATTTTGAATATATTCAAGGAATGTATTACATTTAATATTAGAATATAACTCTCCAATTTTGCAAAAAGACATGTCTGATATTAGGACCAGTATTATGATACCTGTGCCAAAGATGTTTGCACTGATTGCCTGATGCAAAATATGGGAATTAGTTTAGGAGTAATACCTTTCTCCCTCTGTGTGAGCATCTAAATCTGAAAATTATATAGACAGGTTGCTCTTATTCTTCTGCAAGGTGGGATAACATTAATAAGAGAGAGATGAAGAATCAATCATGCCCTCAAAAAGAAACGAAAAACCAAACCAACCCAAAAAACTTAATCAAATTCAATGATTCTTCTGAAGGATTAGTGGACATAAAACATTTTTTTTAGAGCAGGAGCACATAGATACTTTTCCTGTCTCATGACTGACCACTCTCATTACTTCTCAATTAGTTGAGAGAGTTCAAATAAAGACATTTTGCCAAAAGAACTTTTGTCCTCTATTTAAATAGTAAGTTAAACTTTCTCTGCTAAAGAAAAAATAAACCAAGGAAGCATAATTATCTATCATAGCTGAAAGATGGACACTGGTACAGGGAAAATACCTGGTTTTTCCCACTCTATTTCTTTTTCACTAGTTTATTGATCCTGTTGCCTTGTTGCTTTGCCTCCTGTTCTGAGGTATCTGATTTATTTTATCCCTATTTAGGAGAACTGGGCAGGATTATGGACTGTAGACTTAGAGGAAATGTGATAGTGGCTGGCATATTGATGTTCATCATTACAATCTAAAAATCCATTTACTAAATCAAATTTACCTTTCATTCTTCAGTATAAAATTTAGTGACTAAAACAAACAATACACATCTCCCTCCCTCAATCTTTTTCTATTCTTCTTCTTTCTATTGATAAAAACACCATAAACCACTTCATTTCCCACATTTTTTCCCCAGAAATATCATTGTAGTGGAATGTTATACAGCTGAGAGTCAACATCAAAGACTAGGGACAAGAAATGCTCTCTGTCTTGTACTGCAAGAGTTTCACATTGTAAATTCATTAGTTAATAAAAAAGAGTGTCTAGTAAAATCTAGCTTTAGAATTATAACAGCTTCATTAAATCAGTCTTTATCATTGCAAAAAGTGGCCTTCTAAACCCTGTAGGATTAAATGCAGATCTCTCACAAACACTTTGTCCTTCCTGCCACTGTTGGAACAGCTTAATACTGTGGAGAAACATGGGTATTCAGTGCATTGGCTCATACACACAGGAACAAGACAGTCTTTACTGCCAACTCTGCAGTCTTTCCAGAAACAAAGAAGCAGACCTCATGATGTGCAAGGATAATAGTCTTTACACTTATACATTCCCTCTCTGATGCACTGTGTGTACAGATATGCTGAACTGTTCACTGCTATTCATGTTCTCAAATGGGAACTTTTGCAAATCAGTCACAACAAAAATTGATTATTTTTTTCCTACCCCTACATTTTTAATGTAGCTGTGCTTTGCTCAGTGATGTAGAGCTCTCTCTCCATCTCTCCCCACCTCCCCAACCCATACCCATGGGATATATATGTGTACATTTTGGCCAGTATTTATCATGTGAAAAATCTGTGTGGCTGGCTTGTAGGAAACAGTGGGGAGAATTTTCCTATTATATTACCATCTTCTTGTCAATAGAGGCTTTGTTTTTTTGACAGAGACAGTAGCGTGTACATAATAAATAAATAGGTAAGCAAGAAGGGGAAAAAAAGGGTTTTTTTCCTTTTTCACAAATAGGTAGCAAAGCTGCTTTCCATCTGATTCTTCATTTTGACTGTACTGTCTTGTAAGTGCTGGACCTATATTGCCACCTTCCCCTGTAGTTCCAGAGACAGGACAGCTTGCAAAAGAGTTTTATTTTGCATTCCCACAGTGTGCTGAATCCTGTGAAAGGTTTCCAACTAGTTTGTCAAATCCATTATGATTGTATCAGTTTTTATATGCTTCATAGGAGGAAACAGAGTTAGACTCAATGTTATATATCTGTCTCTGTGTGTGTGTGTGTGTGTGTGTTTAGAGACACAAAGGAAGACAGAGGGAGAGAGACAAAAACTGTTGTCAAAAATAATATAATCCCATGATATTGCTACATATATAATCTGCTCAGAAAGCCACCTAAGGTACAAAATGTTAATTATCAGTAGAAGTACAGTTAAAAAGGTGTAACACTTCCACCCATCCTTGAGACTACAGGTCATTCCTTTGTCATTGAATGCTTCTTTAATTGTTCATGTTATTAGCTGACAGAACCTGTTCACCCTAGTGAGGCAAATCTCTTTTATTTTAAAGGCAGGAAAGAAAAGGAGGACAGCAAAACAGGGTAGAGATGTAAAATTAGTCACAATCATGAAAGGATGCTTACAGTAGGGGCATTAGCCATTTAGAAACTCAAACCTTTGGAAGTCACTTGGCTGGGAAATTAAAGAAACAAACAAACAGAGCCTCGCCTTGACCTTTAAAGCAGAGAGAATCTCAGAATTTTCTTCCGTCTTGCTACTTGGAGTGCTAGAAGCGAAAGAGGTAGGCTGGTTTCTTCTCTGGCAAGAGCTAAATGACCAGCAGTGAAACAATGTAAAAATAATTGTGCTTTTACAAGTCAAAATTCCTTTTGGAAACTGATCTGGTATTCTGCTTGTTTAAACATAAAACAGCTGGTTGGAGTCAGTGAGTTGTCAGACTGAAAAAGCTCATCTCCAGGATTCTTCTTTGACTTCTTTGTTTTACTAAGTGCTCTCGGTCTGCTCCAAAGAACATTGTCCTGAACAGAAAAAAAGACAATTTTATTCTCAAGTAGCAATTATCTTCCCCAAACCTCAGATGGCTCTGACACAGCTCATTAACATGTCATGCCTACCAGTTTCATTCTTTCACCCAGTCCTACCTCTCCTTTCCCTGAGGAGCTTTTCTGCTCAGCTCATCTATGCACAATACTTGCCAGCTCACTATGGGTCCTTCACACCACAAGTGCTGTGAGAACATTTTGCTGTGTCTGTGTGCATGAAGCTTTGCACATGTGCCTTTCCTTTCTGTGCTAATTGCTCAGATACAGAAGACTAGAAACTCCATCACAGCACACTTTGGATTAAGGTTGATTTAGGTCACTGAGTAGCAGTGATGGGATATACACTCTTCAGAAGCCCTCCACAGTTTCCTGATGTGTTGTGTTTAATGAAGAGTAGTAATTAACCATGACCAACCTTGTAATCATTAACATGCTATTGTTAATGAGATTATAACTTCAGCTATCACTTTGTGAACACCAATTTAAACCATAAAAAAAAAAAAAGATGAAAAATGTAGGTATAATGACCATCACAATATTTATTATGAAATTACCAATCTTCAGTAAAAATTAAGTTTGAAGCAAATTGACATTGTTGATGCACTGAAATCTTAATTCCTGGTGATAGGTGTTTTGCAAATGTAGGTAATATTTTTAAAACAGATTTCTCCTTTGTTAAGACTTTTTAGCTTTCACATTTGAAGTTTATCTGTTTAGATGTTGACCTTGATTGCTCTGTTCTCTTTTTGGGTTTGGGTCAGTTACTCATCCTAAAAGGAGTGAAATTCCTAAGATTTTTATCTGAACTAACTGAATAGATACCTAGGAAAAAAATAGCACATGAGACTTTGATTTGAGATTCAACTCTTGCTTTTTTTTTTTCTCTTTCTCCCCTAAGCCTTGTTTTTTTACTTCCTCTTCAAGTTTTGGTAATGGTAAGCAGTGCACTTCAAAGTAAGAGCTTCCCTATAGAAAAAAACTATAGGGGTTGTTTTTCAGTATCACAACTATTTACACATTGACCCCAGTAACTATTCCATCCAAATGTCCATTAATGGTCTGCTCGCCTTGGAAGGAAAAATATTATTTTTTAAATTTTTGTTTATTCCATTTCAAAAATAGAATAAGGGGGAAAAAAAGGAATCTTAGTTAGATAGGGCAGGAAAGAGCATTAACAAAGAAGTGTGCCTACAGTGGTATTCTGGGCCTTTTTCTAATGTAGACAGGTCCAATGCCTAGCAATGGGGAATGCAGAGGCCTAACAGAGAAGTTCTGATTTTGGAAGTACAGAGTACCAAAGAATATCAGAATTACTTACTGAGACTACTTCAGCTGTTCTATGTCACCTATAGTATTCATCTTACAGCCTGCTTTCAGCTGCCTGGTATTGCTCTTCCTAAGTTCTTTCACTTTCAGGAATTTAGAATTCAAGTGCTTTCCTTGTTACTACGTGTGGGTCTGCTTATTATTCTGCCTGCTGGGGGTACAGTAGGAAATTCAGTTTAGCTGAATTAAGTTATGTCAAATATATATCTGACACTGATTTACTGGAAATTTTTTTAAACCTAGTTTGACATTGTCTGTGTTCCCAAAGAGGAGAAAAATCACTGACATTTAGAAATTGTTCCCTGTTACAAGATAATGTTCTTTCTCATCAGAAAAGATAAACAAGACACAGGATGTCAAACAGATCTTTCAAAATGCCACTCAGAATTTTCATTTCAATTTTACTTATTCTTATATTGAAACTAAATATTAGCCCCACTGAAGTCAGCATTGAACTCCCTTTTTATAAGGTCTGTCACAAAACAGTGTGTGGGTGATTCATGCCTCTTAATGTCTTTTCCAAATATCTGTCTCACCAAGTGCTGTTATGTTGTCCCAGAGGCCCTCTGAGACTGACCACAGTTGACTATGTACTTCTATTCAGAGAAAAGGATTTTAAATCTCTTGTAATGCCTTCCTCAGAATACATGATCTGCAGAATATGCTCAGGAATAAAAAAATTCTTTTTTTTTTTTTTAAAGGAAAAACTTGAAGTAATGCATTAAACACAAACCCTAGAACTGTGATTTACTATCTGTAAACTTTCAGTAGTAGCACTTCAGTAAAAAAGAAAATCCGATCTCTTCATTTATATAGCTTTTCAAAGGGATGTTATGAAATTACTTCATTTGAGCCTACAAGGATTGACAAAAAGCGTCTTTGCAAGTAGCTGGTTATTTTGTTTAGCTAGGAAAAGCAATAGCTGAAAACTGAAACCAATAAAATTCTGAGAGGAAGACATTTTCTTTAAATTAGGGAGGCAATGACATTGCAACAATTTTGCTCAAAGACTCTTTTCTTCTTTGAAGCCTTGCTAAGGAGGCAGTAAGTCCAGGCTTGTCTGATTTTTTCCAAGTGTATCTGCCGGTTAATAAAAACTATTGTTTCTTCCCAGAAGCCCTGTTTCTTTCATGTCTATATTCAGGTGTTTTTCACCTGAAAATACCTGTTTTTCACCTGAAAATATATACACTACATTTTGTCGTAATAAAGACAACCTCCTTTCATAAACCATTGAGCAAAGCACTATGAACTTGGTAAAGATTATCAAACCATGACCTTAAGTGTCTCCCCAAGCTTGATTTCTGTCAATTACATGTTTAATTTTTTAAAAAAAAATTAAAAACAATTGAACAAATTAGCCAAAAAAGTCTTCTTAGTTAGAAAACCAAGAATGGGGGAATATATGTGAGCAACTTATTTCCTAGTCTATCATAAAAAAGTTATATGGGGGTGGTTTTTTTCCTAAAGTATCTTCCATTAGGAGAATAATTTTATACCACACAGCTCATGGCCTGAATCTCCATTCTTAGTGAAATAAGATCTATAAAGTCTAAGAGAATTCAGATTTCCACAAAATGCACACTGTTCTCCTTATATTTTTAAAATTTAAAATCTAATTTTTTAAAATCCCAATATTTTGAATTTCTTTGGAAATAACAAATAAAGAAAAATTTTCTATGAAGTGTCCTCATGTCCTTCAAATGTTACACATTTCTATAAAAATAATTAGAGATGAAAATTAGCCCAGACTCTCCTTGTGTTCTGTTGTAGTTTTCAAACATTTCACTTTCTAATTTGAAAGAAAAACCGAACATTCAAAATTTAAAGTTCAAATTTTCAAATATGTCTCACAACTGCAGATGAAAAATACCAAGAACCTATGGGGTACCTCCTACTCTCCCAGAAACTGAAGTACTGAAGTTGATACTACCGTCATACTAGTAAACTGGAATTTGAGGTTTAGGTTCTGCTGTTCCAAAGCTGCTCCTGAAGCATGGGCTTACAGACACCTAAAACAGCTGTAACAGCGTGCCAGCTGCAGTTTTGTTGAACCATTGCATATCCAAATGGCAGGGAAGACATTACATCATCAACTGCCAAGCCCCTTAGCAGACCTTGAAGATAATGTGGAAGGGATGTGTCATTGCCTCTGCATTCAGCAGCATCAATAGTGTCCATCACTGTAAAAGAAAAGGGTAAGTGGGAGTTAACCCACAGATATGAAAAATTATTCCCAATTCAATATATAGCTAAGTCTGGCAGAGTTGGAAGTAAAACAGAAGGCCATAATGCACTGGATTTTCTGCACATTTTCTAGAGTTTAGTTGTACCCCCAAACATTGAACTAGGGCTCTAGTTTACATCCTAATTTGAATACAAACTCTAATACTACTCTTGAGCACAACTAATGACTCGAGGCCCCTGGAATCGCAGGTATCATTGTCTTTGGTTTCTTCCACAGTTTTGGCAGACCTGTATGGAGAGCCTTTCTGTGGATATATTAGTATTAATATTAAATTAGGATGAATCACAGTGTGAATATTGAGGCTAAAGTGAGGTTTGCATTTAAAATTGTGGATTGTTCAGAAGACGATGTCTTCATCCTGCTATCCTCTGAAGCCAGAATGGGATGTGTTGACAACCTCTGACTGGATGTTTACCAGGGAATGACTACTAAGAATGGAGACAGAACTGGTTTAAGAACAGATGTACACACACACAACAGCATAGAAAGTGTCAGTTCATCATGCAATAGCCAGATCACAAAACTGGTAAGGAGCGACTCAGAATTTGCTCCACAATGAGCCACTGATGTTATAGTTAGTATTGAGGATATAATTGTATTTTGTCTTGGGAGAAAAATAATAGGTTTATTGCCAAATTAGCAAAGGCTAAATTAAGGACTGTTGTTTGACATTACAATGGCTTTATTGTGGGCTATATTTTGGCTGTGACAGTAGGTTACTATTAGAAGTATGTTAAAGGTTAGAATCAGTATAGATTTTGAGGACAAAGACCTCGATTTACTGCTGTGTTCTGCAAAGCCCACAAACTAATCTGGACATTCAAGTCACAAAGAATAGTTTAATATTTAGGCTATGGATAGGGTAATAATAGGACTAGATAAAAGTTAGATATAGACATCTAGTCATCAGGAGAAGGGCAGTTTGCTACATTTCCAAATTCTGTGAGGCCTACGAGGATATTGAAAGATAATTGCTCCAAATCAAAAAATCAAAAATTTATAAATCACCACATTACAGCTCAGTACAGAGATAAAATTAGGCCTAGAGCCATTTGTGATTGAAGAGCTCAGATTAATGTCCTCACAGGGCTCAAGATATATGAGTGAATACATCCCACCTTAATGTCATATTACTGTTTCTTAGATTTTTTTCTGGCATATATATGATAATAAGTTTCTGTAAAAACTGTAAATATAGCAGAAAAGAAGAAAAACCTCACCATTATGCATATATCTGTATAAGTCTATAGTAAATCAACCACACCAGAGCTGATCGAAAAAAAATGTCTCTCAGAATAGGGAAAAAGAATTCAGAATAAATTAATTCAACATATGTTAAATATGTCTCACAGTTTGATTACTGAGTTCATTTAACACATATTTCTGAGCTCAACTTGGCTTTCTGCAT
Organism: Corvus brachyrhynchos; assembly: GCF_000691975.1. Taxonomy (NCBI): domain Eukaryota; kingdom Metazoa; phylum Chordata; class Aves; order Passeriformes; family Corvidae; genus Corvus; species Corvus brachyrhynchos. The sequence continues at coordinate 689,619 of NW_008236769.1, forward strand.
TGCTTTGCAATTTTGTTTTACAAATTTTGTGCATGACACTTTATGTAAGATGGGAATAACACTCCAAGACTACAGTAATACCAGTGTAAATTGGGCATAGAAGCATGGATCAAAACAGTATCTCTGGATATATACTGATGCCCTTGAGATGAAAATATATCCCACTTTCTTGGACAGAATTATGAAAGAGACTGAGCTGAGAATAACCTAGTGTACCTACAACCGTCTGCTCTTCTGAACACATTCTTCCTAAATCCTGTATACTCTGACAGATCCATTTAACAACTGTTTTCCAGTGATGTCACTGGAAATATTTTCTTTCTTTTTTAGGCAGGTCTTTACCTTTTAATTTTCATCTAGGTGTATATTATGTTTTTGAGACAGAAAATGAGATACTGAACGTTATATTACCTTGTTAATAGTTTTGAATATTTAAATGGGAGCTATCCACTTGTCTATGACCTTCCAAGTTTAATATAACCTCTTAGTATGTGGTTGAGACTTAGTGTTGTTTGCACATATTCAGAATTGTGATTCTGAAATGAAATTTTCATTAATTTCACCACTATTGTTTGTTTTAAAAGTAATTAAAATTCATTAAAGGCTCTTTAATATTATTTTCTTGCTCAAAACTAATTTTTCATTGAAATTGATGAAGAAAACCAATAATTAAAATGTCTAGACACACGAAATATATGATGTCTAGTCAAGGCAAATAGTTTGAATTTAACCAATTTGAGGAAATATTATTGTCAAAGTGGCTTAAAAATTCAAATGGCTTATATATTTCCAGGAACTGGCTTTGTAGGACAGCACAAATACTCATGCAATGAAGGTTTCAATTCACAATGCAAAGTGAAAACAGCACTCTATAGAATGCATTAGCAAGTGGAAATAATCACATACAAGACTAAGAGCCAAGTATGTGGCTCTGTGCCACAGTGTGTCAGTGCCTCAGCACCAGCCTGGAAGAGGCCCTGATGCCAAGGAGGATGGCATTAGATACGGTTCTGTCTGTACTGGTCAACACAAGAGAAGAGTATATCTCATTACATTATTATTTCAAGCTTGTTCTTCCTCAATGTCCATTATTATTTAACCCTGTACAAGCCATGATTTTTTTAATTGCATTTTCATGGTTATATGAATATAAATTGAAGCAAAGAAGTCCTAGTAAAATTTTTACATTTTGTAGCATGTCCAGAAACACTGAAATTCTTTCTAGAGCTGAGAATATACCTTTGGGGTTTTTTCCTTATTTGCATTGTCTGAAACCACAGAAACTGTGAATAGTTTACTTTGTGTACGGAAATTGCAGTGGTTACTTGTAATTGAGCACATAAATTGTGCTGTTTCAGGTTGCTAACTGGATAGATGTATGTCACAAGGAGGGAGAAATATGGAAAAAGTGATGCCATTACTGATTTACTGCAGGTTAGGCTCCGAATAGACTTTCTTAAATGTAACACTTTTACTTGCCCATATTTTTCATGTGATTTTACTTGGGGAAAAAAAAATGAAGGATTACCATGAAATTCAAATATTATTTACTCTTAATATATTAATCCAAACTCATCCTGCATGCAGCATTTTCCTAATTATTTTGAACAGAGTTAGAACACTTTTTGGACTGAGATTACATAATTCCTATGTTCTAAAGGATTCAAATTTTTTTTTTAAGAACTTCAGTCCCCTTTTCCTCATACATTCATGCACGCCACTGAAATATTCTAAATGGGTTACTTTTGTTGAGATGCACTAATTGCAGGTTACGGAGCAAGTCTGCTTTTGAAGAAAGATGAACCAGATCTTTCTCTGTGATCCCTAGATTTTCAGAAGAATATAGGAGAATATGCACTTAATTTTTCTCTGGAATTGTAGCAATAATGAATGAATAGAAAAATATGATGAAAAACATAGTGCAAGAAAGACCTATGCCCTATCCTAATGAAATTATTTCTGGGAAAAAAAAATCCTCTTTTATTTTTTTTAAGAAAAAATTAGAAAGTACTTTGCAAGAGTGCAAAGCCACCCATGACTCACCAATGAAGTCATGGCTGAACCCCAAAATCTTCTTAGTGATTAAAAGAACCTGATTAAAAATTATAACTCTTTTTCTCCCTATGCATGGTTTGCACTGATGATCACTCCTAGCTTTTGATACAGTGAAAGTCCTATGGTGGCTATTTGAGTCCTTGTTTGTTTGCTGCTGTGTTCCAAGTTATTCCTCATATCCTAAGGTGAAGAATATTAAATGACTTCCTGGCTAAGACAAATGTTAAAAGGCACATTTATTCACACCAGCCAAAATAGATAATAGAGTAACAAATTTTATAGAAACACAGATGAATAAACAAAAGGGAAAAAAACACATTTAATTTGATCATGTCAAGATTACCTCATAAAAATATCTTTCTCAAGCAGCTGATTTGCCACCTGCTTCTTACAAGATAGCAGTCACAATTTCATTCTTCATGCTGCATTTCTGTTTGGAGACTCTGATAAAAGCACCCATCCATGAGAAACAATGTAGTTTCTTTCACAGAACACATTTCAGGACTGGACCCTCAGAGACTACCCTCAGATATTCATCGTGGACGAGCCTGTTAACACAGTTAACCTGTTCTTCCGTCAGTTCTTTTTGGGAGTTCAGGTAGTTTTAATGTCTTGTCCCAAAGTTAATTATATCCACTTTCATCCAGGAGTTACTCTGGCTGCACTTCTTATCTAAGATATGTATCGGTCTTCTTCAGATATACAAATGGCGCTAGACTTGATAAGATATCCTGCGATTCACTAAATAATCCACTGACTCAACAGAGGTTAAAACTCTTCCTAACAGAGTCCTGAATGCATCTCCAGGTCCATGAGTTTAGTTAAGATAAATTAGGGACTTCAGCTAGCCAAGGCCAGGGTCAGCTTCCTCAGTAAGAGCTTTTGGGAAGTGAGATAGAAACTAGGTTTTAATCACTTTTTCCGTAGGAGCCTTGTTAGTCGGCAGCTCTGCAGCTTGATCCTGAGCTGCACCACAGAGCAATGTTTACACCTGAACCTGGTACTTTACCTCCCTGACCCTGACCTGGACATGAGTTCCTGGTGTGACCTTGACTCATGACAATAGATTTGCTGAATTTTCACTGGCCTGAGACTGGCCTTGATGACTCTTTCTAGACTTGAGTTTGACCCTAACTTTCCTTGTTCAACTTGCTGACACCTTGCAGGTGAACCAACTACTCCAGCTGCCTTGCTGCCATCTTTGCTTCCTTTGGGATACAGCCTTCCCTGGGACTCCCTGCCATGCCCCTCCCTTCAGTGACTGAATGGCATGCTTTGCTGTGGATTGTCTTTGGACATTTTAGTCCACATGAATCTGTGAGCTATTACCTTTGATAGAAACTTCAGATGCAAATAGTTCAACACTACTTCTTAACTAAGAATCTTTGGCTTTAGCCTCTGGCTAAAGGCTTTGGCTTTCCATCTTTGTAGTTTCAGTGTGTTTGAAATGACTGGTTCTCAATGCTTTTCCTTTAACAAGGAGCGCTGTGTTCTCCATCCCATCCTCTAAGAACCAACTGGGGCTTGGTCCCTAAATATCTGTGCATCTGGACCTCTGTTTCTTCATCAATGGAGCCTTACTGCCTGTAGAATGCAAGTGTCAGACAAACAGGTAGGTAAGCATGCCCTGTACCTTTTGCTATGAGAATATGTATTATTCCTTATAGTACAGCAACTTGTATTAAGTTTATCGCAGTTTGACAGACCTGAACATTTTGAACAGGCATAAGAGAGATGTTACAGGCCATGTTCACAAGAAGATGTTAGTCTAGATTTGCATCTAACCTCAGAGATGTACATACTACTATTCATGTTAGCCTGAGGACAGCATGGCACAGGAGTAGAGAGAAGCACAATGACACAGTGGGGAATAGCATAGATTAAAATAGCAAATGAGAGAAGAATTTTCAAAAATTATGAAACTAGCAAAATACATAAAAATAAGAATGCTAGGAAGTCAAAGGAGATATAAGCCATTTTCATGAAGGAAAATTATATTAACCCAGAAAAGCTTGATAATCATTACCACTAATATGCTGGGAGAGCTGCAAGGGGACAGTTTAATAATTTATTATTACAAAGCAGAGTTCAGCTTCTCAGTCTTCTCTGCAGTGAATGCTCATGTGCTTCATCAACTCCAAGGATGAAGGATATGACTGTAATTTCAGATTTTACCTAAAGTCCTCTAGTAACATCTCTGTCTAATTACACTGTTTATAAAATATAAAAACAAAATGCTTAAAGTAACTCTCCTTTTGACTATCTGTGCACACTTAAGAGACAGTAAAGTTAAATTTTAAAAATATATGTACAAAAGAAGGCTAAATAGGAAGAGATAGTATTGTATCCTAGCTTATAATAGCTACATCATAGTTCCTAACAATTGCTACAGAAAAATCTGTATTTTTCCATCTTTTATTCCTTCTATCATTTTAACAATATTTCCCAAAATTTCTCTGTCCTACTTTTTTCCCCAAAGCAACTTTATGGAGCCCAGACCAAGACCAGTGCTTCTATTCCTGCTCTGCTACATACGCTTAAATACATGCCCATAAATGAGTGAAGAAATCTACTTATTCAAGGGTCATATCCATGCTGCCAATTCAGAGTTCAAATAAAGTCACTGATGAATCAGATAGACACTGATATTCTACCTTGACTTCTAGAGAAAGACTAGGATTTCCTGCTGCAAACCACTTTATGAGTCCTTAGATACATCTATGAACATTTCTGAGAGGAATTCTCTTTGTTTTCAGTAGTTCTTCTTCTTCAAATTAAATCTATCCTAAAGAGATTTCCAAGTCTCAGCTGTATAAGCAGCTAAAAGCTGTACTTTATATTTAGACAATTCCTACTTTAACGACTTTCTGACGTAAATTCAGCTTCACAGTTCTCAAGGAAATGTGAATTGTAAAAAATCATATATTTTGGTTCATTTAAGTTGAGCAGGAAGGACTATTCAACTTTTTTTTTTTTTTTTTTTTTTTTTTTTTTTTTTTTTTTTTTTTTTTTTTTTTTTTTTTTTTTTAGTTTTTTTTTATTATTATTATTCTCTCAGGAAGTGCAATAAATGACTAGGAATGGTTTGGGCTAGAGGTCCCTAGAGGATTCTCTTGCCAAAGAGGAACTCCTCATGGACATCACGTTAGAACTGCCTACCTGTGTGCAACATACCTGTCACTTTTAATGATAGGGGATCACAAAAGGGCATTATGCCAGTCATATATTTCCTGAAAACACTTGCATACTGTGTGCATCACCAGGTTTTATCTCATGCATTCAGGGCATTGCAATTCCTTTTCTGACTGCTGGCTCTACACCTGCTGCTGGATTGGGGAGAGCCTAAGCATGGGAGAGACTTGGCCTTAGGCCATCTCAGTATCCTCAAACCTTTGCAGGTAATTAAACAGGAAACAACCTGGATATTTCTTATCTACACAGCATAGGAAGGAAACTGTAGTTAAATGTGACATCTTCTGCTCTCAAGTAGCATGCAGTACCATTTAAAATCTGATTTAGAATGGCAGATTCCTTTTGTCTTCCAAAGGTGAAAAAAATGATGAACAGAAGATATGTGTAGTCTGAGGATAATTACCAGGACATAAGCTATACCTGTTTTTTTTCTGGATGGTTCTTCAAAACAAAACTTAAATATGAAAAAAGCTGAAATAGTAGGAATATCTCTTTGAAGATTACTTTATATATGCCTCAGAAAAATATAGAATGGAAGATAAATAAAAATAACTCACTGCAACACAGTATAAAATCTGACACTTCAAAACAGTAGGTTCTTTTATCCCCAGGGAGATAAACAGAACGGTTGAAAACCACATTAAGGATACTTTATGGTATAGTGTTAACATCTAGGAAGGAAGTTTGGCTGTCTGCCACCACCTTCTGAATTAGACAAGCAACTTAGAGCAAGAAAATTCATGCTTATTCAGCAGCACTTTAGGGATGCTCTTTCATATTTTAGCTTGCAATGAAAGTTCTCTTCAATATGTTAATAAAGTCAGATGTGATTTTCAAACTTTTGAGCAGAAAACAAAATTGATGTATAGTTTCTTTTCAGTTTAGACTAATTTTTCATTTCCTACATACCACTTCTTCTCTCTCAGGTTCTACCTGTCAGGTTTTGTATATGTAGGTGAATTCCAAACACATTTCAGCCTAAATTTCTACAGATATTATGAAAATTGTCATTTGGTGACTGGATGAGAGATGCACAAAATATCTCCCTTGAGGTAAAGGCTTCAGCATGATTGTACTGTACTATTATTCTTGTTATTCTTGTTGTTATTCTTTTGGTTATTATTCTAGTTGTTGCTGTTGCTGTTATTATTATAATAATAAATAAATGAACATATGCAAAAGAGAGAGATGTTATAATCTCCACAACAATTGAAAATATTAAAGCTTCTTCAGTGTAAGTGAATGCATTTAGAAACACAAAATCAATTAAACAAAAGTTCACAGTTTGCATTGCTCATGAAAAGACTTGTATGTATATAAATTTCCTTGGAACTACATTTTCAGGTTTTTTAAGTTTTTTTCAGTTTTTATATGAATTCATAAATTGCATGATGAGATTTATAAATCAAATCGGAAGCAAACAGGTGAAGCGGAGATTATGTCTTCATGCCAGTTACACAACTGGTGGCTCCTTAGAATAGAAGAATTAAAAAAACCTTTAAACTAGCTGGCCCAGGTACCACAACTTATGTAGACACATGGTCCCAGAACACATTGCAGGTTTACTTGCTCTCATTCCCTCTGTATGCCACTGTAAAATAGGAGTCATGCTAGAAACTGAATTAGTATAAAATTTGTATGTAAACAGGTTGATCAAACACCATGATCCATGGTGCATTTTAGAGCCTTTGAAATGGCTACTATCCAAATAAAATTTACAAGCAAGGTAACCCAGACCTTTTATCCTCATTCCCTAACATAAGGTTTTATCCAGTTATGATAAAGGACACAGGCACTGTTACTAATTTGCTCTTCCATGTTGCAAATGAAACATATGAGATAATATTAAATGACTACTTCCACTATGTTAGCATTCTTGTATGAAAGAGAGGTTGATTACTGTTGATGCCTATAATTACCCAAGGAGAGAAGAGACTTCAGTATGTAATATACCTTTCTTGTGCAAATACTCCAAACCATACAGTGTAATGGGTGTCTGTAAGAATGTCCAGTTATTTAAAATAACTTTTTTTCTTATTTCTATCTTTTTCTCTTTTTTTGTGTGTGTGCTCGATAGCTGTCCATTTTATTCATCTGCAGGTGGTTTTTTAATAGTTTTATTGTTATTGCAAGGACAGAGCTGAGTGGGCTGCAGCATAATTGCAGATGGGATGCACACTGTGAAAAAGCTGATGTTTTAAATGTCAAGTCAATTTTTAAGGGGAAAATGGCCCAGAAAAAATATAGATCTATGATTTAAGGACACTATTTTTAAACAGCTGATTGCTGGTAACTGAAAATATTCTAACTTCAAGCAATTATGAAGTAATCCTAGATTTTGAAATTCAAATTGGTACCTTGCAAGGGAGAGTCAACTTTTCTTTTTAATATTGCCACATGACTGACTTTAGAAACTATGAAAAATATTTCAGTAAATAATAATTTTAATGGAATTGAATTTTAATTTCATTCCATTAAACCCTTTAAAAAGCTTTATTTACTTTCTTCATACTTACATACTAATTTAAATTACGTGATTCTACTTTGTAAGGATGTTAAAGTTGAATTTGAGCTGTAAACAGATGAAAAACAGGTAAATTCATAACACAGTTTTGTTTTCCCACCTGTGTCAGTTGAATGTAATCATTGTTTTTCCCACTGCATATACTGATTTTGTTTCTCTCTCTCTCAGCTTTTTAAAGATTTTTTCTAACTAGACCTTATTTACCATGTATTATCCAAAACTGCATCTCATATAAAAGTCATTAATTTGTAGTGTTTTTAAAAAAACTTTTTAAAAAATACTATTATAACATCAAAACACCTCCTAGATGTACAACTGCATTTCCACAAAGACCGTTCAAATTAGGTGGCACTAGTTTTCCCTTTCTTGTGTTTATAAGTAGAGATGCAAACCAAAATTAAGCAAAAAAATTGTTAGCTTTGCTTGTCAATCATGGAAGAGAATGAACTTGTTTCTTTAGCTCTCTAAGCGTTTTAATACATCAAGATACATTCAAAGCACAGGTTTCATTAGTTTAAAATGCAGTGAAAGAACACAGAAATTCTGGAAATAAGGCTTCAAGTTGCTTCCCTATGGTAAAGAAAGAGCATTGCAAATATTGTCAGACAGATCTTTGTCCAGAAGAGAATCACAAAACAGGAAAAAAATATTCATCTCCCTAGTTTTGTTTTTTTTACTTTAATCATAAGAATTTTATCTCATTTTCTCTTTGCTTTCAACATAAATGTATAAAATTTCTGCAATCATAACCACTGAATGTAGCAGGGTCCCTAAGTGTGTCTTAAGTGTCATTCTGCATGTGTACAAGCAGGCGAATTTACATTATAGAAATTTTTTCAAATTCTAAGAATCTTCTATTTCAGGTCTTTGATTTTTTGTTTTAATTATGTGGTAAATTTCACATTATAATTATTGAATTGTGACGGTTATATACAGGAGTAGTTGTTGCTCCTGATTTCTATGGAAATACATTAAAGGTAGCAATATTTGAAGGCATCTGTGGTTTCTAGGCTTCATGTCTCTGATTTTAGACAAGTTGGATGTACACACAGGCTTAGTTTATGCAATGTAAGACACTGATGATAGAGCAGGAGTGGCAGAAGAATACAATGTGCTTCCTTGCTTGGGCTTACTCCCTGCTCCAGGCTGTCAGGAACCATGGAACCCCCTTGGGGGCAGGCTGGGCAGGTTTGTGGTGGATCTGGAAAGGTGCATCCTACTGCATCCTGCATCAGAGACAGGTAACTCCAGGCTGGCGGCTGAGATGGATCTCCCAATGGGATGGAATGGGAGAGCCAGACAGCCGTATTTGTGCCCTCAGGACACCAACATTTGGGAAGGGCTGTAAGGTGAGCACCTCCCTATCCCACACCACCACACTTCTGTCCTTGAAAGGTGCTCTTGCATGGAACAATTCCTCCTATACCTTCTTTTCTTGTTTAAGAAGTTTCTCAGTGTGTCTGCATGTATGCAACAGAAGTTGTTTTCAGTCCTGTGCAGATGTTTTAGGTTCAGCTAAATAGCAGTTTTGAACACAGGGTAGCAAGTTTGCAAACTATTATCAACCATGCAAAAGATTGGCTAGTCAGAGACAAAAAACAGATTTTGCACATGTTCCAAAAGCTGCTTTTGAAATAATAATAACATATACAAAAAAATTAGAGGAAATCTAGCTTATGTTCATGCATTCTGGAAAATTTAGGGGAATTAAAATATATACAATTAAAATCAGGAACAATCTAATAACATTTAATAGCTAAGTAGTAATTTCCTTTCCAAGTATCCCAAAGCATATTATGTATTTCTGTCTAGTAATGAAATCCTAGCATTTGTAAGATGGAATGTGGTTTCTGATCTGCCATAGCCAAATAAACCAGTTTGTGCAGAAAGAAACGGAGAAACATTTCTTCCTTTACGAGGTCAAAAGTTTGCAACTGTAGAATATAAAAGGAAAATGTAAATTGGGATCAGACCAGCATAAACATTTATTTTCTACTGAAACATTCCAAAGAATCTCTTTCCTGGCTAGGAGTGGTCTCACTGTAATAATCTCAGTGCCCATTTGAACGATGCAATTAGAATGACAAATGTCTAAACAATGCATTGCAATAGGTAAAATATGATTTTTTTTCTTTTAATTCAAGAATCAAAAACATTACAAAAGCACTTAATTTACTTTGATTTTATATCACAATTATTTTTAATGCACAATAAAAAAATGCATCTATAGGTTCCTTGGGTTTCACTGATTCCTTTTAAAGTTATGTATGCCTTTTGCAAGTGCTTTCATTTCAGAACCAAGAGTTTCTTTGGAAACTGATGTATTTCTAAACAGTCTATGTCTCAAAACAATTTGAAACTGTGCAAAGCAATTCTGAAGGACATAACTTTACAGTCATTGCAAAAAAATTCATTGATTTCTCAGTTTTAAAAATCCCTTTGTATATATATCCTTTTGTAAGGATATATTATTTGAAGTACATTATCTCAGAATGGTTTTTTTCCACATTTATCCTTCACTAGTTTGAACTGGTAGAAGTTTAACAAGTTATTTTGAAGCTTAGAGAATTAATTCTGATTTCTCTGGTGATATTATGAGACAGATAGTATTCAAAATATCTTTTTCTATTATACCCAGTTTTGAAGTTCACTTCTTTAAACTTGGTCTATGAAAAAAGTAACAAACTGCATATTTTACACTTTGCTTTGGAAAATACATGGTATGCACTCCACTGACATAGAATACCATCAAATTTCAAGTGGTTTTGTGTTTCATTTTTTATGATTATCAGTAAATACTGCAAAGTTGCATACTACCATTTCCTATGTAAAACGTGAACCATTGCTGTTTCTGAGAGGAACTCACAAATAAACTAGAAAACCTATTTCACATTTACTACAAAATTAAGACTTATGTAAGAGGGCAAATATATTTTGTCCAGAATCTTTCTCAAACTCCTCTTTTTTTTTTTTTTTGGCCTAGTTTGAGTTTATTTTAAAAAAAAAGGTGTTGCCAATGTCATGGGAAAAAGAAAAACAAAACAAAACGAAAGCACTCTTGTTACTCATTGACTAGTGTTTCATTTTGCTGATCTAGTTAAGGAAGAATACCATAATATTTCCAGCATCCAATAGTTCTGCAAGCCTAAAGGTCTTTCCTCCATGACCCCTACAGCAGCTGAAGAAAAGGAACAGCAATGAGGCACTGGCACTCATAAATTCACAGCCAAATTTGTTTCTAAGGAAACTGTTATTCTTTTTCATTCCATCAGGATGGTAATAGCAGCAGTTTAGAGTCATTTTAGCATCCTCTCTGTGTCACTTTTTGCTGAGTCCTTAAAACTCCTTTGGGGATTACTTTTTCTCTGTCTACTGGTGGTTAATTTCCTTTAATCCCAAATCTTCCAGCCTCTGAAACATTTCAGATGTACAGAATTAACCTCACTTTCTAAATTACTCTTCACATCTTCATATTCTGTCAGTCTGTATATTTCACAAAAATAGGTTCTCTTCCAGAAGCATACATTTCCACATTTCACACCCTTTATATATATGAAAGTGCTCAGAGCCTAATGTCTCTATAAGTGTAATTTCAGTGCACAAGGTATTGACACAATGGGTTCAGTTCATTTGCTCCTTGCTGACTCCTTGTTGACAAGAAGTCAACATCCATTTGAATTGCTTTAGGATATCCTGCCTGATGTCCATCTATGAGTCCAGAGTGGCACATATCTCCTGTAGGCTCTTTGTCAGATATGTCAGCCCCATTTAAATCTCTCAGGTCATCTCAGATGGCACCAGACACCTTTGTTTACAAGGCAGAATCAAACACTCCACTTCAGCACATCATATTTCTGTGGGACCTAGATAAATGTTTAAAGTTAAACACAGCTTCAGGGCACCTCTGAATATGGAAGGTATTCCTGCACTGCTGGAGTCTGTTCCATAAAACCTTTGATTTGTCCTCACACAACTGGTAAAATGAGCCCCAAAATAGCCACTTAAAACTTTTTCCAGGTAATACAACGAATATTGTACTCCTAAATCTACAATGCAGCAATAAAACACACAAACCACAGGTCAGAAAAAGCATTCAAAAATAAGAAATGAGATTGCATGATCTAATAAACAGGACATTACACTATGAAGAAATGGTGATTGGTTTTGTTCATTCCAAAATGACAGTATAAGTAGATAGGTATTCTGCTTTTAGAAGTTCTCTCATTTTCTATAATTGCTTAGTGGGTGATGTTCTCTATTGCTTTTCTTTTGGCACTTCTGTCGGCTTTTTTTTTTTTTTTAATTCATTGCTTTACTGCCCTGATAGTGGAGCAGGCTTGCTCCAAACCAGAAAAAAAGCTTCAAGTATATTTCACTCACACTTTGTCTTCAAAGAATTATTTATTCCTGTACACATGTTGATCTCACTTTGTAGTGCAGGAAATGTTGATAATTTTCAGTAAGAATGGGGAGATACAGCCTCAGAATTTCTAACTTTTCTAATGCAGACTTGGAAAGATCTGCACATGAACAGCAAGACTATGTACTTTGTATGCAGCTGGCTTAAATATATTTGATTTACATCAGCAGTAAGAAACTCCTGTTCCTTTGTTCTGTCCTTCCAAGGAGCACCTGTTGACATTTTCACCGGGCAGTCCTAATGAGTCAGAAACACAGGAAAAAATTAAATGAAAATACGAGAAAAAATGAAAGAGAATTTTTCCTCTGTAGATAATTTGCAAAAAATGCATGTTTAGGCTTCCTGGAAGGTTAGCTTAGATAATAAAAAGATAAGGCCTTGCAGAAACTGATTCTTGTCTAAAAAATTTTAGATGAGCAGCATATTTATGTAGAAGTTTAAGTCACACTATGTTTAAAATGGGAAAACTGAAGCCTAAAAATTAAAATCAGAGTCCGTCTTTACCAAGTGAATCAGTAGTAGAATCTTCCTGACTCTGCTCCACAGTAAGAGAGCAGGGACGTGGGCACAGTGAGCAACAGGCTGTTTGGTAATTCATTGCCAGCCAGAATTAAACCATGACATAGAACAACAGGTACTTTTTGAAGTTATAAATATAAAAACTGCCTGAATTTCAGTGCAGTTTTGCTTATGCAGTGTCCTACAATATCCTGTATAATGTTTTGTATGTTTCTCCTAATGAGAAAGCCTCAGAATTTTAGTGCAGTAATTTGATATTTCATCATTTCTAGGATATTTAAATGTTCTGAAGTGCAAACTAAAGCTTTCTATTAATTTGTCCTTTTTGGCACAATTTTATGGTATTTCTAATATTTGCAGTGGGCTACATCAGACAAATCACTGAGCTTGTCTAATTATCACCTTTAAGATTTTAATTTTGTTTTCCCCAGATGTCTTAGGAAAACTGTTTATCTTATTAAGGACTGCAGTAAGAGCTTCACAGACTTCATCTTTAAAAAGAAAAAAAGGATGTTAAGCATGTTTGTAATGAGGTTATTCTCAAAAAGTCAAAAGCAACCACTGATTTTAAATTATTGCAATTTTTTTTCTCAGATTTCCACTCTGCCATGTGCCTGTATTACAGTTATTAATTACACATATGATTGGTACATTGTTTTACTAGAATTTCTGTTTGCTTGTCTCCATTTCGCTGCTCCCTTCCTTTCTCTTTGTCTCCATTTCATAAAACATTCTTCTTGAGTTTTGTTTTTTTTACTATGTTTTATTTAGAAACTCTCTTTATTTTTTTCTCATTTTCCCTATTTACTTATGTGGTTGTCTTCTTCCTCTTAGTTGGAATCAACTTTTCATATTATGTATCCCACAGGATTTTCACTGGAACAGAGGAAAGGTTTGAGGAGGAAGGAATGGCAGAGAGAAACTACCACATACTGACCATAATCCCCTCTTTCTGCACCTCTTGATTCCTTGCTGTAAAGACCACCAACTGGCCAGTAGCAACAGTAAGGTGGGGAGGACAGGAGACTGGAGTGAAGGACTGAAGATGAGACTGGAAAAGGGAGAGAAAAGGAAGAGATTTAACGTTTGTCTTTTTGTTTCCCACTGACCAAATCTATAACTAAATATTATTTTAGCTGACAATAAATATAGTCAATTTTCCCAAAGCCAAGTCTGCTTCTCCTGCAATGCTAAGTTGCATCTCCCCATCTTTGTCTCAACCCCTGAGATTCCTGCTCTCCCTGTTTTCTCCGCTATTACTGTCTTCTTTCCTGGAGGTGGGAGGAGGGCAGCTGGGTGGGAGTTTGGCTGTTAGCCAAGACTAAGCAACCACACAAAATCAGATCAAGATGTGCATAAGCTTTTTCTGCACCCTGCAGAAGAAATCATGCTAAGCCTTCATTTCAGTTACAATCTTCAAAATCAAGGGGTTATCCTTCGTTATCTCTAAAAAAAGCTGGTGGAAATACCTGGACTGTAAATGTTTGACCTTAAACCAGATAGGAACTGATCAATATTCTAAATTTTATTTATTTCTACTTTTTCTCTTTTTCTCTTTTCTGCCTTCTTCCTGTTGGATCACAGTCTCTGATCTTTTAGCTTTTTTCTCCTACTCTCTCTCCTATTTTTCCTGCGTCTTCAGTACCATAAAGGAATTGAATTTTACCCTCATGTACTATCATGGTCAAGATTTTAGTCATATGTGTAATAAACTGCATTTTTAAACCATGTGTGTCACTGTAGCTCCATTAGGGTTACTGTAGCTATGATATAGCAACTGAGATCTGGTCCAGAATTCCTCATGGTACTTAATGGAGCCATTCTTTTTTTATGTAATCAACTGATAAATTAAATTATTGTGTTCAGACTGAGGGCCTCTGAATAATAAATAGCCACTGGTTTTTTTTATTATCCCATGATGTAATTTAATAAAATCAATGTTATTAGTTCTCATAGTTATCATAGCTCAATAAGGTATAGTTCTTTGGATAATTTTTTAAAATAATAAGAAAAAATGAAAACTAACATTTGCTGATTACAGTAGTAGATTTTTTCCTTCCATTTTTCCTGGTGATATATGCTGTAACATGTGAAATTACTTATTTTTACTATTAATATAGCAAACACAAGAGAATGTAACATACATTTACATAGACCATCAGATGCTCTTTTACAGATTACTGAAACAGATGAGAGTTTATTGTCAATGACATTACCTGAATTGGCTGTGTATGTCATTGCATGAACAGTATGGTTTGAGTATGCTTTGGCGTAATGTACTGGCAATTCTCAGAACAGCAGTTTTCATAAATCCCAATTAGAGATTACAATGCCAAATAATCATAAATCTTGATGAAGATTGGGAGACAGTGATTTGTGTTCCAAAAGCAGTATGACAAAAAAATTACAATTAATATTCATTGAATTCCTTGAAAATGAGCTAGAAATTTTTTGAAGAACAATAAATCTATACACAGGTGCCTGTCTCAGATGATTTGAAAGAAACATAGGGTCCTACATAATGAAATTTGCCATGAATCCATCAAAGGAACATTTTCTGTGCCTGTAATTATTCAGGATAGATTTTTGTAATAAAGATATATCTCAACCACTTTTCCTTTGTTCTTTTATGATTTGCAGTTTTCATTGTGTTATGTTTGTAACATGAATTTGTTGAGTCCTGAGAACTCACTATAGAAAATGTAAGCAGATACCTCTAAGGAATAATAAACTGAAACACAGTTGGCAGAAACACATTTGGTACTGACACCCAAATGAGTAGTGTGTGGGCAGCAATTTAAACACCAGCTTGCAAAGCAAAATGGCAGTATAACAGAGCAGGAAGGTGATCATCTTTCTCCATATGGCTCTGCTGAGACCACACATACAACCCTGAATGCTGAAATCTCCTGGGTGTTTCAGTATGAGGGTGATATTGACTAATTGTAGTTCTATTCTCAAATATATTCATTGATATAAGGTCTTCTGGAAACTTTCATGAGATAGGCTCTTCTTTATTTCTGCCACTGACATTCCACAGTATTATCCTTGTGCTTGTATTTCTAAGTGGTTATTTTAAATATTCCACTGAAGAATATATAATGAGCACATGTTAAAACAGTTCAAGCATTGTTTTATTTTAGAAATTAACAAATTCTTTCAGGAAATATACTTTTAATTAAAATGAGAGCTCACTGTTTAAACAGAATTCATATTAAGCTTTTCACAAAACACAATCCTTTGTCCAGCATGAAAACATGAAGGCTCCACTTCTAGCTATGTTTTTCTCTAAGTGCTATACTTTTCAAAATGAGAGAAAATTAGGGAAAGTAATTTCCCTATAGTGTTCTTTACTTTTAGAGTTCCAGGGTTGGCTTTAGTATGTGTATAAGTAGTTTTGAGTCTGTTTTAACCTGACTACAGTTGCTGTAATTTTTCTTCCTAGTGTGAGGTTATTAAAATGTAGGTGAATGAAATCCTGTTCTGTTCTTTTCCGTTCTGATCTACTTGTATTTCATCCTAGTCTAATTTAGTTTCTGTTCTTTTCTCAGGCCAAGTGTGTATATATCATCACTACTTATCAACTGTTGATGACTTGTTTGTGTCAGGATGCTTTGTACCATGAGAACAAAATAAGCAGCCGCATTGCTAGGTATCCTCAGATAATAATGAGGGCATTATTAAAGATAATTACAGTAAGAGTGTTGATGTTACATCATTATCTAAACAACTAGTGAAATAAGACAGGCTTCTGTATTTTAGCTTTTACTTGAAATAGTTTAACTAGAATCTAGTCACTTTAACCAGGAGGCATGGATCTGTACTTCTCCCAGAAAGTGTAATTTCCTATTGTGTTTTAGTTTTTGCTTTTTTTTTTTTTTTTTTTTTTGGTGAGGAATATTTGCTTGGAGAAATAGATGTCTCCCTTGAAAATATATGAGTAATTTTCTTTCCTAGTAGTAAATAAAATCATCATTATCCTTGTCCTCATTAACCTGTTATTAAGAAATAAATTGAAAATTCATGCATTCTTCTTAAATGTTTATAGAAAATATAAAAATAAAAAATGTTTTTTTGGAAATGGAACACATTTATAGCACCTGTCTCAACCATCTAGTGTTGTGCAAATCTACTATGTGGATGAAGTGATGCCAGCATGTAGCTTGGAGGACATTGACTCAGAACACACACTATCAAATTTATGTAAATCAGTTCTGTACTTGATCAGTCAATATCGAGATCCAAAGAAAAGCTCTCCAAAGACTTAGGACATGCAAATAACTTGTTTAACTTTTTTGAAAATTTTATTGGAAAGGAAGTACTAAGCTAGAAAATCTCATTGTAGAGTGCAAATGACATAATTTGACAAGGGTACAAGCAAGTGGTAGCAAGTTTCCAACATTCAGTACCCTTTGGACTAGACTAGATCATCATCTAGTTACTAAATATAAAGTTCAAACCATTTGGAAAGAGAATGACTTTGTAGAAACATTGAAGTACTACACAATACGTTAGTTCAAATTTATGACTAAAATATCTTTCAGTTAAGCTAGAGGTTTTTCTACAGCTGCCCTGACACAGAGGCACAAGTGCACACAAGGTCAATGTTGTAGTACAAAAATCCCTGAAGGAACAATTTCAATTGTATAATGTCACTATGCAGGGCAAGAAGAGATTCACATGCTAGATATTTGTAAAATTAGGTTGAAACATGCAACATGGAAAGAACTCTAGATCTCTGTTATGACGGTGTTTGGGGTGAGATAGAAAAGCAGAATCATGTGCACCAACAGCAGCTTTCTAATACATTGGTCGTCCTTGTGAGTCTGCTTACTACCAAAACACAGTTACACAAACAAAACCATGATTAAATTAGCTCAGGGTATGAGTGACCCAGACAAGTCCTGAAACCTGCACTGCCACATCAATGCAAGTTTGTGGGCTTCTGTTAGCAAGTCAAAATCGTATGTACCAGGTTAAACACAGAACACAATTTTAGCAAGATAGAGAATAATCAAATAGATTCTTCATTGAGACTGTAGTCAATCACTGGAACAGGCTTCCCAGGGAAGTCGTCAAGCCTGTCAGAGTTCTAGGAGTGTCTGGATTATATTCTTTGTCATATGATTTAAGTAGTCCTGCAAGGATCAGAGTTCCTTGGTGATGCCAATGAGTCCCTTCCAACTTAAGATATTCTATACATCCATAAAAATAATTTAAATTAGAAATTGGAAAGTTTTACTTCTCTATTCAACATTTTAAGCTCTTCATTGGGAAGCAAATCTTTCAGGTATTCAGACTCCAGCTAAACCAGGTAATTTTTAAATAACAGGAAAAAACACAACCTGGCATCATTCCTCTCCTTTCCTCTCCTGTGAAGTAAAGCTGAGTACCTCTTCCTTTGTAACCTAACAACCCATTCCTCTTTTTTCTGCTTAGGGTTGCTCAGACCATTTTCTTTTTGACAGAACATTGGTTTTCTCTAGGTAACATTTCACATTAGAAGCACTTTAGCTTTGCTCCCTATCATTTGTCTGCATTTTGCTCATTCAGAAATTGTATTTAATACAGTTGGTTGTGGTGGGTTTACATGATTTTTGAAAGTGTAGCAATAACTGGACTATCTACACTTAGACCAAAATTTATCTGGCAAGTGACAACAAAAATATTATATTGGTTGTTGTCAGTATCTCCATTTTGGCGTATTTTTGATTGTACCTGCAATATGCTTACCTGAGGATTAGAGGCAGGCAAGCAAAAAAATTAATTTGAAATATCACTCATGGTTATGCTTTAGACAGTGATGCAGTGATTACAATATCAGGCAAAAAGCCAGAACACTATGTTCCCTTCCTTGGTCATGTATTTTATGATAAATATCTTCCAGTTAATTCAATATGATTTTTTTTTCCTATAAATCTGGGGGTTTATGTCTGCACTACCAGTAAGTGAAGCAACATCAAAGATCTCTAGTCTTTAATTTGGTAATTGTTGATAGAGAAGTAAGCTAAATTATTTAGAACTGCTTGGAAGGATCTCTACATTACATAAATTACAGGAATATAAAAAAAACATTAATTCTCTTTTCTTTCTTATCTGTTCTACATCATTTTTAAAAATTATTATTATTTCATCATGCATACGTGGTTTTGGGTAGGACAGATATCTTCTGCAGTAGTAGAAGTAATAAATAATAACAGTACAGGAAGGATCCAAAAATTAGCTGGCAGTTTTCATCATTTTGAAGGCCAGAACACTTTGTGAGACAAAAAATTTCATTCAGCAATTTCCATGGTATTTCTGAGATTTAAGGTTTAACTTCAAACACTTCAAATGGTATCTGTTAAAAAAGACATATACTTTGAATTAAACATTTTGAGTAAGACCAAGCCCGTCATACAAGATTTGTTCCAGCAACTAATTCCTTGTGCTAAAAAGTTCAACTTTATTTGGTAAATCTGTCTAACTATAGTTCTTAAACTGTGGATTTTTATCTGCTGCACTCATGTAGCACCATAATATGAATGGACTGTGATTAGACATTATTAGATTACTGTTAATGAATCAAATAAATAAAATATCTCAGAATAAGACAAGCTTCCTAGAATTCATGTGTTTGGATAGTTCCGTTTTTTACATCCCCCGGTTTTCCATATTCTCTACGATGTCTGGGACACAATGCACTATTACATTAATGGCTTCTCTAATGAACAAAACAGAGGTTTTACCATTTAACATCTGCATAAGTGTTACTAATTTCCTGCCTTATTTATTATTTTCCTGCTCAGATTTAAAAGTACTTCACAATTTTATCATGGTATTGAAGTGAAAACTGACATCCAGTTATTGCTCTCCTTGATACAGTTTGCCATTTTATGATCTCATTCTTATTCTTCTTTTCATTCTTTAATCCCAGCAGCAATTTGTCTTGTTTTCAATTATTTCAGTTTATTGGATGGTGTTGATTGTTCCACTATCCCTTAATGATTTATCTGTTCATATTTTTATGCTTCATGTTGCTATTTACTTGGTAACAATGAGATAAACAACTCCTTAATATATAGGTAGGGTTAGTTGCTGCTCAAGATGAAGGAACAGGATTCTCTCTCAGGTCTGGAGACTGTGGTTTTGGAATATACTGACAGACAATGGAGATGTTGTTTACTCTGGAATTGAAGAATATTAGCCCACAGATATTATCCATCGGGTAAGTGCAGACATAAATGACCATAAAAAATTGAAGGCAGGCATGTAATTAGACATTTTAAATTTTATGTCATCTCTTCTACAGCCATATTTTTTAAATTTTTTCCTTCAAAAATCATGTAAGGCAAAAAAATAAAATTACTAGAATTTTTTTAATAGTGAAACTCTTATTGTATTCACAAGCTGATGTGAAAGTATCATCCTTATGAAGTATTTATGGACATGTTTTATTTATAGAATGCTCTGACAGTTATATCAGGCAGAGTACTGAAAAAATGGCAAGGAATTTTTGTGTTTTATAAAAATGTAGCCCTTAAGACAATGTCATTATGCCTTTCTAAAATTGATAAAGAACATAATAAACTCTAGCACCTGCTCATTTTCTTAAAGAAACATCAATTTATCTTAATATTATTCAGTTGTACAAGTGAGAAATATGCATGTGGAGGACACAAGACAATCCTAACTGCATTGAACAGATGCTTCATGCTTTAGTATTTTAAATTATGTATGATGCATGAATGTTTCTTTTCATTAATGTGCAAATTGGAACTGAAATTTTGCACAAGTTTTGTGTGTCCTGTATCCCAAGGAATATGGCCAATTAAAATGAGATTTTTTTTTTTGTCCATATAAAAACAAACATGCATTGGATGCTGTTCATTAGAATGTCAGTGCTTTCAGTAGCTCACACTTTCCCACACAGCAGATCCTTTTAATGCGGCCATTCCTAATTTCTGTCTGAAATGTTGCTGCCTACTCACTCACAACCTAGGGCAAGATGAAGTTTTCTAGAGCATCAATGTCAAGTTCCCTTCCTTCCTCCTGTTTTAAAATCTGAGCCCATTAAAGACCTGTTCCCTTGCAGGAAAAAGAAAAACAACAACAAAACAAAACAAAAAAAAAAAAAAAAAAAACCCACAAAGTAACGAAACAACCCCCCTACACACCCTAATTTTGTTAAAAGCAGTTCTTCTGATCAACATTCACAACGGATGTTAAAATTTCCTTCTGTGGTCTTGTACCCATTTAGGTCAGTGTTAACAGTATCTGTCAGTAACAGATCATTCACACCTGCAGTGGCTATCATGTAACTAATTAAAAACTAACAAGAAGCCCAATTATTATGAAGCTATCATGCATATTTTCAGCTAATAGAACATTTTAGCATGTAGGCAGACATTTTTTAAAAATGGTTAAATAATTAGTTTGTGAAAGGGAAGACAGTTACCAAAAGCCAGTTCTTATCAACAAAAAAACCTTTAACCCTAGTTTAGAATTATTTCACAGCTATTTACCATTGCAAATTTTTGTAAATTTAGTAGCACCTCCATAACTTCCTAAAACATGTTGAAGAAATGCCTCATGGTGACAGTTCTATTTTCAATGAAACTGTAGTTATGAAATGAGAACTACTAAATAATTGCTGTTTTGTTCAGTGAATATTTTTGTCTTTTGTGGTGAGAGTTTAGTACATCCTAACATCCAGACATGTACTCATTTCTGTAAAATATTTTTGATGTAGTGGCTGTTCTCTAACATAAGTTTTATTCTTAAGTAGATAAAATATAATAACTTCTATTTATATTTATTGCAAACTGACAATAATTGTTACAATATTTTAATTGACTTTAATTTTAAAGATCTTGCAGAAAAATAATCATTAAAAGCATTTTTCCTTAGCATCAGTAGTCCCCATAACAGACTATAAAATACCAATATTTTTCAGGACTAGAATTACAATTTGATTATTCCTATGTGGCTTTCGTAGGCAATGTACACTATTCAGCTTTGAGATCTCAAAAGTTTTCTCTCTAAAAGATCAGATTATTCCTTCCTTACAAGAATTAAAGTATACTTTCTATTAGCTGATATTAGAAGAGGAGAATGTGTTTTAAAAAGTCTAATATAAAGCCTGTTAAAATCAATAAAAGAACATCCCATCATTCTATGCACACTTTATCATGCCTCTGCTCTTTTATATCTAGGGCTTTTACTCTTCTTTCCGCCTAGCACAACACACAACCTTGCGTTACACATCTAGTAGCGATGCAATACACAGAAATATTGAGCATCCAAAACAGAGGTTCCTAAAGGGCAATACACACATTATTTAAATTAAAAGGGAATTCAGTGAGTTGAGGATGGAAGGGAAAGGCAAGACAATAAAGCCTTGGATGTGCTAGCCTGATGACTGACCAAGGCATATTGAATGTTGCTGACTAAGCTGAAGAGTTGGAAATAGAGACCAGCAAAAAAAAAAACCAGATTTATATATTCTAGGTTAGTAACATACATGAATTTCCACGACACCTTTCACTCAACATTTACAGTTATGAATGACTACTTGCACACAGTGGATTAGTGCTGGGATTTTTTGTACGTTGTATTCTTTGCAGGTAGGAAATAGTAATTTAAGCTACTCAGTATAAGTCTGTGGTCAAAGGCAGGATGCCAAAATATCTCTGCATTTTGTCAGTTCAGTATTTATCTGATAGGTTCAGATTTCATAGTAATTATGATATAAGGATTGTATTCAAAACAATACCTCTGGATAAACAATAAACCATAGCTTGGGTAAGTGAAGGAAAGGATCAAAGTGGGTGTTTGCATTCAAAGTCTGAAAATTGAGTTTTGCCAGCAGAGATGTCACATTTAAACAGTGTTCTCCATAGGTTGGTGAAAAGTCACAGACACTGATCTCATTACTGCAGCGACACAGGTAAGGTCCCCGATCCAATTTAAGAAAGTTCTGGCAACTCCTACTTTATGGATCCTTCTCATCTGTCGACTGTTGGACACTGAAATACTAGGCACAGCCAATTCCTAGAAAATTTTCTGTGTACAACCCAGCACAGTCATAGGCACCAAAAGGGTTTTCTAGTAACAAGGAAGATCTTCTTAATTTTAATTTTTTCTATCAATTGTTTACATATTTGCTTAAACAAAATATATGCTGACAGTTATTTAAATATTTGTTTAAATGCAGAAGGACATTTAGAAACCCGTCTCATTCAAGAATCCCACTCCTCCAAGAATTCCATTTTTGTTCCTACAATTTTTCTTGGCTTAAATATGAACATGGGAGATGATAAGGAATTTCACCTGTGAATTTATAAATCACCATGCTGGTGTCAGCTGGGATAGAGTTAATTTCCTTCACAGTGGCTGGCATGGTAGGGCTATGTTTTAGATTTCTGCTGAGCACAACTTATTTTTATGAACTATATCTTCCAGGAAAAAAGTTCTGGCCTAGAAAAGTGCTTTTTAAAAGAAATTTTGTATAGGAAAACAATTTTCTGTACTAAAATTCAGCAGATCAGTTTTCAACATAATTTACTTCATTTTTGGAATACACTCAATCTGAGCATTCATGCATGCTGGAAATGAAGATGGCAGGCAGGACAGCAGGCTGAAGCACTGCACAGTATACATTATCTAAGAGAGTATACAGAACTCGCACTCACTTTGTGTAAGCAGTGGTCCAGGATGTCCTGAAAAGGTCGTGTAAATACATGTGGACAAAAAAACAGGCACTTTAAAAATACAATTAGAAATAAGGCAGCAGGCTGATGGGCTTTAGTTTGTCATATACAAGAGCTGCAGCCAGCTAACTAAGACTAAACCATGTCATGCTGAAGCTTCCTGTGAAAATAGCACCTATGTTTGCTCTAATTTTTTTCACTAGTTGATAGACGTTCCATGAGGACAAAGGTATAAATTTATTGAATAGTAACAACATTTATTTTGGATGCAGGACGATATGTAAACAAATTTTGATAGCAGAGATAAGCAAAATGTCTTCTTAGATATTTTATTGGAGACTTCAATAAGAAAATGTTATAGGAGCTTTTCTTCAAAACTACTTAATAATGGAGGTGGAAACATTGAATTGGACTTGAACCTGTGACTCCTATATCCAATGCGAGCATCCTAAAAATTAAGAGGCTGGGAAGATTTGAGTTTTGAAAATATATTTTGCTTTCTGTGTAGTGATCCCGTTACTACTTTCCTATAAAGCTGACTGGAGCAGTCCAAGCAAGTAAGAAGGAAGTCTGTGCTTAATCTGCAGCTCCTATTGAAACTTGTAGTGCACTGGGTACCTCACCTCTTATTGCTGTTAATGTCCTCTTTAGGTGTGCAGTGAGCATGATGGAGAGCACTGAGGGTCTCCAGTTCCAGACATTTTATGCATTTCAAATGCTGGGCAGAACATGAATAAGAGTTTTTAAGATCTAAATTTTAAAACTGTTTGGAAATTAAAACATTCATTCACAAACTATTTTGGGACCTAACAACCCATGTATTTCAATAGGACTGAGTCACTATATATTTCAGGCATATTCTTCAGATTCTTTTGCATTAAGGTAGCTAAATATTTGGGAAAGAAACACCCACTGCTTAATCTTGCCCTCTTCACTGAGTCTTTATTTCTGGCTATTGCTAAATAGGCCTGAGGCTAAATGGCTCTTTAAACCAACCTTCAATATTTTTTCTCCACGGATTTGCATTACTTCTATTAAATACTAGCATCTAGATATTAATGTACAATTTAGTGTTCTGTAAGTTTTTACTAGTACATCATCTTTGAACTAATAAATCAATATTTTAATAGATTTTAATACATATACCTAATCTCCAAAATCTGAGCAAATTTATGAGAAATTACTATGGTTCATTTGTAAAAGGAACATTTATGCAGGGCACTCAGCTATTGTTTTTCAGCACAGCTCCTCAGAAAGCACATTTTTGATAATAACTCTTTAATGCTTTTATATATTTATGTTGGTGTCATGAGATTTTAGGGTTACGAAATGTACAAAGAGTTTAGAAAATGTTTGGGGAGGAGATTCTAACACAGAGATTCCCCAAATATTGTAAGAAGCTTCTATGGAAAGATGAAATAAGAAAACCATGCAGTGAAAACATCTGGCCTAACTGTAAGGAAAAACTCTGAAAAATTCCCCGAAGGACTTCTGTGCTGGCTTACAGACTTGCAGTTAAAGTATGGACTGTGATGAAATACACACACAAAGAAATTTTACTCAAAACTCTCTGCAGAAAACATAGTACGTTAAAATAAAATAGGTAAGTTATTAATCTTTATTTTGTTTTAATGAATATCTCTTCAAAGAGAAAAGGTATCTCTTATCTCCTGTGCATTCATTCTACAACTCTGCAGACCATAACCAAATGTACAAATTTGGCAAAGACATTAAATTCAAGTATATCATAAATATGCAATCTATTATTTGCAAAGGAACTTTTTCATAAATTCATGTTGGCAGCCTTCAAAGATGACTAGAAACACTTTAGGTTTGAGCTCATTTTAGTTCAAGGTGATACATTTGAGATCATTTGCTTTATCTCCTTGTAACATGCACTTTTTCTCCAGAACATGCGAATGGTGCTATAATTTTAATTCTGCGGGTGTTCAAATGTACCTCTATATAAAGGGCTTAGCAAAAGAATGATTCACTTGAATTAAGTTTTATGTGTCTTTTAAAAGGTTTTCATGTTATTTCTCAGAACAGTTAGAATATTCAGCTCTTTTTCTGTGTGTTCTGGTTAGTGTGTATATTCATAATTGCTATTGGCATTCGTAGTAATTATAATACTCATTAAAAGAAAGGCTACTTAGCATTTAACATAAAGTGGTGGGTTTAAGTAAATTTTTTTTTTTTAGGAGTCCTATGCCCTTGCAATGACATTCTTCTTTTTTATTCTGGTATGCAACAGACCTATGCTTTTTACAAGGTTATTCTCCCCTCTTTTTCTGTTTCGATTTCTTCAACTTGACATGAGCCTCCTTGCAGAATACCACATAGTGGAAGTGTTAGACTGAGATTTGACATGTGGCATCACATAATAAGTGTCTTCATGAGCATCAGGCACTTGAAATCTGTATCCTTCTAGAAATGCTGAGTTTTAACACGAGAACAATTATCTGCAGCATAGCAACTTGGACATGGTTACATGACCTGAAGCTTATTCTCTTGAAGAATACCTTCTACTGTGTTTCATCAAAATCAAGTTTTACAAAAAAATTAATCAGTAGAAACAAAAGCCAAAATACACAAGTATGAAATTCATGCATGTGAAGACAAGGAAAAGGAGTATTTCAGCTACAGCTCTGCTTATACCTGTCAGGGAGGTTAATTGAACACTGTTGTGGTTGCAGCTAAGACAAATTTTTGCTGTAGGTGGGAGGAAGTGTGGCTAAGGCCCAGATGTTGTTCTATATCATCTCACATTATTTCTGGGGGCAGCAGAAAAGGAAATCTTCATTTCTGAGGAGAAGTTCCTTCCAGTCAAGCAAGCGTAGCAGACAAGCAGTAGGGCAACGCTTTTTTAGGTGGTATGGCTGCGGCTGGGTCGAGCGCCACAGTCTCTATTTTGTACAGTTTTGTTATTAGTATTGTTGCTGTTGCTGCTTGTTTTCTTATATTATTGTCTCCAGTAAATTGTTTTATCACAACCTGTGATCTCTGTCTTTTGTGCCTCCAATTCTCCTCTCCAATCCACTGCAACAGAGATGGGAAGGAAAAGGCAGGGCGGGGAGCGAGCGGCATGTGATTTGGAAAGACTCGGCGGGAGCACTGAATCGGGGAAACCATTCCTAAGCCACAACAGATGTAAAAGTCAGAAAATCATTTCTGAATTTAGGAAGCCAGAAGGCAAAGGTTTAATTAAAATAACTTCTGTGTCATACTTTAGTATGGAAAGTCTTTAACCTAATAGAATTCAAATCCTTTTTTTGATTCAAATTTTTACTGAGTTTTCATGTCTCGTCTTTGATCAGCACATCAGTCTATCTGCTAAGTAGGTAGAGCTAAAACATGAGACAGAATGAAGCATACCATATTAGAAAAAAGATTTATTACTATGATCCCAGAGAAGGTGTAATCTGCATATGAAAGGAAAAAATAAGGCAAGCTTTACATTACTTACTGTTTGTTTTCTTTTTGAATGCCCAGAGAGAGTTGATTTTCAGAAGATCTTCACAATTTATGTTCATTGTAATCTGACTGTGTAAATAGCAAGGTAGCTCAGACAAAGAAGACATGTTACTTGAGTAAAAGAAGAGCAATTTATTAGCTGTAACACCACACTTCAAGGGAAACTTTGTTTATGTGAAAGACTTAAACATACACAATGTGTGTAACAAAACAGTTTTAATATAGAAGTGGGAAACATCCTTGAAGGACATAGGAAAAAGCACAATGAAGAAAATATACAGCAGGAAGTGTGTCAGGTGTGGCCATTTAAATCCCGCTGAAAGGGAAGGCATAATTTTCTCATAAAAATGTGGAACTTCCTATTCATTCCATCTGATGAACGTAAAAGTAAAGATATAGCCAAGACATCATCAGCCAGCTACACAAACCAAGATTTTTTTGGCTTAACTCAAGCCTTGGTTTAATTCAAGGACTGTTTGGCCCATCAGGGAATAATGGTGATAGCTGCAATGACGGTCTGTGAATAGCAATATTTTACCTATCAACAAGAGTTCTAATTTTACTGCAAAAAACTTCTTGATGTCCTACAACAAAAGAAAATTTCTTCTTTATTTCAAAAACCAAATCACTATATCCACTTAGAAAGTTGGCACTTAAGAAAAAGTTGTGGCATCCCAACAAGGAAGATATAAAGGAGCATATAAAGTGACTCTGTACCATGAACAGGCACCATACTTGCTCCCCTTGGTACAAATAAATATTCCTGGACATCTCTGTATGACTTTACTTGTATATCAAAACCAGATGGACAGAGGACCAGACTTCTTCTATATATTAGAGAATTTTACCCTCAGTATTTCTGGAAGAAATAAATGCCATTAAAAGAAAAAAGTGCAGCATACAGCCTTACTTTCGAGAATGATTGTTTCTGCAGCACTGACTTTCTGCTTATTTTCAATCAGCTTACACAGACAACAATAGTGGCAATAGCATGGGACAGAAGTCAAACTGCAATCCAACCCAAAAATAAGTACAAAACAGAAATATGTTTAACCAGTTGAGAAGAAGGAAAGCTAATGCTTAAAACATCTTGTGAATAACTAGGAAATTACATACAGTTGTATCTTACAACACTGATCCTCATAACTGATTCACTGAGATACCAGTTCAGTAAAGGATCTTGGGGCAAAGGTCGAGAAACAATAATTAGGAAAATGGAGAGTATTGGCAAAAATGTGTCTCTGACTCTGTAAGTGCAGAATCAGGCCAGGCTGGAGAGTGAACAGCTGACAATATGAAGAAAAGACTACCCTGAAACAAAAGGCTTTCAATATTACAGGTCAGAGTTAAAAAGAAAAAGAAATCTTGGCTTTACAGTGATTGCCAAAACAGTATATTGACAATAGATGGAAGAAATGCAATGGATTCTACAATCTTGCAAGAGTTAGCAAATCCTCAAAGAGTGTGTGAAGCAGGGATTATGAAAATAGGTTATGCTTTGAGTGCACTCAGAATGCATAAGCCAAAGGGACTGTGAATGTACTTATAAACCATTAGGGATTTCTGTAGGAATCCTTGCAGAAGGTTAGTAATACAGTGTGCTTAACATCACTCGTTGTTTTATGGTGTAAGCTTGCAATATTTCCTTTAATAATTTTAATGTGACTTTTAAGAAGGCTGAATCCAATTAAAAAGCATGTGTTTAATGGCCTGTCTTTCTCTCATACTAAGCAAAAGAAATAGAATTTGAAATGTTCTTTAGAAACTCAAGAAATCAATAAAATGAAGCAAAATAAAGATGAAAATAAAGCTATTAGCACAGTCCAGGAGAAAAATCGTGTACAAAGATAGTAAAACTGAAATATTTTCTATGACATAAATACTGAAAAAAGACTGAGGAAGGATGTGGAAAATTGCTCTTAGAATCTGTGTCACCTGTACAGTGACTTAGGGCAAGAGTCATTTTAGTGGGATTTGACAGAGGTGTAAAATGTAAGATGCAGATGGTAATTTTTCTGCTCTACTTGGCACTGGTGAGGTTTTAGTTAGAATGGTGCTTTTTTGGTCACTGAACTATAAGAAAAAATGTAGACAAATTTGGAATCCAGAATGTGGTGGCAGAAATATTTAGAAGCTTTGAACATTATCCACAAAGCAAACACAAACCCAAAAAACTGCCTTAATTTGGTCTTGAAATGATTGATAAAAAACAGATAGCAGCCTTCAGATATTTTAAAGAAAGCGTGTCCTTGTCCACAGAGAGTATACAGAGATTAGCACGCCTAAATGACAAGGTGTTCTTCCTGTATATGTCCAAAAAAAGTTTTCACCTGGGTCAAAAATGTTTGGGTCTGTGGATAAGATATTTGATAGGACAACAAAAGAAGTTGTGGTTCTGCATGTCTATTACATATATATATATATAAAGTGAATGAAGGTTCAATAGGATCAATGTGTATCTCCAACAGTGTTCCTCCAGGCTATATCAATATTTCACTTCCATTGCTAGTAAGGCTGAAACAGTGAACTAATGACTGTAAAGTGATATTGGCATGAAAATTACTCTGGTCTCAACTGCTAACCTATGGCAAGAATGTTTTGGTTTTTTTGTAATTGTAATAGAACAAGAGATTCCTATATAAATTCCAGCGCTATTCATCATCACAACATCTTTGAACTTCTTTCTTAGCTGCTAAATTGTAACCAAAATTCCAAGATTTTGCAAATGGTTTTCATAACCAGTCATTCTGTGATTCATTACACTAATGAAAGTGATAGTGAAATATTTGCTTCAGGTTTTTACATGACTGTAGAGTGCCAATATTTTTCAGCCACAATGTTTGAAAGGTTTTAGATGTGTCAAAGCAGTTTCAAAGATGTTTTCTCTTTCAACATGGAGTTGAAACTTATGCATAAAACTAACTTTTTTTCAGCTGTATTATAAATCATTGTGCTTGTTTCTTGCTCTACTAGATCAGGTTTATTAAGTCACAAGAAAACACCAGAGATGTAAGTAACCTGTTAAGCGAGGTTTCATTTTTATACGATGTTTTAATAAAACATTCATATGATAGTTTTAATAAAAGTTCAGGAAAGTGACTTGCATTTCTGAACACTTCAGAAAAATTGACAAGTATTTTTGATAGCCAGCTCTAATTAGAATGCAAAACAAACCACAATATTCACAATCCAGATCATCACAGAAAGTTGAAAATACATGTGACTTCATCTGTCAGGCTTTGATAAGGCAAATTTCTTTTCACAGCAGCATTCAAAACACTTTGTATATAGCCTGTTGTTTTCTGGGTGCCTGTGGGTGGGTTTGTTTGTGAATACTCCAAAGATCTTAGGAAATAGTGACCATCTTTTTAATACAGGAAGACTTCTTTTCACTTTCTCATCCTAGTCCATATAATTTTTCTGTACAAAAGTTATCCATGTTGTATATAAATATGCCTAGGACAAGGATGACAAAACAAACAACTTCCAATGGTTCACATTCTAATTCTTATTTAAAATAATGTAGAAAATTATTGGCAGTTAAACCTCTCTAGTGTCATCTAGCTGCAAAGTAAAGTAGAGGTTATTTTAACAGTAACCAAAGTCAATATGTTTTTGGCTAGGTCTTGAAAATATTTTATATTTGTATTATTTGCAAGAGCTATTAATTTAGCTTGCTTGAATACAGTTCTTTATCCACCAGAAGAATTTCCTCTTTTCTCCTGCAAGGTAGTTTCTGGTTTCCTGTGCCTTTGTGATATTTTTCTAATATTCATAATTTGGTGGCTCATACAAAGACATTATTTGAGCACATCTCACATTCACAGGAGCAGCTGAATGGAAAATTTTATTTCCTGTTTTCATTTTTTCCAGTTAATTTATGCTTGAAGGAATTTTCCCTATTGACTTTGAAATGAAGGTGCCTGCTTTCAAGGTGGTGTCAAAGATTAAATGGTTTCATTTTTCCATTAGCAAATACTTTGTAACACAGCTTTGAAATTACTGTTCGTCAGTTGACACAGTCTAAGTAAAGCCCATTTAAACATAATTTGGTCTATGTGAGCTAGTTTTCTTTTAGGGTTCTCATACCATTCCTCCTTTTGCTTTTAATGATAATAGAATTTGAAACATTATTTCAGGTCTTCTTCTGAATAGTACTTACAGCTAAGAGTTCACTGCTAAAAGATAGTAAAAGTGATTTTTTTCCTTCATTGTTCCTTTCTTTAGGCACTGGCCCACTGTTAGTCACAAGCTGCATAAGCACAGTTTTTGGCAAGTAATCTACTGGACATGACTTAAAGTTGACAGCCTTGTTATCATTAACAGGAAATTTAGAATTATGTATTGGAATACAAAGAATTATGTCTGCTGCTATGATGTCATTGGTGACAGACAAATAAAAAAATAAATAGCTGAAGGTGTAGAAAACCATGGCTATGGACTCTTTGGTACTAAGCAATTCCTTAACTGTACCTCAAACCTGGAGCAAAATGGTGGTCTAGGCTCAAAGCTGTGGCAACTGTGTGATAAAATAAGTAACCTCTTATCATCAGAGGAATTGAGCTGTTCCACTGACTTTCCCCTCATTTATCCTAGCAGTTGTCTTTTTCTTAAACCAAAAATTAACAAGTTTTTGGACATCTCTTCTGAACCACAGAGGTGCATAAAGGGTCATTTTTAAAATTGCAGGACATATTTTTACAAATCTTAGATGTGATTGAACAGCAGAAGTATAGATCACCTTGTACAGTTTCAGATACTTAAATTTTTATTGATCTTCTACAGATTCATAAGAAATAGCCCATGGATTTTCTAGATTAGTTTAAACAACAATTTGAAAACTACAGGACTGTATGAACCCTTTAAGTGCCCTCCATGTCTACTGTTTTATAACTCTATTTTTAATGTTCCCCTAAGTTAGTTTTACTGGAGGATGTTATAGCAAGAAACGTGACTGCCTGCAAATCAAAACTGGTTTTGCATTATATGATGGGTTTAATATAGTAATGTCTAAGAATAAACTGTAGATTACTCCACATGACTTCAAATAATATGCTATGAAGTCTGGGCTTGGACATATAACCTACACAGTATGGGCCACTGGTAATCAGTGTCAAAATAATAAACATATATCGAAAGCCTTTAGGGCGAAGTAGTAAGGTAGGTAGTATCATTACCTTGCAGGAAGAGTACCAAAGAATCACTGATTGACACCTACAGATATTTTATTTAACAGACATTGGAGATCAAGAATACCTGCAATGTGAGACTGGAAATTTACAGATGTTTAAAAACACAACTGAAGACAAACAGAAGTGTTATTGTAATGCGGAGTGCCAGAAGGTGCCACACACATGATTTATAGTCAGTACAAGGCACAACATCAGTATTGCCATATGAAGTTGCCTTATGAAATGGCTACCAAAAAAGCACATAATAAGGAGAAACAAAGGGTGCTGAGTGGCTATATTGTGTGCTACTCATTTTTATTTGGCTTTATCTTTCTCTTTCTTTTATTATTATGACCTTTTTTAAAACTTTTTTTCAATTGTTAAACTGTTCTTATCTCAACCCATGTGTTTCATTTTTTTTTTTTCTGCCTGATTCTCCATCCTGGCCCACCAGAGTGGGGAATAAGCAAGTGAGGCAGCTGCATGGTACTTAGTTGCCAGTTGGGGTTAAGCCACAACAGTGCTTCAGTTTCCAAGAAGCAGGAAAAAGTCTCTGGGTAATGGCAATATCACATCTGTTACCATACATTCTTATAGGAATCCATAAAAATAATACACTTTGCATTATGCAAGTGCCTGTTATTCCCCAATATAGCAGAAATCCATTAAATACTTCTATGATTACTATATATTACACAGATCATAGCTACACAGTCAATTATATAGTTTCTTCCAGGGAAGAAACTCTTATGGGGGACTAACATTTTCTTCTTCAGTTCTAATACAAACATCGGCAAAATACTGTTAAAAAATTCAGTAATTATTCTTTGTAGAAAATAAGCTCTGATTTCTTAGGACTTCTCAGTACAAAAAACCATTTGAACAATTTTATGACCAAATTATGTGTGAAACTCTCATTGCAAGCATCAACTTATATGAAATGTCAGGCACCATATCTATGCGTATATATATATATATATACATTTACATATATATGCATACATATAAACAAAAGCTGACAAAAATATGTGTATATATATATTATTCATGTCTACCTCATATATCCATTTTTATACCTAAATCCATAATTTTTTTAACTTGTCAGTTTAATAAGAAACAATAAAGGAATTAAATTATTTCCATCTGAAATTTCTAACTTCTTTCTCTATGCCATACAATGTACAGACATTGATTCCACTATCTGTGGCATATTTTCTGTTCACTGAACAATAGCCATCCTTATAATTTTTGAAAAAAATCAAGGTCAAGCACAAGTTGGAATCTATCAAGTTCTAAGATAGTTATACTTGCATGGTGGCAACTTAGGGAATTCTTACTCACTTCAGTAGTTCAAGAAACATCACATACCAGGGAGAGTAATAGGTATGTCCCATCTCTAAGAAAGAGTCATAGTGAAGAAAGCATCTTATATTTCATAAGTTAGGACATTTGAGAAGTAATGGAGAACAGGGAATGGCAGGAAGGTGGAATTTTGTCACTGAGTTAACCAAAACACAATGGATTTCTTATTTTCTTGGGACTCATGCCTTATCACTTCAGGTCTGTGTTCTGCTATGCTTCATATTGTGTCTGCTTCTCAAGGCCCCTGCTATCATACAAGGCATATATTTCTCTGGGCTGCATCAATATTTTACAATCATAAATATCCAATTTTATATAAAATAACTACTTTATCTTTGCAAAACTATGGTTGGACCATAAGAAGAGAAAAAAAATTAAAATAAATTAGCTGTGGACCTTGTCAATTAGAGAAATTGCTTTCACGGAGAAATCAAGTAAAACAAAGCTACAGGAAGGTCAAGAAAACTCAGACAGAACAAGTCTGACAAATCTCAGTCCTGAGGCTCTCAAATATGAGTAAAAAGTTTATGGTCTGTTTCTAGGAACAGCAATATGGCCTTGGATTCTGCAACACAGAATTTTGTTCTACTCTCTGCTTGTTTATTTCTGTTTCTACCCATTTGCCAAGTCTGTTTTATCTGATCCTTTTTCTCATGAATCATACATTGAGTAGGGGTAGCAATTTGCAGAAAGAATGTCATACTGTATAAATATTTGTTTTTATCAACAAAGCTTATGGGTGTAACAATGTCAATCCAACATTCATTATGTTTGGTAGCACACTTTTAAAGCTATGTGCCATATGTTCCCTTCCATTTAAAGGCAGGGAAATTCCACTAATCCAATGCAAATCAGAGTAGGGTATAATCATAGCAGCCTGGAAAAGGAAGCAAGTGACACCAGGTGAGAAGTGATTGCCATGAATATGTTGTATTCGTACCAGAATTCATCCCATGGTAATAGCTCCTGGTGGATTGTCTAAAGAAAAAAATGTGAATAGCTGGAGAAGGAAAAAGGCATAAAATAACCTTAGGAGGTCAAAGTCTGTTATGCTAGTTTTACTGCTAGTGTTGGAAAGACAGGGAAGGGCAGAAATTCAGAGATTTTTCAGAGGTTAAGCAAACAATACAGGATTTTTTTTTGTTTATTTCCTTGCAACTCATTTCTTGAATACTTTTCCTGCTATGGGATCCTTCAGCTGTAGATCTAGAGTGGGATTCCAAGATGATTCACCACAGAAGTTCTTAGTCTGGACTCAAATTATACAAAACTTCAATTTGACTTTGAAGTACAGAAATTTGCATGTGCTTTCACTGAAATTTTTTTTAAATTAATAAAATACATTTTCC
Source organism: Corvus brachyrhynchos (assembly GCF_000691975.1). Classification (NCBI taxonomy): domain Eukaryota; kingdom Metazoa; phylum Chordata; class Aves; order Passeriformes; family Corvidae; genus Corvus; species Corvus brachyrhynchos. The sequence continues at coordinate 724,376 of NW_008236769.1, forward strand.
ATGTAAAAAACCACTTTATTAGAAGTTTGAAGTGCTATACTTCATAAACTAGATACTTAGAGGGTATTCCTAATACACAATTTTAGTATATTTGCTTTAGTTTCATTTTTTTCTTGTGTTGTTTTTGGGGCCATTGAGAAGGTCATTTCTCTCTATCATGTTTTCCATTTCCATTTTGCAGCCATACCTTATCTCATTTTTGTCTTATCTAGACTCAACAAATGAAATTCTTCTTCCTTTGATTCTTATAAATCCAAGTTTCCTTTCATACTGCTCGCACTACTGCAGGCTATCATTTTGTGCTATTGCATTTATAATATCTAAAATTAAATGGCATTCTAGAAAAAGTATCATTTACACTTAAAGCAATAAAATAATATCTTCCTGCTATCTTATACAAGATTGCTTCTCTCCAAAATATTTAATTTTATGAAGAATATATGTAACTTTACAGGAAAACCTTCTCAGTTAATATGGTTTAAATCAAATTTACAAGTCTGTCTGTTCATATGTGATGAAAGAGAAGCTGATGGGGAAGCAAGCCAGCCTAGCTGAACAGAAATTTTACTGGAACTCAGGTTAAAAAATAGGAGAGTTCATGACCTATGATAGAAGAGGCAGGATGACTCAGGGGAACTCAGGCGGACTTACAAGGATATTGTGAGGTTGCACAGGGAAAAAATTACAAGGGTAAAAGCCAAACTAGAATTTAATCTGGCTACTGCTATAAAAGATAATAAAAATGCTACTGTAAATAGCATTCACAACAAAAAGGGGGGCTCAGGACAATCTCCATACTTTATGGAATGGAGGAGGAAACATTGTGACAGATGAGGAAAAGGCTGAGGTTCTCAATGCCTTCTTTGCCTCAGTCGTTAATACTAAGACCACTTGTCATCAAGGTACCCAGCACTATGAGCTGGAAGACAGGGACAGGGAGGAGGATGAAGCCCCCATAATCTAGGAGGGAGTGGTCAGTGACCTGCTACACCACTTAGACACACAAGTCCATAGGGCCAGATGGGATGAAGAAAGTGTACTAAGGAGCTGGTGTACATGCTCAAAGTCACTTTCAGTGGCCAGAAGGAGAATGAAGGGCCTGTCAGCATCATCCTCAGTGCTGGGGAAGGTCATGGAGCAGAACCTCTTGAATGCTATCACATAGCACATGCAGGACAACCAGGGCATCAGGCCCAGCTGGCATGGGTTTATGAAAGGCAGGTTCTCCTTGATGAACCTGATCAGCTTCTATGACACTGTGACCCACTTAGCAGACAAGGGAAAGGCTATGGATATTGTCTACCTGGACTTTGGTAATGCCTTTGACACTGTTTCCCATAGCATACTCCTGGAGAAACTGGCTGGTCATGGCTTGGACAGGTGCACTGGCTAAAAAATTGTCTGCATGTCCAGGCCCAGAGGGTGGTGGTGAATGGAGTTAAATCCAGTTGGTGGCCAGTTGCTAGTGGTGTTCTCCAGGGATGAGTATTGGGTCCAGTCATGTCTAATATCTTTATCAATGATATGGATGAGGGGATTGAGCGTACCCTCAGAGTTAGCAGATGGCACGAAGTTGGGTGGAATTGTTGATCTGCTGGAGAGTCAGAAGGTTCTACACAGGGATCTGGCAGGCTGGGTCAGTGGGCTTAGGCCAAGTGCATGAGCTTCAATACAGCAAAGTGCCAGTCCTGCAGTTTGGTCACAAAAACTCCAGGCATCGCTACAGGCAGAGTGGTCGGAAAGCTGACTGATTGCAAAGGACCTGGGGCTGCTGGCTATCAGATGCCTGAACCTGAGCAGAGGCCATTATGACCCCAAGAGACTCTGACAGCACCAAAACATGTTCTTAACGCTGCTTCGTTTTTCATCCTCTCACTTGACACTACTAAACATCTTTCTGCTTCTGTTTGGCTTCTTTTTAAATTTTCTTTGCTGATTCCTTCATTATTTATAAAGTCCCCTGATAACCCCTTGTTAGTGTATTCTTGTGTTGTAGTAATTTATAGCTTTTTTTTTTAGCATATTCACTTTTGGCAAACAACATAAGAACAGAATGGCTTTAGTGAACAAACACAATGTGTAGATTTGCATTCCCATTGTAGCATTGATTGTTTTCCAGGCCACTTTACCAAGAAGGGAGGATGTGCCAGCAGCATGAACAGTATGAGCTGCTGTTCCATAGGTGCTCCATGGTTATTTTCAGGCCTGTTTTTCTCCAACTCATACTTTTCATTTTATTTCTCTTGAAATATTGTTCTTTTTAGTATGGTTATTATTTTTTGTTTTAGTTTTAAACCAGACTTTTAGTTTGTAAAGATCATTGTACATTTTGATCCTGCCCTGCTTCTTGCCTTTGTATATGAAGTGACAGAGCTAGCTTAGTGTCATCTACAAATTTTATACAGAGGCTCCAAAGTGCCCTCTCTTAAATGCCCAATGCACTTAATCAGGAAATGTAGAAAAAGAAACAATTTTTCAACCAAATATATATCATTCTCCAATCAGCTTTAATTCTAGCTCTTATTTCCATAGTTTCAGGCAATTAACAGATAATTTTCTATCCAGTTTCTATATTTGCATCTGTGCAGTTTTTCACAGAACTTTTTTATTTCATACATTAATTTGCTTCAATGCTATTTTTTGCAAACAATGTATAAAAGAATTTTTACTGTGATAACTGATTATAAAGTGTATATTTTGTTTGGCCTCTAACTGTACCAGTGTATGAATTAGAACAGCCTTTTTCACTAGCAGAAGAACTCATTACTTGTCTAATATTTTTCCATAAATCAGAATGCGCAATTTATGCTGATATGAGAGATTGAGTCTCATTAAAGCTCTTGCTAAGAAATATTGGAAGAGTTTAATTCTTTTCATTTGTGTTCCCTGAATAATAAAATCTCTCCAGATCACATTTCTTGTAACAATTTCAAACTCTAAGAAGTGAACCTAATTTTTAATTTTTTGTAATTTTTAGCCCGAATTAGAAGTTGGGGGATATTTTAGTGTGTTCCTGTTTCAGATATTTTTTTTTAGTTACAAAATGGAATTATTTTTTCTTTTTTGCTTACATGTATGTGGAAACCTATAAAATACTTGAGTAAATATAAAAGGGTTACTGATACTATAAAATTAGCATTGGTTTTGCGTTATCATTCAAACTATCATTTATTATTCTGATGTTCAAATTCCATAATAAGAATGGAGCTGAACAATAAATTGAATCTTTTACTAATCATCTGTTACCTACACTATGAACTAGATATAAATCTTCATAATTTTTTTTAAATAGGACTTTTCATACATACATAAATAAAAAATAATAACTTATTATAATGTATTTCACTTGTAGCTGAATGCAGTACAGAAAAAAGAGATGACAACATAGCCAATCACCTAAGACTAGAAAAATGATAGTCCAAAATCTGGATAGCAATTTCCTGGATCAAACTAAATACTGATTTGTACAGTCACACCTTCATGTCTCTGACTGGCATTTCATTTGCTTCAGTGGAATGTGGATACAATTACTATTCATATAATAATATAAATAATAGTGTACATCAGGCTAGTTTTACAAAAAATGTTGTATATAATTTAATATTTATCTATCTTTGCAATCATATTGTGTTAATGTCTATATTTATATACTTTTTAATTGTTTCTTTGTACAGCTTTCATTCTTAAATATCAGGTACAGTATTGAGAAAAATAACACAAAAGAAGAAAATTAATCCAAGTGTGCATTAGAAATCATGTAAGAACAAGAGGTGAATGATAAGTTAGCATATCCCATGAATTAATCTAAACGAGTAGTAAAAATTTGTAATGAAATTTCCCATTAAAAGCATTTATTATCTGAAATTTTGAGAAACCACATGATGTTAAAAAACTTTTTTAGTTTAACTTAATTTCTTATTTATTCTGATATTTTAAGTGTCACTGTTAACTATTTCATCTCCAAGAAATTTCAACCTGTAAGATTGCACTTTGAGTTGTGATTTGCACCTAACATATAGAAAACATTACATGCAATGCAAGTTTAGTTAGTTGAACTAAAATTGTGTAAGGGCAGAAAGAGTCAGAAATGTTGCCACTGAATGAATATGAGAGTCATCCACTGAGATACTTCACTTGTGTAAAAGAGTTTACAGCCACCATTCAGTATATAAAGTGAGGGAGTTACCCCTAAGGTGGGATAATTGTGGTTCGGGGATGGGTTTGACATTGGTCAGCAAGTGGTGAGCAACTCTATTGTGCCTCACTTGTTTTTTTGGGTTTCGTCTTTCTCTCTCTCCTTCTTCTCCTTCTTCTCCTTCTTCTTCTCCTTCTTCTTCTTCTTTCTCCTTCTCCTTTTCCTTTTCCTTCTCCTTCTCCTTCTCCTTCTTCTCCTTCTCCTTCTCCTTCTCCTTTTCCTTTTCCTTCTCCTTCTCCTTCTCCTTCTTCTCCTTCTCCTTCTCCTTCTCCTTCTCCTTCTCCTTCTCCTTCTCCTTCTCCTTCTCCTTCTCCTTCTTCTCCTTCTCCTTCTCCTTCTCCTTCTTCTCCTTCTCCTTCTCCTTCTCCTTCTTCTCCTTCTCCTTCTCCTTCTCCTTCTCCTTCTCCTTCTCCTTCTCCTTCTCCTTCTCCTTCTCCTTCTCCTTCTCCTTCTCCTTCTCCTTCTCCTTCTCCTTCTCCTTCTCCTTCTCCTTCTCCTTCTCCTTCTCCTTCTCCTTCTCCTTCTCCTTCTCCTTCTCCTTCTCCTTCTCCTTCTCCTTCTCCTTCTCCTTCTCCTTCTCCTTCTCCTTCTCCTTCTCCTTCTCCTTCTCCTTCTCCTTCTCCTTCTCCTTCTCCTTCTCCTTCTCCTTCTCCTTCTCCTTCTCCTTCTCCTTCTCCTTCTCCTTCTCCTTCTCCTCCATTTGCTCCCATTCTTACATTCTGCTTATCTCAATCCACAAGTTTCACTTTTTATTCTCCTCACAAACCCACCAGGATGCTAGGTAAGTGAGCAAGCAGATGCATGCTGCTAAGTTGCCAGCTGACCTTAAATCACAACAGGAACCTACTTTCTAAAGCACCCAAATACTCAAATCAGTCTGCTCATTTCTTTTGATATTTCCTATCAATTAGGAAAAGGAAACTGATTTCTCACCCTTTCCCATTCAATACATTTTACTTTTGGACTGCAAAAAAAAAAGACAACCTCTACTTGCTTTTGTCTTCAACTAACCATGTTCCCCAAATTGCTTAACCTTTATCTCCTTCTGGTATTTCTTGCATGAGAAAAATTAGATTCTTGGAAAGCAACTGTTTTAAAGAAAAATACACATTGTTTCAGAGAGTGACATAAGGAGGAGGTGCAGAAAAGGCATAAGTTTGTGAATGTTGTTTAGGCCATGCTACAATAAAATAAGACTATCTTGCTTTGTAAATAAACCTGAAGCATTTAAAAAAATAGGTACTTCAAAAGAAACATCAGATTGACATTAAGATAATTGTTTTGAAAGTGCCTCTTATTGTATTGTAAATGAGAACTAAAAAATTCTATCCTCCTTTCAAAAATGAAGAATTTTTCCTAAACTTGGTGAGCTGAGACTTGAGTGTGTCACTGGCATTGGTGAGAGTATGACTGTAAATGCTGTCTGAAAGGGAAGAGGAAATCAGTCCTTACTACAGAGAAAAAGTGTTGATATTTATCAGAACTTTGACTGAGAGGGTAAACTTTTGGATTTCATTAAGTACATTATTTTCACTAGTTACAGATTATGTTGTCCTCATCAAACTTATCGCAAACAGGTAATTTTCTTCTTTCAGAGGAAGCTGGGAAAACTCTTCAAACTTTCTCCCTTTCCCTTAATTTTGTTTTGCATATGCTTAACAGCATATGCAGCAGAAAGCAAGAGACTGAAGAAAAATCAGGGAACAGAAATTTTCTTTCCATTTCAATGAGAAATGTCGAGAATATTTCCTGCATTTTTTCTCATGTTGAAATACATTCTAAATCATTAATTGTACATTCTTGTTTCTTTATGGCAAATTACCCAATGGTGTAACAGACTGAAAATTGCACTATGTATTTGCAACACATACCAAATGTTACTAAACTGAGATTTAGATTGAGAACAATAAACTGAGATGTAGGTCATTACAAAGAGATAAACTGTGAGAACTCAACCTCTGATTTCCCATTTAGCCTATAAAATAATGTTTAAAAATTGGCTGAATATATTTATCTGAAACAAAATTTCTATTGAGTAAGAAAGAGGGTGTGGGAAAAAACAGAATTAATTATTGACTACGCATTTTGAAAATTAGCCCTAAGTTTGGTATTGAGCAGGTTTTGGTTTAACCTTTCAGAAACCCTCCCAATCATGTTGGATATTACTGCAATAGCTTTCAAATTATAAAAAGTGATTGCCAGTCAAATATTTTCTGTGGCCTGGGATTTGGTTGGAGGCTTTTTGTTTGATCTCCAGTGGAAACAGAGTAACCAACATCTGAACATATTAGCCTTTTTTTGGTGAACAGTTTTAAGAATACCTGTGTTGCGCTGATAATCCTCATATTAATAAATATAATGAAAACAGCAAGGGATTTTGCAATTAGGTTTCATATTAAACATTTTGTACTATATTGAATGCTAACTAATTTTATGTCTCACCATAGTACTTTGGTAGGACTTGAGTGACCTATGGTTGATTTTAAATTGTTCCTTGTGCTATGGGCACTGTTCTGTCAGATGATTATACTTTTTTTTTCTTAAACCTTGGAAACACTTAGTAAATGTTAGGCATCTGAAGAGAAATTAGAAAAAAATTAGTTGAGGAATGACCAGGAATAATTGGGAAAATTCAGCATACCCCTACAGAATAATTGCCCAGTAAGAGCACCCTGAGAAAAATTCTCTTGTCAAGGTACTTACTTTCCTGCTTCCACCCATACACCAGAAAATTCAGTTTCTTGGCATCTTGAAAAGCTTGAAGTACTGTTTAATATATTTTTGTTCTTCACATCTCTTCATTCATTCCTTTCCAACTGCTCTGAAATGTATCACGTGGCTTGCAGTACCCTCATTAGAATTTATGCTAAATTCCAAAATTTACACATCTGTTCATAGGTATTCAATGAGGTATTTTTCTCCTATTCATCTGTCTGTCCACCACATTGCATATGTGATTGTATATTTCCCTCTTATGCATAATATCTATGAATAAATATTCATTTATTAAGACTGATAATTCAGAGGTTTCATATTGTATGTGCAGATTTAACAGATTATTGTAATCTGGATGCACTCATGGGAGAAGTGAATTAGGAGGTCTTTAGGTTCACCTTTAGTCTCTCCCCCATTTCCTTACTATTGTGTTTGTACTTTTTGAGGAATGGAAGTGCATGTGTCTGTTGCTACTCAACAGCCATGCCACCTCTCTATTTCAGCTGTCCTTCAGTCCACCCAGTTCTGGTTTTGCCATGCAGTACAGAGAAGAGACTGCCCTCTTCTAAATCACATTTGGGCTTCATTCGGTCTTGAAGATATTTTTCTTAGCATACGTGTTTCCAGAAATGTTTTAATCTTAAAATTTTTCCCTTTTAAACAACTAAAACTGCATGGATTGGCAGTTTGCTTGAAAGAACTCCCAGACTGAGTACATAGAATAACCCAGAAAAGAAATCTTCAAGCAAAATAGAAAGAAGTCCATGACTGATATCCACTGTGAGCAAATAGTAGTAGAAAGGAAAATGTTTCAGTCAAAATTCAGATCACTTAGTGCTGTCTATGTCAAAACCAATTATTCGAACTTCATTCTGTAGTAGATAGCTAGCGCAAATGGTTTTGTAACAATGTAATGTAATAATGTGCCAAGCAAAAAGTCCACTTTTAAAGCAGATTGTGCAGCAAGTATAATTGCAGTTACCTGATGGATGCCCTGGTGTACATATGCTTTCTATCCAAAATTTATACAATGATACTCTTAGGCACTGCCATTAGCATACAACAATTCGTTGTACGGTATCACAATCAAAGAGAGAGAACTGAAAAGAAAAAAAATACCTGTCTTATTGAAGTACTGTTATGAAGAATGGATGTAGAATGTTCTGTTTATTAGAGATCTTTTCCACTACAATGAATTTGTACAGGGATATGTAAGAGTGTTTTCTTGATCTGTCAGCACATTTTTAGGTTTAATGGCAATAAGTAAAACCATTTACCCTGCAAATAAATAAAGCTAAAATTATAAATTTTCTGTCAGGCAATAGGAAGATAACTAGTGTCTTCAGATGTTTTGATTATACTATCCTCTCATTCCGAACTCTATTGGAAGTCTTTTGTATAAAGCAGTCCTTCATAGACACATATGACCAGTAAGAAGTACAGAACTGAACTGTCAAATATGTGATAAAGATGCAGAATGGCAAAATTATGATTTATTAAGGCATATTTTTTCCTATATTTACAACAGCTTAAGACCATGAAATTTAAAATTCTAGTAATTAAAATATGGACTTAAAAAAGAGGTAATTTTAAAGCCTCTCTTGGGAGAAAATTTTAGTTACTCTTAGCAGTTGCTCAAAAAAAAACCAACTTAGACATAAAATATCATATCATATCTTTCATGCTGAACCCAAATTAAGAAAAACACTGTTTAGTACATTGATTTAAGCATCTAACTCCATTATAGCTCAGAGTATAAGAGACAACAGAAGACAAGAAGAAGTGTGACTGTTGATGGATGTTACAGAAAAAAGATTTTAAAAGATATGGTGTGCTGGTTTCAGCTGGGATAGAGTTCGTTTTCTTCACAGTGGCTGGGATATGGCTGTGTTTTGGATTTGAGCTTAACACAGGGTTGATAACATAGAGATGTTTTTGTTATTGCTGTATTGTTATACACAGACCCAAGGCCTATTCTGCTCTTTGTGCTGCGGTGCTGGCGAGGAAGTTGGGGGTGCCTGGGAGGTTGGGAGGAGACACAGCCAGAACAGGTGACCCAAACTGACCAAAGGGATATTCCAGACCATGTGACATCATGCTCAGTGTATAAAGGGGGGAAGAAGGAGAAAGAGGGGGACATCTGTTCTTTGTCTTCCCAAGTCACCGTTACCTGTGATGGACCCCTGCTCTTCTGGGGATGGTTGAAAACCAGACTGCCCATGGGAAGCAGTGAATTAATTCCTTGTTTTGCTTTGCTTGTGTGTGTGTGGCTTTTGCTTTCCCTATTAAACTATCTTTATCTCAACCCACAAGTTCTTTATCTTTTACCCTTTTGATTTTCTCCCTAATCTCACTGGTGAGGGAGTGAGCAAGCAGCGGTGTGGGGCTTGGCTGCTGGCTGGAGTTAAACCATGACAAATAGGAACTAAAAAGATGTATTTTATGTATTTCTACGGTGATTCATGAATAGAGGAAGTAGAAGGGTAGATACTAGTTCAAATCTGATTGTGTGATAAAACAGGAGCTAGCAATTTTCCAGTAAATGTTTCTGCTGCAGGAATGTAGCATGGATAAAATTGCAAGCAAATAAAAAGAGACCTCAATAGCACCTAACAGTAGAGAAGCTAGAGACATTATAATGACAAATTGAGATGGATCTTCCATGGTGGGTAACAGCACTACAAGAGAGCATTAAAAGGTGTTATACATAGGGCCTTAAGAACGTTTTTCCAGGAAAGAAAACAAATCCCAAAATTGCAGAGGTCTACTTTTTGTTTTAATCAGAAGTCCTTCATTTTTCTCTCCTTCTCTGTCCATCACTTTGTACCAGCATGAGAAATCCATTTCAGTGTTCTTAGTTTCACTATGTCATGTTGTTCTTTCACTTGAAACTTTTTACAACAGAAATATTTTCATGACTCTTCATAAAGAATTAATCCGTATCACAAGCAAACTGAACTCATTTAAACAAGTGATGAAATCAAATTATATATTGTTTTTCAGTATTCCAGTAACTGTGTTGTTCAGCTTCTATTTTTTGCTAGTACATTCAGGATCATTTCAATTAATCAGTTAAATATCATCGAAAATAATTTGAAATGCTTCCAACTAAGCTGAACAAATTCCTGTTTAATCAAGAATTTTTGAAGTGCTTTTTCCTTTGTTCCCTAATGGGGATTTGCCAGATACATATTCTGTTTAATCCACCAGTATGTGATGTTATAAATATATAGATTGTAAGTATTTTAAAATCTAATTTTATTTAACTTTTTTTTTAATTAACTAGATATATATCACTAAAAGATGTAACATCCCAAACTCTCAGGAATGAGCACTGCTGACTGCACATATTCTAAGATGATATACATAGTACACAGTATGTGTAATTCATTCTGAAATAAAGTATAAAATTTAGGAACATATTTTATTGTCATTAAACAAAAATATAGAACTGGGTTTGGGACAGAGATATTCAGCAGTGTGATAGACCTTCCTTTGAAGAAAGGGTATGGTCATTTCTATTCTTAAGATTTCTTGAATTAGATACACAGCAATGTGTGAATAGAGATGGCCAGTCTCAAACAGAATGCACATAAACCTGTATCGGCATCACACAAAATTACAAAGAGAGTAGAAGATACAGCTGGAGATACAAACTATCAGTTTTATCTCTCTCTGGGTAAAACAACTGCCAAGAAAATGGAAAACCCATCAGGTGTGAGAAGCCACAGTGGAACAGCATTGTGAGGGAGAGGAAAATCAAATATATCTGTTCCAGAACTGACAGCAGAAAACAGGATGTCTGTGAGGTCTCCACATTCTTCATCTGTGGGTAACTACATACACTACAAAAAGAGATTTAGAGAAATTAGCAGGGGTAGTGATGTATATAAGTGATGTATATGAATAGTTAAAGAGATAATGGGAAGAGGAATGAACTGGAGTAATTTTTCTTTATTTAAGCAATTGATATAGTTGGAAAAAATGGACAAACTTCTGCTATATAAAATTAAAATAAAACTACTCTCCATAAAACTTTTCTTTTAGAGAATATCATAGAATCACACAATGCCTTGGGTTGGAAGGGACCTTAAGGATCATATAGTTCTAACCTCCCTGACACTTTTCACGAGACCAAGTTGCTCAGATATGTGGAAGTTTAGTTCATCACTTGGTTTTGATATAAGAATAGATGATACAGAACTTCTCAAACTTGTTTGTAATGTACCATAACATTTTCTTTATGCACACTTGTACACACAGGTATAATAGAGCCATTTGAAATAGTCTTGTGACACACATGGATAAATTAGAATCACAGTAGCTCTCCTAATCAATACACCTTATAACAAAAACATTTCTAATGATGCATTGCTCTGTATTTAAGAATTTATTAGAGTAAGAAGGAGCAAGAAATATATACCTGAGTCCTAAATAGTTCATCTTTGATTAAAAATGTTTACTAGGGCTGTCTTTTATAAATATACATTAGAGGAGCCTGTGGTAGAAGAGGTTGTGGTCTCAGTGCTGTCTGTTGCAGCAATAAGGGCAGTAAAACCTTAGGACATCATTAGGAAATGTCCATGAGGAGTAACTCTTGAATAGATCATATCATCTCTTATGATCTTTCCACTACAGTGTCAAGGTAGAGGTGACTATCAGCAGCAGAATAAGTCATAGGAATATTTTGAAATAATTGAATCTGAAGACTTATTTATAGAATTAAATCAGATCAGCAAAATCACATAATTTTGGTCTTTCTGAGTAATGGCATTTTTTAATTCAGGCTTTGCTCAGTTATAAGCTTTAGCAATTCTAAGTAAACAGTATAATGAAAGAATGTAAATATGGTATTTTCTTTAAGACTGATGAAAATATATATTTAAATATATTTTCACTAGTCTGCCTCAATATGTTTTGCAAAAATAATTTAAAAATTGACCTTCTATTATTTGTTGTCCCCAAATTTTAGGCTCTTTATTTATCTTTAAATTCTATATAATTATTATGGTCGCTTTCTGATATTATTCTTCCATTGATATTTTGGATAATATTTGTCAGTATAAATGGATTCAAATTTAAATCCTAGACTGGAAAACCCTAGAGCAGTAGGAAATATTTCTTCTGTCAATAAAAAAACCCTCCTAACAACCTCAAAAATACTTAACCAGGGCTGTCTTAAATTTCTCTAAAAGTGAATTAAAATTTCAGCTCTATTTACTCAGAAAATTTGGCAAAAGTGGCTGCAGATATAAACAAAGTTACTTAAAATAGACAAAGGGATTGAGTGCACCCTCATCAAGTTTTCAGATGACTCCAAGCTGAGGGTTCGGTTGACACACCTGAAGGAGGGGATGCCATCCAGAGGAATCTGGACAAGCTGAAGAATAGGGTCCATGCAAATCTCATGAGGTTTAACATGACCAAGTATAAGGTACTGCACCTGAGTCAGGACAACCTCTGTATCAACGCAGGCTGGGGGATGAACAGATAGAGAGGAGCCCTGTTGAGAACGACCTGGGGTCATTGGTGGGTGAGAGGCTGGACATGACCTTGCCATGTGCACTCACAGCCCAGAAAGCCAAACACATCCTGGGCTGCATCAGAAGCAGCATGGGCAACAGGGCAAGGGAGGGCATTCTGCCCCTCTGCTCTGCTCTCCCGAGACCTCACTAATGTAACTGCATCCAGTTCTGTGGTCCACAGCACAGGAAGGAGATGGACATACTGAAGTCCAGAGGAGTGCAGCAAAGTTGATCAGAGGGATAGAGCACCTCTCCTATGAAGACAGGCTGAGAAAGTTGGGGTTGTTCAGCCTGAAGAAGGCTCTGGTGAGACCTTATAGCAGCCTTTCAGCACCTAAAAGAGGCCTACGAGAAAGCTGGGGAAGGTTTTTGCCTAAGGCAAGTAGTACTAGGACATGGAATAAAGGCTTTAAACTGAAACAGAGTAAGCTTAGATTTAGATGTTTTCTGTGAGGGTGGTGAGGCACTGGAACCAGTTGCCAAGGGAAGTTGTGGATTCCCTATCCCTGAAGGCTGTGTTCTGCCACTGAACTTCACTGTTGAGTGGAAATTTTTTTTGTTTTGTTTTGCTAACAATAAAACCTATAACAGCCAAGAAATGAAAATTTGTATTTGATGGACCTGTACAATGACTATTTAACTCACAATCTGTTTTAATGGCATATAAACTGTGGATTCATGACACAGGAATTTTACCAGTTACAGATCTGAATTCAAAATAAGATGGTTTATTTTTATTTTATTTAGATAGTGTTAATTCTCTTTTGTGTTTAAGAGGCCCAGCAGAAAATTTCTCCTTTTTATATAATGCAGAGAGAAAAGAAAATATCTTGTTTGATATTATTATGGATGAATCCGTATAACTACAGGTTTAAATCTGTCAGTCCTGCACTAATGAGACAAAAGACTGTTTTCAATGAAGATGCTGTTAAAAGCAAAATGAGTGCTGCAATGGTCTTTTAGCTCTAATTGTATTGTACTGACATTTGGTGTAATTATATGCAGTTGAGTATAATTTTATCTTTCATGCCACTCTAAGAAATTCTGAAGTAAATTGTGGTAGCTATCTGTTTTCAGATGAGTTTGATCACTTTATTTTACCCCAGTCTCAGAATTTAGTTAGAGAGGTCTGAAACCCTGTATTTATCATAATCTGCTTCGTTTGTTCAGTCCCCATGCGGCAATTCCAATTAGAATTTTATCAAAGTCGTCCTTAAAGCTATAATGATAATCCTTTAGCATCTATCTGGATTAGGTCTCTGTTTTATTCTACTAATGAATACTCTAGAGGGGTCTGGGCAATTTTACAGAACAAATTAACCTTAGAGCATAGCCATTTAAAGTATTCATTATACTGGACACCTGCAAAGTGTACTGGGCTTAAAAGCAATTTAATACACCCTTCTAGGCCTGTTTTAAAGTATCCTGAAGAGAGTATGAATAAGATGATATTTAAATTATGATGGTTAAAATGGGGTTTTTTTCTAGCATTTTCAATAAATATCAGATGTGCTATATATGAAATACCACTTTTGGAATACATCAAATATCATCATGTAATTGCACCTTTTGAAATCTAAAATGAAAAGTTTCAAAACAGTGAAATCTGAAATGAATGTCTCTTCAATTCCACCTTTGTATATAGCATGCCCAAAACAAATGTCCTACATGTAATACATTTTGTTTCTGATTCAAATACTCCTATTATTGCAAAAATACATGCACTGTAATTCTTAAATAGGCCATAATGGAAAGGGATTGAGGAAGAGAGGGCAAAAGAACAGAGGGAAATGGAAAAGCTAATTGGTATTCTCTGTTTTCAACTGTTCATATCCCCAAGCCTCTCCCTTTTATTTTTTTTAATTTAAAGTCAGAGTCTCTTCATTATCTCATTACACTACAATTATATTCCAGTGCCAAGGACCAAGAATGATTCATTTGCATTGTTCAGCAATCTAAACATTGCCACTAGAAAAAATGCAAGCTCAATCTGAATACATCAGACACTGCTTGCATGACTATTGTTATCATACTAATTCAATAGGCAAATAATTTGGTCTTTACTAATGGTTATGAGAGTTAAATGAATAGACTTTATATTTTAATATCTTAAGCCAGCTTCTAAAAACATGAACATCTTTATCTATATAGGGCCAAATTTTTTTAATTCCATATTATAAATCTTGCTGGCAACACTACATTACAGGAAAACTTGCTGCATCCTTGGATAGAATGAGACAAAAAATGCAAACAAAACCCAAAAGCATTCAGCTTTGCATATTTACTTAGTTTATTTTGGAGCAGAAAAACTTTAGCAAAAACAGAAGTGTATACTTAGTGTGTAAAAGCATATGTGTAAAATCAAGCCAATAACTGTTTTCTTCATTGAAATCCCAAATAACCAACTGTGGTAGAAGACAGTGACAAAACTGAAAGAACAGATTAGGCTAGGTTGTCCAAATTCAGAAGGCATTCGGTGGGAAAACAGCGGAGCTCCAGGATCAAGAATTTCTGAATAAAACTTATACAGTTATCCTAAAACCTCTTCTGGCAATTTTGCTCAGGCCTGAAAAAACCTACTGTGATCTCAAAAATGATTTTTCAGTCAATAAATCCTCAAACTTTGGTTTATATAAACAATATAAATTTTCCACATGCTGTCTTTTGCGTTTTTTTAATAAGCTATGTATGTGTATATATGTAAGTATATTTTAGCTATTAATTTATATCTATTAATCTGTTTCTAGAATTTACAGGGATTTTTTCAATGCCTTCTAAAAGATTATTTTCATCCTCTGCTGCTGATGAAGTAATGAAATGGTTCATACTACTTTCATTCACCCGCTCACAGTGGTACAATAGCCACTATTCTGCAAAGTACTGCACTGAAATCTGTCACTAATAAACTCTGAGTTGCAGTCAAGATTATAGTTATTTGTAAGTATTTTGGGTTTGTGACTAATGTGATATACTTGTAAAGTCCTAATATAGACACAGCTGAGTTAGTTCAGGTACTGTGACATGTAAATTAGACAAGCATGAAGATGAGACAGCTGTGACAGCTGTGTAGACATGACACAGGGGGGATTTAAAGTGGGTTTGCAGAAAAAAAAGAACCGCATTACTCAGTGACATAACCTGAAATTTATTTACTAAGGAGCATGGGTTTAGCAGGTGAATAGAAATGTCCATTATAAATTCTCTAGTATAAGATTTCTATTCTATGGCACTCACAACATGACAAGGGCCATGTCTCCCCAGCCCTGTTTAGATAGCCAGCATAGCCCAGGTAAACAGCAGTTACTGAACAATATTTTGAGTCCTGGATGATATTCTGGCCCCTACCTGTTGCCCACACCCAGAGCTCTTTTCCCCCTGCCCCCGAAGGCTATTATCTTAACAGTATATTTCTTTAAAATTAGATAGTTAGAGTAAGTCACCAATGATTTTGCTAGTTTTATAACTCAAGGCCAATTCCTTTGGCTTTCCCTATATTTAAAACCAGTTACTGCTTGTTTCCAGTTATTATCACCTGCTGGTTTCCTATTCCAAATGTGCTAAAAAGATGCTAAGTCATTGCTTCAATGCTATCTTAGCTCATACCAGAGTACTTTAGAGTTAGAAATCAGCAGATGATACCTTGGCCTCGTTTCATTACATTAAATGTTCAGGAAGTTTTTAGTTCATAACAAAGATATAATCAAAAGTGGAACACAACCAAACCCACCTTTATACCACACCTGATCTATATATTTTCTGCAATAGAGATAGCTTCATGCATGTACATAGAGGAATTTTTAAATTTAACACAGCTTCGAGTTTCTTTCACTTTCTAGGAGAATTTCTAAGGCTTTCTAAGGCATGCAGGCTCAGGGCCACATCATCATACCACCACAACTGAGAGTAAGACAAAAAATTTTAACTAAGGTCTGACAAAATATTTGGATTTGCCCAGGCTAGAGTTGTACTCCTGTTGGCTGTTTTTCATTTATATTCAATTAAAAGTATCATTGTTTCCACGTTATTTCGATCAAACCATCTTTCCTATTTTTTTCAGTCAGAAACTATTCAAAAAACCTCAAAACCCACACTGCTTTCCCAGCTGCAGATAATACCTTATCAATTAAATTCTATGGAAATATTATATAAATCTGACTAATGGCATTCTAAAGGTATTAAATATCCAAGTTCTGTTTTTTCTGAGGAGTACACAGTTAGTGGGAAGTCAGTTACCATATCTTCCTTGGTTCTGATCTTAGTACACTCTAGAAATACATTCAGCCTATTCAAGAAAGTAGTATAATATCTACAACAGCAGTACAAAATTAGGCATATCTCAGTTTTCTCACACATTTCGTTGTCTTTCTCTTTACACCAAGTATTCCTTCTTTTATTTTCTGCAAGTTTCATCAGGGCATGGATTGTTATCCTTATGAATTTTTCCTGAGGATACTGTGTTCCACCGCCCATGTGATAGCTTTTTAGTGATACTTCTATGGAATACAAAGGCTTTACATGATGTTAGAACTTGTCCAGTTCCCACTGTTTCTCTAGGAGGCAAATAAGTTCTATTTTTCCTTCTGATTTCAAATGACTCATTGTCTCTGGGTGTGCCTTGACCATAAATCTTTGTTCCTCAATGCAAAACAGAGAAAAAAATAAACATCATTTTGGAAGGACTAATACTGTTATGCTGTGGCCTGTTTTCAGCAAGAATGTAGCTTTCAGCTAGGGGACACTGAGTATAAAATTTAATTGTGTAAATGTAGACTACATGAGGTGCTCTACAGTGTCTGAAATGAGGTCAGTAGGTATGACACAAGACCTACAGGATAACCATACTTTAATAAGGTAACAGGTGAAGGACTAATGGATCTGAAAACCTCTGAAGCTGCAATGGTTACCTGTGTTTAGGCAGCTGACTCCCACACTCAGCTGATTTGAAAAGCCAGTGCTTGACAACTGTCCTGAGCTGAGTCAAAATGAGTTGTAAATAATCATGAATAATAACTTCTTAGTCTTCAGACCAGAGCTTTTATTTTTATTTTTCTTTAATTAAGGTAATAATACAAAGTATAAAAATCACAGAAAACGTACCTTTGTTATGACTATGCTGGAGCAGTATTTCTTTCAAGTTTCTTCACTTACACCAGTTTTCTTAGACATTCTGGCACGTACACATTTAAGATCCTCTGTCACTGCATTTCATCAGAGACTTATTAAATAATCCCATCTGTCTGAAGCAATAACTACTACAGGAATAAAGTGATTATCTATTGTTACCTGATTTGCACTTCCTCTAAATCTAATGAATTTAAACACACTCTATGTGGTGTAAAATATCACCATAACATTAAGAAGCTGTCATTTAAATATGTTCATACAATATCTACAATTCAAACTCAAATGTTTTGTGATATAAAAACTGGTCACTTAATGCAGCGTGGAGAAGCAATTTGAACTAAAATGAGAAAAAAATTAAAATGTTGATTTTAAACTGACTTGAAGGTACAGAGGGTAAGTAACAAATGAGAACATACTTGCTACTGGTATAAAAGTTGTTCCACATTGTGCATATATAGGGGTGGTGAGCCTAAGGCACAGACAAAATCACAATTAAAATCTTATAGGAAAAATAGGCAATTAGATTGGAGCTTGAAGCCTACAATATTTAGAAGTCTACATTCTCAGAAACTGCCCAAGATAATTGTAATTTCAGTCACCTACCTGGCAATTATATGAGAGTTGAATTTATTCAGTCATTGGACTCAGTTCATTCCAGAGGCCAGTTTGAAAAGCCAAGATTATTTTTTAATTTTTCTTGCCATGTGGTAGAGAAAAATAAGGACTCTTACTAGAGTACAAAGTGCCTGGTTCTGGTCACATAATTTCTTGGTTTTCACATCAGATGGGCCCAGCTCCACCCATATCCTCCTACTTGCTTCTACACACACATTTTGTGATCCAGCAAGTATCACTATGTGTTTGTCCAAAGCTGACTTTTAGGAGTGAAAGTACATGTCCATATCTCTAGGCTGTGGAGTGGAAAAGTGTATTTACACTGCAGCAGTGCCCATGAAGTGCACTAGCAATGCATGCTTGTCAATGTCCATATGAGAGAGACAAGGGATGCATATCTGACCTCTGTAGGACAAGACTGACATGGGGCAGAAAACTAGTCATTATTTTGCCCTACTTTCACTCTTGTTCCAATTGAATGAATAATTTCAAGTTTTGAAAACAACATTCAGTATAGTAAATTTCCATTTAATACTAAAAAGCTACTTAGTTAACCACTAACTGTATTCAACGTAACAGCAACTAAAGTTGGGAAAAACCATTGTGACCAACTCCAGTAAATTAAATATGTGCGCAAAATATTTACTAAACACAAATGCAAAAGGAATGCAAAAGGCTTTTTCTTCACATGACTGAACACTATAGATGAGCTCAGGACAAAAATATTTAGGTGCAGTAAAATGTCTAATTCACATATCAAAATTTACTAAACTCTCCTGTGACAAAACTCTGGAAAACAGGGTAAAAGAAAGACTGGAAATTAAACATCAGTACCGATATTACTAATTTTTATTCCAAGGGCAAGGAGCTCGCCTCTGATCTGCCTCTCCTCTAGCATACTTATTAGACTACTAGTAGTAATGAAAGCACTCTAAAGAATTAATTAACCTACTATGTATAGCGCTTTGGAAGCTAAGATGAAAAACGAGAGGTGGCTGATGTTAGTCATCTGGCTCAATATTTCACAGGAAGATTTTCAGATCCTGCCATAATGTACAATACACTACATAGATAACAAAACACCTAAACACAATTTTCAATCTGAAGATAATTCTTTGGGTGACTCACTAAATCTAAGAGATTTGACATGTCTGTCTATCTGCCTCTCTATTTTAGTGGAAAGCTTTCATCTCCCTCTTAATTTGGGCTGAGACATTCTGACTATTTGTTGTCACACCAATTGAAGGGCTACACAGAAGTAGTCCACAGCAGAATAAAAAAGAAAATGTTCATAGCAAATTGCACAAGACTATATTGCTTTTCCTCACCCACCTACAAAACTTTTACTTAGTAGTCTGCCCAATATTATTCCAGGACATTTAAAATTACATTTCAGTCAATGCTCCAAGCAGTGCCTGAAAACAGTAATTTACATTTTCTTGTCACTGGCTTTGGATTTTGGTTTTAGTTAATTCTTACTTAGCCGCTGATGCGCTCTTGAAGTCAGAATAACATTCCTGACCAAAACAAAAATATCTTCAAAGCTGTTTAATATATGAGAGAACTTTTTCAATCCTAGAGAGGCACAATAGAACCTTGTATTTGAGAAGAAATTAAAATTTAAGGAAAACAGTCTATCAACTATCAGTCCTATGAAATATTATTTATTAGGTGCACATTCCATTTTCAGAAAATAAATAGTATTCAAAAGATGAAGTAGATAAATGCTTTATTTATAAAATAACATTTTGGCTTTCAGCAGCTGCTTTCCTTATATTGTCCTCTGAAGTTGGTGAAAACAGTAAGATTACAGCATAAATAAAATGTCTCTTAAACCTGCAGAGAACTTGAAATAGTATTTTTTCTGCTAAACAATGGGACACGTGATAATATTATTTGCAGAAAATGAACTTGCTGCAGTTGAATTTCAGACACCAATCTTCTCCACAAAAGGGAGAGAAGGGAAAAAATTTAATATGTATTTTCATGGTATGCACAGAAATACAGACAAAGAGGAGCCAAGACGAGGCAGTTAAAATTACACATTGAAAAATATGCATTACTTTCACAATCATATTTTCCAGTGAACCCTGGATTAAACTAGTCCAGCACTGGCAGAAGCTAGTGCTTAGTGCCAGCATCTGTGGCTGTGTCAGTCCAGCATAACTGCTGCTTCCATTCCTTTTAAGTTTCATGTGCATTACTATTAGGTGCTTTACCGTTCCTTTTTTCTGCTTTCCTCAAATCATCATCTTTTTGGTCACTAGACTGCACACACTGTGCCTTGACATGGCCAATTGCAGCTGACATTTCCAGTCACCCAGGGTTAGCCCAGTATTAATTAAAACATTGTTCTAGACTATTATAATTTTTCTTCATCATTGTAATGGATTTTATGCTATTTTGTAAATTCTACTTCTTTCAGAGAGAAATAAATCCTAAGCTTACATTCCTAAGCAGAAATAACAGGTTGAATTAGCAATCTGAGTGCCACTTAATGAAGTCCTTACATTAATCTTCCAATTCCATTTTCAAAACACCTAAAGCTAACATCTACACAGAAATAACTTTTGCAAATCTAAGTCTGGTTAAAACCCTAGTTGATCATTCAGTGCACTCAGAAGACACCTGTTATTTCTCACAAGCTCATGGGTCTCATTACCAACCAACATACACTTCTAATAAAATTCCCATGTTAAAGAGTAGATTTACTATGAAGAGCCACTTCTCAATGATTGTACATTCTGATACACCCCACTAATTCCCTAGCCATATCATATCAAGGTCATGCTTGCTTATCTTCATGAGAACAATTAGAGTTAATTGCTTATTGCCTCAATTACAACACCAAACCAGCTGAGAGCAAGTATTGGAACTTATTCCATCTGGTACCTCAGTCCCTTAACTGTGCCTACATGGAAACAGGGGAGATGTTTCTACATGCGTCAGTGATGCCATGATTGGAAGACACCGAACCAAATCCCCTTAACTTTATGTCAGTATAGTCTGAATTTCTTCATTATTAGTGAAAATCCATTATCCCTTAAAAGAAAGATGTCTGACAGGTTTAGATGGGCCAAGAGTCAAGGCAGACTGTTGCACTATTGTCTAGATTTCAAGAGATGAGCATTGAGCATATACTGCTTTTTGTGTTCTGAGTAACTGAAAATCTCTTGGAGAAAAAACCCTAGAGGCTCTAAGCCCATAACATCATTCCTGCAGCAAAAATGGAATTTAAATTTTGATTTTTCATGTCTCTTTGTACAGAGGGCAAAAGAGGATAGTATATGACTTAGGACCACTGAGCCTTTAGGATAAACTTTATTCCACCCTCAAAAAACTTATGGGTTTGTTCAAACATATTTATATGTACAGATATTCTTGTACCCATGTGCTTATAAAGTGCAGGCACTAGCAATATGGAGTTTGCTAGCTTGCAAATACAAGATTTACTAATATCACCAAATAATCAAAAGGGAATTGTTGACCTTTGTTTTGAGTAATTAATCCCTACAGGGCTGCAATTCTCTGCAAAATCTCCACTTCAGCAGTTTACATTATCATTTTCTCAAACATCAGTATCTCAGAAAGACTTCAGGTGTGACTGCTTTGCAGTACCCACCTTGAACTAGGTTATCATAGGCTATGTCTGTGAATTAGCTGTAGAAAGATGCCATGTACATTGTTTAGTAGCAAACAAAAAATTGTTTAAGAATTGTTTAGCTCAGGCTAGCCAATTTTGCCATTATCAATTTTCATAACGTAAATGGAAAAAAATGTCTGACTGCAAATCACTTTTCCTGCAAGAAAGATATTCTGAGTTTCTTCTCACAAAATCTTATAAAAATTGTTTTCCTGTAAAATTCCCACAGAAGCGCATCTATATATAGTACTATATATATAGCTCAGCTGGAAATGGCTATTGTTTAGAACTGCATGTATTACTTTAGAAATCACCTAATGTGCTAGTCATCTTTACAGATTTTTCACCTAATCTCATGTGCTCAACAAGCTGTTTTTTCTACTACTTCTAATAAATTTTGCTATATCTCACAACAAAACACAAAACTTATTATTTTAATATTAGCTTTCTACAGTACTACTTCAAGTTCTGAACTTCTGCTTTTAATGTGATTTTTTTCTAAACTAGCAATAGTGGTAGCACAGTAAGTTTTTCTTTTTCCTAATGAAAAATTAGTTGCTTAAAAGTTCAATTCTTTTCATAAATACAAATAAATAACATTTATTATTTCTCCTGATTCTAAATTCGTATAAACCTAATAGTTAGTACTTACACTTGGAAATGTAAAACTTTTCAATGATATTATTAATTAAAACTAATTAGTTTTATTAACTGACACTAATGTTTTCAATTCTAGTATAAAAATGGGTTTGCATTCATTCTGGTTGCCATGACAACAATATGGATTAGTTGTCCTCCACCAGAACATTCTCGGAGCCTTTCATCATTTTGCAGTTCAAGTTTATTTGATAGAAAGGATCAGTATTTTAAATTCTTTATTTCCTTAACTTTGTTTTGAAGAGCCTGTTTTTATACCCTCTTGGGAAAATGTAGTTTGACAGGAAGAACCTAGTGAAAGACGGAGACAAATTATGACACGCAAAGCATAAACAGAAATGTTGTGTTCTTAAACAATTGAGTTCTAGTAACCTTGCATAATTATTGCTGTATCCTTTAAATTGTGGCAAAAGAGGCAAGTTTGCTGTCATATTCATTTTAATAAGATTTGTTAGAGAAGTTAGACCTTAAACATGGTAACGATCTTAATTGAAACAACCACAACAGAACGTTATATAGGCATCAAGAGAAGTGTTCATAAAAATTTGACCAAAAAAGAAAATATAATGAAAGACGAAACTGTTGTGAGTCTCTCTAACTTAGAGATTTAATGTGATACATAATTTAAGAAGAATTAATAAAGTAATTCAGAAAATAGAAAATTTTTTACTTTCAGTTGTGCTTATTCTGTACTCAGAAGGCCAGATGTAGATGTATTGACTGTACTGCTATTAAGAAATTTTAGATTCAAGAAGTAGATTCACAAAAGTTTTGACATGGTGGTGTTAGATATTTTTCAGAATATGGTGCATGCTGAAGGGTAAATATTAAATATATTACATGCAAGATTTAAGCAGCACATTAGGGATTTACAACAGATTCCATCTTGAACTGATCGATAGAAAATGAGAAATCAGAATGGACCTGAAACCCTATACAGTTCAGGGTCTATAAATTTAATTCTGAGCTGTAAGAAGAATTTATTTTCAGATTTCTATTGCATCCTGAGATCCTCTTCTCAGATTAGATGGGCAACCTTTTCTTCTTTTAAAATGAGAAGAATATCATCTCAGAGATTAGACCAGTGATCCAAGAAGGAAAAAGTCTGCCTTCTGTACAATCATCAGCTTTAGAGAATTTTTACCCATTGTTCTCAAATCCTTGAAGAGGATTTTGGCCTACTCATAGTATCTTCCCCATGCTGCTGAACTCTGCCATCCTGGGATGCACTTCAAGACTTAAGGGATCAGAGAGAAAGTGTGGGGATGAAAGAGTCTAGAGATCTGAGACACAGGCTTGGCAGAATGGATTCTCTGGCTCCAGCTCTGTCAAGGAGTACTACAAGAAAGGTGCAGAGGGACTTCTTACAAGGGCATTTAGTGATAGCACAAGGGGTAATGGCTTTAAACTGAAAGAGGGTAGATTTAGATGAGACATTAGGATGAAATTCTTGTCTGAGAGTGAGACACTGAAGCATATTGCTCAGAAAAGCTTAGGATGCCCCATCCCTAGAAGTATTCAAGGTCAGACTGGATGGTATTTCGAGCAACTTGCTCTAGTGGACGGTGTTCCTGCCTATGGCATGGAGGTTAGAACTAGGTGATCCTTAAGGTCCCTTCCAGCTCAAACCATTCCATGATTCTATGATTTCATGTATTTCCTTTAATAACTGCTTAATGTCAATGGTATTACCTGAAGCTTCTGTTCTCATGGATAGTTTTCATAAGAAACTTTCATAACAGGGTTTTAACTGTGCTTAGGGGCCAGATAAAAAATACCAGAATTAAGTTTTAGCAGGAACCATAATAAATATATATAAAGAATACAAATACTATAAAAAGAAAAAGAAAAAAAGAGAAGGGAAGGGAAGGGAAGGGAAGGGAAGGGAAGGGAAGGGAAGGGACACATCTTGCTTTTCATCAGGATGGAGAGTTGCTTTGTCAGCAAGCAGTACTGCAGTCTCTACTTGCTTGGAAGTGTTTTTCCCCATTCATAGGGATCCTCTATTTGAACTGACAAGCTACTTTTAGACTCCTAAGTCTAATCCATATTGACCATGTTAGTTATATAGTGTTTGTACTGTTCACATACCATGTTTTACAACTCAATTCGTCTGAATGTAAGAAACCCCCTATAATCTAATTAGGATTCCTTTGTTTTCCACCAAGATCACCTTCTCTATCTCACTACAGTTATGCTGCACTTGTGATAGTCTGTTGCAAATGCTGTTGATGCAATATTCAAGACTAATCTCAGGGTAATATACCTGAGTAGGAAAAACTGGTCTGAGGTGTTATAGACCTATATGCAACACCTGTTGTTAGTGAATATCGCATTTCCATCATTTGCTTATTTAAAGATGGAATTATAGAAAAGTTGTTACTGTGGTACAATGAACCTTGATGTATGAGCACAGCTGAACTAATGATTCCCTCACAGAACTGGAACTGTGGCCATTAGCTGAACTTGAGCTACAAATGTGGAAGCACTTCACATTTTAGTTAAAAGAATTACAACAAAATGTTTTAGGCAATTAATTTTTTACTCTCATCCTACATCACCAAGATTTCCACAATTTAAAAACCATTTGTTGGCATGGAAACATCAGCTGAATTAAATATGGATTAAACTAATTAACCTAAAACATATCATACTATAGACCGTTTGATTTAGAATACATTAAAGGAAACAGAACATTTTTCATAATTTTATGTCTTTTATCTACTGAAAATTTTTTGCTCTCATAAGAATCTACATGCTTGATCTTCAGGCTATCTCCTGAAGGTAAGTATGCTGTTGACAAGGAATGCTAAAAATTCATATTTCAACAAAGATGGACCCTGTATGTATAAATGTTGTCTATCCCTCATGACAGTTTTGCTTTTTGTCTGTCAGACACCACCATGTGAAGTATCATGTACTTTCCCAGCTACAAATTTTATTTCAGATTTAATGTGCAGACACACCAGAAATAGATTGGGTTAAATAGAAAACGAAGAAATAAAATAGCAAAATGGTCCATACTTTTCTGACAATCTGTTAAATTGTATGGTGACAGAAGAAATCAGTTAGTATTTAGTTTAAAACTTCCCCTGGAAAAAGAAGATTTAAAGATTCAGTTTCTTTCCTGCAACTGGCTTCCTCCCCTAGAATCACATCATTGCTGTATGATCTTCCACATGTAATAAGGTTAATAAGCAGCTGTTTCTTATGTACAATTTCCTTTTTGTTCAGATGGCTTCGAAGTAGTAGTAATAGTCATCGTTTTCAAAGGAAATATTAATAATTTCATTCAGTGTCTGACATTGCATCAGTGATTACATCAGCATTACTTCATGGATCTACAAATATGACTTACTGAAATTCTGGATAGATTCTTAGTTACTCACTAATAACTTCAATAGGGAGGTCAGCTCTTAAAGCAGTTTTCAGGCTTCATGAAAGCAGCTCTTTTTGCAACAACAAAGAATAATGACCTGGAGGTCAGGCTGAGAGATCAAAGTACAGCATTGGTCTTGTGAGTTTCATTGTTTTTATATAATTTAAAATAAAATAAAAGTGTATTTGAAGATATTTTTCTGCAGTGAAATAACAGCTCTTCATAATAGAAATCTTGTAATCCTACAAGCATCTGGTGCTTCATTCAAATGCAGAGTTTAGATAACATCAAAATGTCGTATCTACAGTATGTAGCACAACTATAAATGTGGAGTAAAATCCCAAATATCTCAATGCTGCTTGAATTCTTGGATTTCACTCCTCAGTTCTTATTCTTCTTAGTCCCAGCTGAGGCCTGAAGGAGATAGAAGACTGAAATTCCATTTAAAAAATATGAATATTGCAGTGCTCTCTTGGGTGGTTATAGATGCTTGTCCTGAAACACTAGGGTTTCATTTCTTGCAGTATGTGAAAGATCTATTTTTTTGAGCAACTCAGTGTCAACCTTGCCATTCAGCCTTTAGTATGGCACATAGCAGTAGTGAATGCTGCTATGCCTAGCAGGTAGCCTGAGGCTTCCCTGTCAGCATTTTTGTCATGCACTGCAGGAACAGTAAAACCATTCAAAGAATTCTGAGAACTCCAAACACTTTAATATTGCTCTGAGTTTGCACTTAAATATCAGTGACCTTTCAGAAGACTTTCTATTTCAAAAAATTATTTTTGTTTTAAAAATATCTCATTTGCATGACTGGCTGGTGAAGTGACATCCATGCTCAAAACAATTTAATGCTGGTTTCCTCTTTGGTGGAATAAAGCTTGTTGGCTAAAGTATTATATAATAATACATCAGGGTCAAAAGTAATACACAAGTTCAGAGGCATAGCATAAGAATTTGACAAAGAAACACGTAGGAAAATCCAATGTGCCTGAGCCTTAGGATGGCTCAGATGAGGCTTCCAACAAGCAGAGAAATTTCTCATATGCTATACTAAAAAAGTAACAAGGTGAATGACATTTTAGACACTTAATAGTGATTTTATCTTCCATGCTCAGGTCAAATTCGGATTATGGGCCACTGAGGAAAAACTGAAATCTTCTGAGTCTCTATTTTGAAAGGAAGTTCCAAACTCTTAAAAAATATTAGATGAGACTCAGTTCTAGTTCTTGAGATTTAGGGCAAAATATTGATACCTATGTGATCTGAAACTATGACTGTGATTTTAAGTGGAGAAGTTTATAGAACCAGAAGTAAAAAGAAGAACTTAAGCATCTAAGGTTATAGACAGTAACTTAGTGGGGTTTCACAAGCATCTTGAGGACCTGGTATTTAATTCCCACATGGAGGTGCCTAAATTCTGTATCCCATCAGCACATTTTTATAATATGACTTAAGCTTTTATATCTCAGAGACACTTGATAAAATAACTGAGAAAAAAAATATATACCAACCCTTTCTTCAAATCCAATATTAACCCTCTAGGTGACAAAACTGCAAAACGAATACTAATTGTGAAAGAGAACTATTAGCATATGGTTTTGCTTTATCCAGCACCTGTATCCTTCACAACCAGCTATATATTTTAAAAATGTCACTGCACACATTTATGTCACTCCGTGTATTTCTAAGAATTTTTCTCTCAGGGGAAGAAAAGAATTTTTTTCCTTTTATGGACTGAGAAGTATCTGGTAAATAGTTAAATATCTTCTACTTTCACTACAATATATCTCCCCAGGTAAGGGGGACCAAAATTTCATGAACAAAATTTATGTCTGTGTAACCAGCTGTTTCTGCAGGTGGTTTGATTCTAAGCCATATTTTTCTGCGGCCAAGCAAATTCCTTCATGTAGACCTTTCCTTTTCTTACCAACTTGGAATGAAATTTCATAAATACTGAAGTAGGAATGACATAAATGAAGAGTACATGCAGAAAAAAAGAAAAGTACCCTAATTTGGCTAGGTTTTTACCATTTCTGAAGACACAAGAGCTGGTGGAAATAAAAATACCTTTATTTTTTAATTAAAGAATCGGTTCCATTTCTCTCATAAATTCTAATTCATTAAGGAAAACTGGAATACCTAACTATAATGTCTATATTTACTTTATGATTCAAGAAGGTTTCATTTTTTTACGGATAGACCCACTTTTACACACCATGTTGAAGAGATACCCGAGGTCATGTTTTTGACTTTACAGAAATAATTGAAATAACCGTGGTGATATAGTACATTCTGTCCAAGATGCAGAGCACATCTTATTTTGAGACAGACAGATAAGCAGATGTGGAGAGAGATTGTGCTAGAACCAGAATATGCATCATGAAATTTGGTACTAAAAAGACAAGCAAGATATAATTTACTACCATATGAAGCATATTGCAACATTCCTTTAAGTTGTCACAGATTTTAAGGTCTTCATAAGAAGATACTGCTGGCTTCAATAGCACTTTTATCAGCTCAGTGCAAGAATTCTTTCCTCAGGCTTTTGCTCAACCTCTGCCAAAAAAAAAGGCCAGAACTCCAGGTTTCATTTACATCAAAATAATTGTTATTGGTAAGATATTTTCCTTAGATGAAACATATTAACAAACTTGAGGTGGGAAGAAAGGCACAGTTACTGCAAGTGCACAATAAAAAAACATTGTCTAGAGGGGAGTAGTCTATGCTTACCATACTTTACAGAAAAAAATGGGAAGGATCATGTCTCCCCCAGATATGTTCCTTTAATTTTTTCTTTCAGTGCTTAGCATTTGGGCACAATATCTTATTTGGAAAAGATTGACATTTCATTCAATTATTACCAGAGTTGGTAATAGTCCTTTGACAAAGAATTTCTCCTAGAACAGATTTAACAGTTATAAATGAAAATATAAGGTGAAGGTTAATGTTCCCACTCTTTGAAAATTTTAAAAATCTTACAAGAACATTATTTCACAGATTAAGTAAAACCACATGCATATGAAGCCACAGACTCTGGTCACTGTGAAAAATCAAGCTTCCAAAGCAAGCCAGGACAGTATAATTTAATTCTCAGTCACTTAGCTACAGACAGGAAACAGAACTTACTAACTACGAGCAGAACAACTAACTTAAAACTACATTATTAATCGGTAGAATCTGGTCAAAATCTGGATATAACGCACATTGCTGTTTTTAAAGTGAATGATTTGCAAAGACAATCAGGAGGAGAAGACAATTTTGCCAGAAGCCCATTATCAAATGTCAAAAAAATTTTATATTTCTGTCTGTGGCTGACAATGTTCTGGCTTTTGATGAAAAGGCTGCATTTTCTACTGTAGTCTGCCTCTAATAAAATTTCACTGTGCAGAAGAAAGACAAACCAGTTCAGAGTCTTTGTAAGGGTTCAGACTCTTTTTAAAATAAGAACACAATGCTGGACATGGAATTGTTTGTTTGTTTGTTTGTTTGCCGTCTTGCTTGTTTCTTTACTTCTTTAACAATAGCTTCGGTATTTGTTGCATGTCCATGCTCATAATTTTTGTACAAACTCATATTTTTGAGGAAAACAATGAGATGAAGAAAAAATACCTTAAGACAAGTGTAAAAGATCACACAACCCTCATATTGGCTTTGTTATTTGCTGACTTATATCTGCCCTTATACTCTCGTTCTGACCTCACTATCATTTTTCATTGTTTTGACTTAAGTAGCATTATACAATATTTCTAAAGATCTGAGAGAAAAAAATTATTATTTTTTCTTTTCAAGAAATATTAAAAGAAGCACTTGCTGTAAAAAAGTAAGAACTGTATGCTCCAAAAATTGGAATTGCATACCTTTCACAAGAAGTACTTAATTTCAATTAAGTATTTATGTTATTAAAATAGCTGAGGTTTTATTATACAAAGAAGGACAAGTAGATATTTCTGTTTCTCTCATTATATAACTCTCAGATTACTGAAATTAATAAGCAGTAACTTTCAAATGGATAAAATGGTCTCTCTACAATTTGCTATAAAGCTTTAGTGTTAAAAAAAAGAGTCCATATGATATCTATGCAGTGTTTTGGCAATACACACTATGTAGGCTGCAGTTCAAAGGCACATCTGTTTTTCATGTCTTCTGGAAGATTTACATTCTGCTACTGATTTTCACTAAGTAGTTAATAACTGTAAAGTAGCACTACAGTCACATACTCCTTTTCCCTACCTATTTGAGCTTTCAAGGGAAGAATTATTCACACACAGGAAAACGTATTTAGGAGAGTGAGACTATATCTACATTATCAAGTAGTTTTCCATGAAAGGAGCAGATCTGCAGAGTGACACAACAAAATTGTCTTACATTTTGGAGTATTCTTATTTTCTAATTGGGCCAGGAGGACTGTTTTCTTCAAAATGCTTAAAACAGCTTTTTTTTTTGCCAACTGCTATACGGCCTAATGATGAAGAACAAAGAAGCACCTTAATATTGTTGATGTATGGACAAGTGAATAATACAAAAAATCAGCGACGTTATTTTCCAACAGCTTTTTGGGGGGCCAATGAAGAATTTCTTACATGCATCAACATGCAAAACCCTAAGTCAGAGAAAGAGACGTATACTGATATAGAAAGATAAGAAGAAACGAAAAAAAGAGAAGAGAAGAGAAGAGAAGAGAAGAGAAGAGAAGAGAAGAGAAGAGAAGAGAAGAGAAGAGAAGAGAAAAGAAAAGAAAAGAAAAGAAAAGAAAAGAAAGAAAAGAAAAGAAAAGAAAAGAAAAGAAAAGAAAAGAAAAGAGGAAAAGCAGGTAAGAGTAAAAATATATGACCACCTGTAGAACTTGCGCTGAGACCTGATTGTTGCAAGTTAGTTGTCAGTTGGTCAAAATTATGGTCTTCATCTGTTGGGGTGGATGAAGAAACCCACAAAAATACACTCAGGCTCGATGGTAGCACCCAGAAATCTCCCCTGGGAGCGGAAGCCTTCAGTCCTCTGGTGGAAGGCCCCAGAAATTAATCTGGGGGCACTTTGGAGCCCTTTGATAGTTTATGATCCCTTCTCAGCTGCCTCTCAGCATAGTTGAGCCAGTAATGCCCCATCAGAGCCTCCCTCCTGGAGGGGGAGGGTGGAGAAGGGGGCGTTTTACAACTGAATGAGTTCAGTAGGGGAGGGCAATTAGCATGACAAAAAATACTAACTTGCCTTGCAGTATTTGCCTCTTGATAGTTCACCTCCTCTGTGCTATGCAGACTAGAGTTTACACACCCAAAAACTCACCTCCTCCTTTGGGGGAGCACAAACCTGGCCTCAGCAAGGCACCCTAGCACCTCCACAAATAGGCAAATGTTTTGAGTCATTAATCATTAATAGTCCAGTCTCTCATAACAAGTCACCATATCTGAAACTTGTTCTGTCAATGCCACATCTCCCCATTGCCATCCTGACCATTTCCATATTATCTGAAAGACAGAAAGGGGACAGCCCTTACAAAATATTGAATAAAATAGCAACCTTAATAGTTTCATGGCACTGGGATTTACTAGATAAAAGCAAAATTTATGTGAGCGTTCTGCCATCCACTATGCATTCAACACAGCCAGTTGGTCTCATTCTCGCCTTTCTTGATATGCTCTCTACAGTTATCAAAAGTTTGAAAAATAACATTCTACTTAAGCTATTCGTATACCTTTAAAATCACAAATAGAGGAGATAATTAACTTGACTGCCATGTCTAAAACTTTTTAAATCCAGTTTCTTCATGATAACTTCTTTTTAATTAGTTCTTGGCAGACGTTGCAACTTTGGTAGTAATTCTAAGCCATATTCCCATGAAGTGTTTCAGCAAGATTCTATATCTTAAAGCTGCAATATAAAACTTGCAGTAAAATCCATTGTCTTGGTTTGGCAAAACTATCTCTGGTGGCTAATCCCCCAAAAATGAGGATCATGTGTATGTGCAGAATTATGCACAATCATGCTTGCAATTGTCATACTAATTTCAGGCACTGAGATGCTTTGTTACATTATTACTTTAGTTTTAGCCACAACCCAGAGAAGAAAATAAAAGTGGAATATTCAGTGTGCATAATTTCTTTTAATTTTGTTGTTGGTTTTATTTTGTTTTGGTTTTTTGTTTTATTTTTGTTTAGTTTGTTTTTTGGGGATTTTTTTGTTTGGTTTTGGTTTTTGTTTGGTTTATTGTTGGGTTTGGTGTTTTGTTTTGGGGTAGCTATTTTTTGCTGTGGTTCTTGTTTGTAGGAAGCAAGTATACTACTAGCATCTTACCCTGGAAATTTTTCTGCTCTCCAACACCAAGAAGGTCAAACCAGTTTTAGCATAAATGCTGATTCTGGCTTGTCAGAAGCATAGATCTGTAGTTTTAACAGTATTTCTTCTGTACATATACATACATAATAAAACAGAAGCCAATTCATAATGGATGTCAAGAGAAAACATAGAAGATTTTTGTACCCTAACCCAGCTGTGAGATACAGACTGCTTAGATAGAAATTTGCAAGATCTAAATTAGAACGATAAGCTGCAAAGAGCAGAATAAAGCATCATCCTGTATGAATTACTGTGTTCTTTAGGCAGTGATGAAGCACCACTGTTACAGTTGGGATTTGATTATGACTTGGCTTAAACCAGTTTCTATACTGAATTAGTGGACTTCAAAAAGGCTTTCTCATTGTGCAGACAATCTCTACATCACTGGGCAAACCCACAAGAGTATGAGATACTGAGAAGGCTGATTCCTTTTGTTCATGTTTCAGCTTCTAACAGTGGTATCTCCTGCCTCTTCAACCAGAAAAACAGTAAGTCAATAATTCATGGTTTCATTAATTTAAATTCCATTTTGTAGGCAGCCAAGAAAATATGATAGCAAATAGAGACTTTCACCTATGCAGTTACACTTAATGTGAAAAAGCCTGAAGGGTAGGCTTGAGTTACATCTGCATAAAAATATTCCCATCTTTCAGGAGCATGTACACATGCAATTTTTGTAGTTTTCTGCCACACATAAATGCCTTGCTGTATGCTTCAAGTCATATGTTAATGAAAGTACACTAATTTGCTATTA
This sequence comes from Corvus brachyrhynchos, assembly GCF_000691975.1. Taxonomy (NCBI): domain Eukaryota; kingdom Metazoa; phylum Chordata; class Aves; order Passeriformes; family Corvidae; genus Corvus; species Corvus brachyrhynchos. Next base: position 757,313 of record NW_008236769.1, read on the forward strand.
AACATCAATCAAAATATCTAACAGTCATTTTGTACCTCTACTGCAATCAAAATGGACTGTCACTGGTCCTTTTTCTACTCACATGATTTGATTGCCTTTTCACAACAGAACCCAACAATACAAAGAGTTATTGTTAGATTTAGCATAGACCTTAGCAGAGAATGTTTATATCAATGAAAGTTGCCAAGTTTCATCAGTTTGTTTCAGTGTTTTCATTCTATTTGTATGACCCAATTTTAGCTCATTGATGATAACACGCTTTGATTTAAACTCACTTTGATGTCAAGTCAGTTTGATTCAAAAATCCTGTTGTATTTAACTCATTTCAGTTTTCTCGATGTGATGGTCTTGTACACCAGTAAGCAAAGTTTATCTTTACATTTTCTGAACTAGCAGAGAATGGTTACCTATAAAATTACCAAACATTATAAAATTTTTATCTATCCATTGCCTTCTCACTGAGGAATAATCAGCTTCAACTCTCTCTTGAAATTTCCAAACAGTTTTAACCTCATTCTTGACTTACTAAACATATTCTTTAGTTCTCACTTTCATTTTTATACATTCCAACACTATCTCCTGACAAGATGCCATATTATTTAGACACCAATTTCTTAACAAACAGAAGAGGACATGCAAACATTATGTGCCAAGAATGTATGTTAGCATCCTGAAAGCTGCCAAGTTTCATAGATGATGATTTGTCTTCTTGATTATTTTGACAAGACTATCCATCGCAATAACATTACCACTATTTCTTCGCTTTTTTAGATATCCTTAAAACCCTCACCTAATATTTTCAAATAAATTTCAAACTCTCTTCTGTCTTCTACTGGCAGAAATATGTGAAGCCTCAGGCTCTAGGATTGGCAGTGAATTAGATAAAGAGAGCCTTAGTGCTGCAAGTGTTAGCTGTAAACTTTTGTCTGAAAAAAATCAAAACAATTTCTCAGGAAGAAAATATTCTGCATTAAAAATCCTGATATACACAGTCAATAATAATTCTTAATTTTTTTCTAATGTATATAACATATTCAAGGTTCTAATTTCATAGAAAATGCAACTCAAGGTAATATGAAGGATATAAAACATTTAGAAGATATAAAAGCCTTCTAAAATTAATATGTTCTAGAAAAATTGATAATGTATATCCTTGATTTTAAATCAGAAACAGTGTGGGGCTTTCAACATCACGAACTTATTAATCTTATTTTTTGAGCAATTCAGAGTTTCATATCTGGTTTGGGATAAGACAGTCTACCCTTTAGATCAAATATTTGATATCCATTATTACTGCTGTGGTTTAAAAACAGCTGGAAATTAGGCTACAAGCAGCCACTTCCCTTCCCCCCACACTCCTCCCATGAGAAAGGGACAAAGAGGCAGTGGTAATGGGTTGAGATAACAATTTACTGGAAAAAACAGAAATAAGATGAGGAAAACAAACAGTAACAGCAACAATACTAATAGTAACAATGTATAAGAGAGGGTGATCACATGAAAAAATGCTTGCAGAAGACCTGACCAACTCAAGGCTACCACAGCCAGTGACACACAGCTTCCAGAGACAAAGGAGAAAATGGCAGACACTACTGCAGCTATTTTCCTCTGAGCCAGAAACAAAAACTAACAATGGTGGACAAATCATTTACACCCATGCTCCTCCCTAGGCTTGAAACAAAACAATGTTGGACAAAGCCTACAAGTTGGATCATGCAGCCCCACCACTCTGCGGCTTTGCTGCCCTGGAAAAAAACAAAAATGGTGTCAATTCTGCTGTGCATTTCTGTTTTTCTTCTATACAAACCCACATCCCACAGAAATTATGTGGAGGGTATAGAATAACAACCTGAATGTACCCTCATGGCTCCAGGAGCCATCCCCCTCACAGCAACTGTGAGAAAATTAACCCAGTCCTAGCTGAAACTAGGACAATTATGGAGCCAGTTCACTTAAACATAAGTTCATGGGCATTTTAGGGAGAACCAAAGATTAAGGCCTTACAACTCCCAATCCTCCCTGGACTAATCACTAGATTTTATATTCAAAAGTGACCACTGTCATATAATCTGACAGCTTTTGTTACGGAGTCATAGAACTGCTTCAAACGCAATTGCTGGGGTTGAACTAAAATTACACATTTTATAAAGTCTGCCCTATTAAGACACTTCTTATCATAAAATTAACCCATAATCCCTAAAGGCACCTCCCAGTGTTTTGTGCATCTTCCTAGTTTTTCTGCCTATGGGACCTCACTGTACAGTTTTAACTGATTTTGAATACACTGTTTTTCAATTTCTTGTCCTACAAGGTAAGTAAATAATTCATTTGCATAGATATAGCCTTCTATTTACCTTCCAGATGTTTTATATATTCCCTATGGAATACAGTCCAAGGCACTGTGTTATTTCAGAGGGCATAGTCTGTCACAGGTTCTGTGACACATCTGTCAGCACTGTGTGGATCTCTTGAAAATCCTCAAATATCTCAAGGAAACAGTTGAGTCCTTGTATATAGTGATAGAAGCATGCCTTAATCCCCAAAGTAATGGTGTTTTCTTGACAAGCTAAATAGTTTGAGGTTTTGAAGTCTACATTATAAGGAATATTTTTCAATATTCTAATCATTTTGTTGACGTTTGATACATAAAGTCCCAGCTGGTACACCTCTCCAAGTTCCAATCAATATAGTCTATTTTTCTAGTGTAAACAGTATAAGTGTATTTTTACTCATACCACTTGTACATTTTAATCAATAAAGATGGTTTGCCACAGTTAAGAATGTACAATAACATTCACAGAATCTTCTGAGTTGGAAGGGACGCAGGAGGACCATAAAGTCCAACTCTTAAGTGAGTGGCCCATACAGGATCAAACCTGAAACCTTGGCTTTATTAGCACCATGCTTTAGCCAGCTGAGTTAGTTTCACAGGCTTGTTGAAGTTGGTTTAAAAATTTATTTTTTGCTTCATATTTATTTGTTTTTTTGATGGTGATTTCTTCAGGCTTAAATGACATTAAGGTACAGATTTGAACTAATTTAACCTTTGAGCCTTGCACTACAATTCCTTGTTCCTTCAAATGTGGTTGCAATCTTGATCATAGGTAAATATGCTGTTTGTTCTACCTCCAAAGCTGAAATTATTCTCAAGGCATAACATGTGTTATAAGACAAAATCTTTAATCAAGGCTCAGTGCCCAGGATAATGTTTGCTTCTAGACTTACCTGTGTAATGCACTGGTTGTGCCAGTAGTCTCCCTTTGAAGGTTTAAATGGATGTAAATAATGCAATGAATTTAGATTATGTGATTGCCACTTAAACATTTTTCAGTGTCATTACTTTTTAAAGCATGAAATTCTAGAATTAAATTAATCTGTATAAATATTAGTATATATTTAATCAGAGATTCAGATTATACTACCCTGTGTTTTAAATATGGCATGCTTACAATATACTGTATGAAAATATATTTAGGTCATTTTTATTTAAAGTGTACAAAATCCTTTTTCTTATTAGGCATTGCTGCAAAAGCATTTTCTTACAGGATTCAAGCTCAGAAGGCACATCACCTGAAAAAAAGTCCTATGACCTGCTTCAAAAAACTCCAAAGCTTCTTGCTGAAACTAGTAGTTAAATTCACCTTCCACTTTAGTTAATGAGGAAACAGTAATGCACTGAGAAATCATTTAATCTAAAGAAGGGTATTGGTACAGATACTGCAATTCCCCTCTGTCCTCCATCAATATGGGATTATACAGTACATTCAGGAACTTTATATCCTTAGCATAACTCCACTAGCATTAATGGATTTCTAGTAGTGGAGTAGCATCCTACACTAAGTCTGTGCAACTGGGGAATTAGTTACAGCTATTGTCCATTTGTTTGTGCTGCTGTTTCAGCTGATAATCATTAGTTGTATGAGTGACCCAAATATAGTTTTGTGCTGTTAACTCTGACTCTCTTATTTGATAGATTGTCTTTGATCTGTAGTATTTAAGATATGGCTGTGTATTGACCACTTACCATACTGATTAAAAAAACTTGTAGCATTGTTTGATGTCTGCCAAGTGAATTGATTTGCCTGTATTGCTTTTCTTCCTAAGTTGCCAGCTTCACTGTGAACACATCAAGTCAATTTTTACACTTTATATGGTTTTGATAACATGATTTTGCTTTTTTCTGAAATTTCCCACAATGCAGCATTCGGTTTAATTGGTTTCTAGAGTAGCAGGAACTAAGTTTCCCTAAACCTCACCACAAAACAGCACACAAATATATGACAATAGGGACTCTGAAAAAAAATCTACAAATCACAGCTGAGACTAAAATGCACTAAACCCCAAGATTATTTCTGGAATTATGACTTTTTCTAGAATGGAAAAATTCAGAAATAATCATGCAAACCTTTAATAGGTGGTCAGCCAATGGGAAACTTCTAGTTTATTTTGTGTATACGTAGGGTATAGCAACATCCAGAGGAAAGCAAGGAAAGCAAGGAAACCGAGGAAAGCAAGGAAAGCAAGGAAACCAAGGAAAGCAAGGAAAGCAAAGAATCCTCTGGTCAAATTCTCTGAATTATGGAAAATTAAATGGTAATGGTGAAACACTAAAATAGAAAAAGCATTATAAAATAATTTATCCAAGGGTGAAAATTAGGATGTACTTTTCTCCCTATCAGTCCAGGGTTGTTCCTTAATAGCCTTTCATAACAATTCTGCTGTAATCAGGAAACATAATGGTTGTCACTTTGACAGAAACCATTGCCACTTAGGTTCAAGACATAAAAAGCTATGGCAGAAATTTCAAACATGTAATTACGATTACTTACGCTTAAGAAGAACCCCACCTTATAGTATTAGCAGTAAAAGTTGTTAAAGTCTCACAACTGTATCAGACTCTTTCAGTAAGGGCAACAGTTCACTTGCCTATTTGAAGTTAATCATGTTATTCTAGAGAACATTTTAACCTAAAATCTATAACCAGAATGATTGGAATTCTTTATATAATACATGTCTCACTATCAACAAGTTATGTTCCCAAAAGAAAGCAAAGGAAGTAAGATCATTCTCTTTAAACATTTTTTTCTGAATGTATGGTAAATGAAAACATAAAATATTGCAGTGAAACTGCAGAAAGTTCATAATTCTGCATCTCTAAGCTTGGATCATATTTCACACATATTTCTTACAAGCTCAGCTTTCAGTGTGAATAAATGCTGATTCTGTTTCAATTCAACTGACTCTTGCAGCTTGAATGTAGAAAAGTGTGTAATTTGGATAGCAAGTATCAAGATTTCTTCTCTCCTGTTCTTCAAGGAAACAAATGGATAAAAACAAGCAGCAGAAATTAGTCAAGCAAGTGATCTATTAACCCAATGGATATAGAATGGGGAGCTCATGTGCTGCAGTTTAAATCTCTGGGGTAAAGCCTGTTGCAGCTCTAATTTACCAATTTGTTAAATTTCAAACACAACTAAGAAACATTATAGCCAATTAGTTCCAGTAAGACTATAAGGCTGTATACTTAAATACCCCACTTGTACTGCTGTCCCGATAAAGTGAAATATCTCTCATTTCTTTCCAGACTTCCACTGTAGCAGCTGTTCTTAAAAATCTCATTTGGGACAAAAGTTAAACGTCCTTGAAAATTAAATTAAATTCATTCAATTACGCTGAAGAAATATCTGACCAACTATTAGAAAGAAGAATTTTATTTAGTTTATTTCTGTCAAATTGGAACTTTAAAGGGACTTGAAACTATCAAAACTGCATGTATTTGAACTTAAACGGCAACTCCAGTTTACATTTATAGATTTATTTATTTATTTAATGTCCATGCATGCAGAAATAGGAGTTTCATATGAATCTGGAAAAATATTCAAAAAATAAACAGCACAGGGTTGCTTAAAGACTGTAAAGTTACCAAGTCACCCTGTGAGGCTCTTATGACTTTTATGTATGTTCTTCTGTCTAATATTGTTCATAATTTCCGCAACTTTGAATTTTAAATATCAGCAGTCTTGTCCTTTTTTGAAGTTTCTAAGATGTGTCTATTTCTTTGTCCCTCTGAAATATACCTTACAGGGTTGAACCTGAAGAACTTTACGTTTCAAATGAAAGCATGACATAGACGTCCTTAACATACCAAATGAGAGCAGGACAAGGAGGCTTGGAAAAATGCACATCAAGTACAGAAAAAGGAGATGATGAAAGCACATTAAAATAAATAAATAAGGTTTTTTAAGACCCTGGGCCCAAAAATTACTTGCAGTCACAGCCTTGAATATATTTCCTCTTTGTTACTACTGCCAAAGGTAATATATTCTGATCCAAGCCAAGCGTGAATTTTCATCCATATTTTATCTTTTTATTAGATTAGTATCACTTACCATAAAACATAGGTTACATATTGTATATACTTATGCAATATGTATATATGTGTATTTATCAAAAATGTATATTATATAAATTTATATCCATTAATAGATGCACATACAAACAAACACATGCACATATACACACACATGTAGATGTAGATGTAGATGTAGATGTAGATGTAGATGTAGATGTATGTATCTATTGAGCATTCAAATGAGTTATCTTTACTTGCTAGTAGGGTTAAAGAATTTAAAGATTAAAACCTGCACCTTCAGAAACATTTAGGACACTGGCTACTCTTGACCTGAAATCTTTAAAAGTTATCTTCCCAAACTGTTTGATGGATTTGAGATGCTATTTTCCACAAGATGAATAATTTTTCTAACTCATTCTCAGGGACCTTGTTTGACATAAAAACAAAGCAACTTCTAAAAGTCCACCCTGACAATTGCATCCTGTTGGAGTCCCTTCACATTAGACAGATGCCTGTATCATCCCTTTCCACAACACAAAAAAAAAAAGCTAGAGAGAGGTAATCCATATTTGTTTTCTTTTACCAGAGATTCCACAGTCAAACCATTTTCTATGGTCCAAATTCATACAGACTGAGAGGGAGACAATAAAGAAATATTAGGATGAAGGAGAAGTCTTCTGCCATGTAATGACATTGGAGTCCTTGAAGATAGAAATAAAAGGACACCCAGGAATAGATCTCAGATTTGTATATCTGACAAACATGCTCAGTGTAACAACTGCATTTCACATCTAACACACTAGAATAAAGACAGGTGAATTTAGTTTTTCTTTTACTGCTCTTGGACAATCATTCCACACTCTGGATCTATTGTTCTCATGAGAACTGTGATAATTGATATATTCTCACCTAGCTGATCAAGGCAAGCCAGTTGATGCAATCTCTTTGGATTTCAGTATAGCTTTTGATACTGTCTCTCACAGGATCCTTCTGGACAAAATGTCCAACACAGCTGAATAAACACATCCTGTGATGGGTGAGCAGCTGGCTCACGGGTCAGGCACAAGGGGTTATAGTGAATGGGTTGACATCAGTGGTGACCTGTCACTAGTGGGGTTCCACAGGGCTCCGTCCTCAGCCCTGTGCACTTCAACATCTTTATAAATTACTTGGACGCAGGACTGGAAGGGACTGAGCAAATTTGCAGATGATGCAAAGTTGGGAGGAGCTGTCAACTCCCTTAAAGGCAGGGAGGCCCTGCAGAGAGTCCTTAACAAGTTAGAGGACTGAACAATCACCAACCATATGAAGTTCATCAAGTGAAAATGCTGGATTCTGTACCTGGGATGGGACAACCCTGGGTGTAGGTACAGACTGGGAATAAGATGCTGGAAAACAGTGCAGCTGAAAGGGATGTGAGGGTCCTGGTCAATGGAAAGCTGAACATGAGTCAGCAGTGCCCTGGCAGCCAGGAGGGCCAAGCATGTCCTGGGGCCATCAGGCACAGCATCGACAGCCAGGCAAAGCAGGGGATTTTCCTGCTCTGCTCTGCCCTGGGGAAGCCTCACCTTGAGTGCTGGGGGTAGTTTTGGGCACCACAATATAAGAAAGGTATTAAACTATCAGAGAGAGTGCAGAGGAGGGCAAGATGATGAAGGTGATGAAGGGCCTTGAGAGGAAGCCATATGAGGAGCAGCTGACATCACTTAGTCTGTTCAGCCTGGAGAAGAGGAGACAGAGGGGAGTCAGCTACAGCTTCCTCATTGCAGTTACATCTTCCTTGTGAGGGGAAGAGGAGGGGCAGGCACTGATCTCTTCTCTGTGGTGGCCAGTGCCAGGATCCAAGGAAATGGCCTGAAGTTGTGTCAGGGGAAGTTTAGGTTGGATATCAGGAAAAGGTTCTTCACCCTGAGGGTGGCTGGGCACTGGAACAGGCTCCCCAGGGAAGTGGTCACAGCACCAACCCTGACAGAGTTCAAGAAGTTCATTCCCGGGCACATGGTGTGACTCTTGGGGATGGCGCTGTACAGGACCAGGAGCTGGACTCAATGATCCTAATGCGTCCCTTCCAACTCAGCTTAATCTGTGATTCTCCACACCTCACAGTGCAGCAGGGGCCTACTTGGTCCTTCTTGGACCAGGGAGCTGAAGGTATCAGGGGCTCCCTGGAGGGTGGCAAGGCAGGGTTTTACCAGCCAGGTCCATCCCACTGCTCCAGCTGGGG
>NW_008236769.1:766021-767962 GCF_000691975.1 Corvus brachyrhynchos
AGCCAGGCAGCCTGGGCCTGGACCAAGGACTATGGCTAGGCACAGACCGGGCTGCAACATGGAGGGTCTGCTGCTCCAGCAGGGCCAAAGCACTGCTGCCTCAGCCAAAGTCAGACTCTGTGGGCAGGGGATTGTCAGGTCAGTGCTGAGCTTTAGGGTGTGCTGCATGGATCAGCTGCAGTTCTTTCTTTTCTACAGACAGTAGCTTAATCTGAAGCATTGCATTGTGCAAGTGATACACGGGTTGTTACCAGAGTATATAAATCCTTTTTTGACCTGGAAAACTTATTCACCTTAAATATGAAAAAACCCTAACTAATTTTTTTCTCCAGATGACATGCTTACTATGGAAAACAGTAACTGATAATCATGATACAAATTTCCAATACTCAATTTTTTAATCTTGAGAAATTTGGTTCTCAGTTTATTTTAAAATTTACAAAATTATCCTTGGTTCCTTTGATCTTCTCCAACAATGTATGAAGGCAGTGCTTTGCTCCAAATCAAAGAACAAAGCAAGCAGTAGCATCTGCTTCTGTAACCACTGATTCCCACCTGCAGAAGAGAGGAAAGAGCTTCCTCTGACAGAGCTTGTTTGCAACTCAGCCTCAGACAGACTGGGGACTATGCCTGCCTGATGCAATTACACACCAGCTGACAGCAGTTACATGCACATCTTGTAACTGAAAAAGGAGCAGATGAGAGAGTTATTTTTATCTCTTCTCATCTTTTATCCCTCTTTTCTTATTTCTTCATTTAAATGAGAAATTTTACTTGACGGCCAAAACCCCTGTAGGTAAGGTTACTGGTTAATGGTGAAAAAATAATGAACGGAAGTGAGTTGCCATTAAAGAGGAAAGGGTTGTGATGATAGGGGTTGGTCTGCAGGGATGTACCAGGGGCTCCTAGTGGCAACAAGTTAACCATGAGCCAGCAGTGCGCCCTTGTGGCCAAAAAGGCCAATTGTGTCCTGGGTGCATTAGGAACAGTGTCCAGCAGGTTGCGAAAGGTTATCCTCCCTGTGTACTCTGCCCTGGTGAGGCGGCATCTGGAGTACTGTGTTCAGATTTGGGTTCGCCAGTTCAAGAAAGACAAGGAACTACTGGAAAGGGTCCAACGCAGTGGTATGAAATGATTAGGGGACTGGAACATCTCTCTAAGTAGGAAAGGCTAAGAGAGCTGGGCCTGGTTAGCCTGGAAAAGAGACAACTGAGAGGACATTTTATCAATACGTACAAATGTCTTAAGGGCAAGTTACAAGTGGATGGGGCCAGATTATTTTCAGTGGTGTCCAGTGACAGGACGAAACGCAACAGGCACAAACGGAAGCACAGGAGGTTCCATCTGAATATGAGGAAAAGCTTCTTTACTTTGAGGGCCACACTGTGCAGCCTGTTCTAGCTGTACCTATTTTAGTAGTGGAGTTGGACTAGATGATCTCCGGAGGTCCCCTCCAACCACAACTATTCTGTGATTCTGTGGTAAGGAGAAGTGAAATAGTCTCTAAAATTTGCACCAGTTTTTGTTTTCCATGCAATCTTGAGGTTATCAAATTTTTAGGGAAAAAAATCCTGTGAGAAATATGCCTTAGAAGAAAAAATTCACTAAATGTTTCAATTATTCAAGAGAAACAATTGTAACAAATCTTTCTGGAACATTTTCAAGTTAATAAAAGGAGAAGGATTGTTTCAGGTGTAACTAGTAAAAGAGTGAATTATGCAGAACTAATGATGACATAGTTGAAAGAGATCATAAGATGAACTAAGCAGAACTCTGTAAAACATGGCTTATCTTAAGTGATCCAAGCAGTTTGATTTTTTTTACATTTGAAAATCTATTCAAATACTGTGGGATATGCCCAGCCACTGCCCTGGAGGGATGTCTGCTGAGATAAAAGATTTTGCAATTGCCCAGCAGGACTCCCTGAAAAGGCAACCACTT
>NW_008236769.1:768175-780127 GCF_000691975.1 Corvus brachyrhynchos
CCCCGCGTCACGGTCCTGCTCGTCTCTCCCTCTGGTCAGGTTTGGCCTAGAGGCTGCCCTGCAGAGCTGAGCTGGAATCACGAGCTGATATCACTAAAGAGCTGACAGCTTCTGCAAGGGCTCCTCTGCGAGCAGCTGAGAGGAAGACACCGGACCCCGGGAAAGTGATTCCTTTCGGGACCATCTCCCTGGACCGGTCATCTCTTCCTGGGTCACAGCCGCGGACCCCACCACCAGCTGTAATAAAATACTACTGAGAAGGTGTAGGTTTGGGTTTTGGTTTTGGTTTTGGTTTTGGTTTTGGTTGGTTGGTTGGAGGTTTTTTGTGAACTTGCATGTTTAGGATAGTCTTAAAAAAATGTATTTGTAAAATCAATGACAATATCCTCAGGGTCTTTTGATTTTCAGTTTTTCTGCCTTCTAACCTGAATGTTCAGCCTGATAAATGGTAAGATTAGCAAAGTGTGCATGAATGAGTAACTGAGAAAATGTTACAGTAATTATATGCTTGGTAATACGTATGGAATTTTTTTTTTTTAATTTTATTAGCCTTTATTATGGACATTAAATGTGTGCTCAAAGAGGAAATAAAAGCTATGAGTTTATGTTCAGGCAAAATGAAAAGTAACCATCACAAAAATCCATAGCTACAAACAAAGAATTATAGGAAACCATTAACAAAAAACAGTGTTCTGTAATGGAGTTGTAGCTTAGACATAAATTGAACTTAATGGTGTCACATTGTCTTTGTGTTCCTTTATCTCCATGACAGATGAATTGGGAATTCTCCTTTTCTTTTTTCCATACTAAGAAAACCTTGTTCTTACAATTTTTATGTCTAGGTCACTTTTACAAAATTTTAATCATTGCTGCTACTGTGGTTTGTCTTCTGTCTAGTTTGCCTTAATGCTTCCTGTAGTGTGCTGGTCAAAACTAAACACCCTGTTCCCACTGTTGTCATAGTACCACATGGTAGGACTCAATAATGAATCTCTGTATCTTATATGACAGTGGTGTTAAAATTATATATTTCCTTTCTACAAGACCATCACCAATATGTGATCATTTTAAAAAATGAATCTTTCCATTTGAATGTTAGTGAAATATTCCTTATATACAAATATTCCTTATTTTATATTTGTATGTGTGATATTTGCAAGTGAAGTGGAACTGTTTGCTTTGCCCTTATTGCATTTCATAGTCTTTATTTCAGACTGTTTCTCTGATTTATGAAGATCATTCTGTCCTCTCAAGTGTTTTGAGAATCTTGTGTTTTGTATTACCCATCTACTTTGTACCTGTGTTCTCAATGCCATCAACGAAGTCTTTCATGAAAATACCAAATAACTCTAGTTCCGATTTCTGTGATCTACGGCATTTATAATGAAATTTGGCAACGCAGTAATAATTACAGGTCTTTGCACGGGTTTGAGGTTTTGTGGAGTTTTTGGCTCATTTTGCTTGAAATCTGGTTAAATAAAATATAACACTAATTTAAAGAAAGCAGAGATTTACCTTATGCATGGTATTGCTCTACAGAGAATTTCATTCTGTAAGGAAAATGCTTTGCTTACACGCACCAGAAAATATCTTAGCTATATATTAATGCTAGTGTCTCAGAACGATCCCTTGGCAATAATGGATTATGCAGTAGTAAAAAGGAAGCATTTCTCACATACTGTAAGAATTAGATATTTCATACAATGTGCTAAAAAGATTTATCTTGAATTTATGATTCCAGAACTCATCATAATGCTACAACTTATAAATCTGAACTGAGAAAAGAGAGCAACCAGTAATGGAATACATTCAGAACATGATAGGTAGAAAATTAACCTTATTCTACTATTAAGTTGGTCATGATCAATAGCTTTCACAAATACCATAAAATGTCCCTGATTTTCAATCTACATTTCCTTAAAATTAACATCTAGAATAAATTGCTTTTTTATTACTGTTATTGTGGGGCACCTTCTCCTTAAAGTACAAAATTATTTTGATAAGGAATGCAAAAGTCAGAAGATAATGGCTTCAGATAAGCCAGCATTTAATATATATTTGACATACCAGTAAATTGTCTGGATAGTTCAGAAACTGCAAGTGCTGGGGAAGTATTTCATACTGCAAATTTATGGCCTTTTTTCTTGTTGAAATAGAATTAATGACAACCCTATAGATCAGATACACATTGTTAATTTCACAAAGAGGCTAATAGTTTCTTCATTTATGAAAATAGGTTGCTTTAGTAGGCACAGCCTGAGCCTCATTTTACATCCACAGGTTCTCAGGATCCATTCTCTTTCACTCAACTTTAGGCATTTTTTTCAATGAAAGACACCAGAACTACATCAATTAAAGAGTAATTTAAATATATACGCACACAATGGAGAGAGAAAAGGAGAGAAGAATCAACCGCGAACAGAATGGAGTCTTTTCATCAGTAAAATACAGTACATTATTTCTTATAGGATAAAATTCACTTTACCCTGAAAGCCCAAGTAATCATTGTGTGACAGAAAATGTGTGAATGGGATGAAAAGATAAAAATCAGACACTTCTCAAAGTAAGCTAGGGTAGGGGGCTGTAGCAGAACTTCCCTGTGATGACTATAGCAACTAATCCAACAGAGGAATTAGGGCACTGTTCATACTATGGCATTTAGAGAGCTTGTTGCATTTCCCTAGGTTTTATTGCATGGTTTTTAGGCAGATATGCCCAGACCACCTAGGCTGCTTTTCTTCACAACTTAGGCATGAGATATCATAATCTATCTCTTCTGCCCTGGGCCCCCTACTACTTCTTTGAGCCATGATTAAAACGCCATTACAGTATTACATATTACAAAGGGTTTCCAATTTTTTAAGTTATGTTTCTCTCTACCCACTTATAAAACTAGCAGTTCAGGTTAGACTGGATTTGGAGAGATCTGAAGTTATTCCCAAGCAATTGGGAATCTCTCTCAAATTAGCAAAATTTGATTGTGATCATATAAAAATATATACAATTGATATAATTAATACAAGAGGATGATATTGGTAAATGTGCTAATTTACAAGCCACATTTTGTCTTGGAATTATGAAAGGAAAGTCTAGTTTTTTCATGTCTCATTTTGTCATGGCCTTTTTATATAGATGGAAATATCACAGTTATTCAGCCAAAAGCAGTCTTCATGTTTTACCTATTAATTCCTGTTAATTATTGTATATTGTCAGTAATCATGGAATTTGGTCCATTAGGACAAATCAGACAACTTTCTGAAAAGGAATTTAATCACCAGATTAATATGGTACATAATATATGTTTGTGAAGACTCAGCCTTGTAACAAATATTGAAAGCTCCTCCACTCACCACTCCAGTCCTAATTTTCTCCTTAATTTTCTTTTTGCTTCTTCAAACATGCAATTGTGGAGAAATCAATAGTATACGCAGCTACCAGGCATCAGGCAAGGCAGCTCAATGTTTTCTTGATCCTTAGAGCTTTTGATATGTATCTGCTAGTGAGTGTGTGTAATTCTCATGAATAAATTTAGAAGTTCCGTTTCTTTCTCATAATCTCAGGAAACACTTTTGAGAAGTGTTTTAATGTAGGTTACCTGTGATCAAAACCAATAGAAAAGACAATAAAGTTTTAAGAAAGGTAAATGGCTGATTTTTCTTTTGTGTGTTCAGAAAATTTTGATTTGGTTTTGATTCAGAGTACCTCTCTAAATTTCAGAAGCCATGCATGCCTAAACCCAGGCTTTTGACCGGTGTGAATTGTACTATAAATTGTTGTAGACACAGACTGGCCAATGAGTAACTGTATGTTCAATCCCTGTATGCTTACTTGATTTCTTGTTCTGGTACAAATGAAAGCCATAACAAAGTCATAATTATGTTTTTTTCTAAAGTAAGTTAATATTTAATGAGCAGGTTGGATTGGTTTCCAAGTTTTATTCTCAAAAGGACACAAACTGCTGTGAATTTACAATAAAGGATTTGATAAATACCTGGCAGGATATGTTAGGAGTAAGAGCACAAAATCAAACAGAAACTGGAATATGAAATTGAATAGGTTATCTGAGCAGACATTTCTTTATTAAACAACCAAGGACCAGATATTAGACAGCATCTCTACCATGGGACTAAGATCTAAAATGTCTTGTTTCTCACCCAAAACATCCTGAGAAATACAGATGCAATAGATGACACTGGTAGCCCTCTACCAGTTACTATGCTGAGAACCTGCTGCAGGAGGGCTGTCCATGACTTTGAGGCAGCAAGGCAGGATTTCAGTAGTTTCTGTGCCTTCCTATCTCCAAAATCATTCTGTAGTGGAAGGACCTGAGTCTGTGGAAGGTATTTCCTGCAAAATCCATTGCACTTCAAAAGGCACCTGATAAGAAAATGATATGTACAGCTAAATATACTGCTGTTTGCTACTTATGTGCATCTATATTCAGCTGTTAGTACTTTGAAATTCTAGCCTGTGATTCCTTGTCCTTTAATGTACCACATCCTGTCTTGCTAGACGTAAGATCTAATACATAGGTTTGCTGATTCATTGGTTTCCATGTTTGCTTGCATGTCGGTTTGATAGCTTGCTTGTTGTTGATGGCATTGAAAGGATCTATAGGATAAGTTGTTCCTGCAAAAACCTTCCAAACATACATGGAAAAATTTACTCTCAGTAGTCTACTTTGTGAAAATGCTAATGAAGTTAGATTTGATGTAGTGAACTAAAGAGAATTGTTGAAACTTGACCTTAATCATCCAGGACAGTAGCTAATATAGAGAATAGTTCAGAGGTTTAAGCAAATTCCCTGTGAGAATTCAATGTAGGAAATTTTCTCATCTGATAGCCCTCAACGGACTTCTTTTCATTAATTTTGTACAGACAGCTATGCAATGCCCAAAAGGTATTTGACAGTCTAATTTGAAAGCATAAATGCTGCTATCATGTGAGTAATTTTCTTCACCTACTGATTATGTCTGACACAGCACACTTCAAAAAGTCACAGGACATGCAAATAACGTGACAGAATAACAGTACTTAAAGTATTGTGCTTACTTTGATTAATTATGGTGTAACTTACTGGAAATAAATTATCAGCAAATGCAGCAAAAGGACATTGCTGTTGTAATAAAGAGAATCTAAACTGAATCAGCAAACATGATAAATTACTATTGTCCTTATTACAATGAAAAACACTTGCTTTTAGTTGAACTATATAAAAAAGCTTTGGCATTTGCTTGTATTTGTTTTTATTAGCACTCATTAGGATTTTATCCTTTTCACTGATGAAAGATCAACACTGGATGCATACTGAGAAAAAGAAAGAAAAATATATTAGCTATAATGCTTAATATTTTTTTCACTAATTGTAGATAACTGCAGATATTTTTTGGTCCCTGTGATTTTCATTTTTCTTTGTTATTCAGAGGACAAACCCCAGGGATCATTAGAATAAAATAGGAGCATTCCCAGCATTATATACAGCAAATCCACTGATCTGACACACAGAAAAATAAAATTCCATATATATTGTGTAACTGAATAATTACACAAGCAATAAGATTTAAGAATTCATTCATGTATGCCATTGCTGAAAAATAGGTATCATATGTATCACACACATTATGTGTCACATAATTTCTCATTATATTATAGTTACTACTTAAGTGCTTTTCAACACATTCTATAGTTTTTAGCTTCAAGAGGCCCAAGAAAAGGAAGAAATAGGAGAAAAAAAGAGTGGTATGTCAGAAAGCTTTATGTACATAAATTTCTATCTGGATATTTAATAATATCAGTAAAACCTGATGCAATGTCTTTCTTTCCAGATGTCCATTGCTGCTGAACAGAAATGCTGAAAAAAGCTCAAAGAATAATGATAAAATAGTTAAGAATAAGGACATAAATTAATCTGTACACATTTTTGTATTGTTATTAATGTGAGCTGTAATGTGAGGGTTTGTTGTTTGGGTTTGGTTTTTTAACCAGATAATTCTTTTTAGAAGAGAGAATGAAACAATGTGCTCTCATTTAAAGACCAAGTTCTGTTAGTGTTTCTCTACAATGAAGGCAAAGCACTTCTTGCTCTGCTATTTAAGGCTGAGAAGGAACCAGTAGTTTGGAAGGCAAAAAAATCTCTTTACAGCAAACATTGTAGGCCTAGTGTATAACAGGTCCCCATCTTTCAGAACATCATTTGACAGGATAAAAATATTTTGCTTCTCCTGGGACAATATTTCTAAATATTTTATGATTTTAACTAACCTACATGCAGTTGAAAGTAATAATTTTTCTATGGTGTGGTATGGTATGTACCTAATAATTTCTATGGTAAACATAATCTTTGTTACAAAACTGATAATTTGAAGTACTTTGAGATATGAGGGAAAAGCTGCAGATAAAAAATTCATACCAAATAAGCTTCAGCACTGTAAAAGTGTGTTTAAGTCTTCTCAAATTCCCTGCTGATTTTATTACCATCTATTGAAGAAGGAATGATACTTGATGGTGGCTGGAGTGGCAGATTGTACTGTTTTGTGACAGATTTGATGCTTACAGAAATAGTTTTTTCTGGAGTTCCAAGAGTTCATCCCACACTAAAATCCAGCTATTCCAATAGCTCTAACAGTATTTCTTGTAGCTATCCTTGTATTGTTACATAAGTTCTTTAATACACTGCATAAGGACTCTCGGGTATTCCCAGTGAATAACCATCTCCTGAGAACATTCTTGTTGTCTGAAAAAGCATAAGATCTGTTCCGGTCTTTTACTTTAAAGAGTAATAGATAGACATCACTTACTCAAGAAAAAAAAACATTTTTTTCAGAATTCATTTTTTTTCGTCCATATTTTTTATCCTTATGCCCATACATTTCAATCAATCAATTAGATCTGAAAACACAGCTATTCAAAGAAAGTTATCACATTGCTGGCTTGGGGATATGGTTTAGAGGTTACTGTGGTTATGCTGGGTCAATGGTTGGGTTAGATGACCTCAAAGGTCTTTTCCAACACTGATGACTCCGTGATTGTGGGAATAAAGTACACGCGAAATTTCCAATATCGATAAAATATAAGTCCCTGTCAGCATGACAAGAGGAAAAATCCTTCATTTAACTCTGAATCTGGAGATCAGTTTAACTGTGTGTACACTAACACCGTTACAATATACTAACTGGCTACTCTGGCATATTTTAGTATGATTTATAGATCAGGTCTCTCCTTTCTATACACTATCTGTATGTGTCAGCTGTCCTCAGAAACACCTAAAGACAGCAGTGGCCCTAGCTTCTGACATTGAAGTTTCTTATGACCCTAAAATTCCACCTCCATATATGCTTTCTGGTGTTTAGAATATAATTAGCCCTGGAGACCATCAAAAGCCATAAAAAAGGAATTTTTCTTCCCATCTTCTATTAACAGGGTCTGATCTGATAAAAATGCTCTGAGAATATCTCAATTTAGGGCTTCTGAAAATACAGGACCTTCTTTAAACATATTGTGATTTCTGTTTCTTCCAAGTATTTTAGGATCAGAAGATTTCTCTAGAGTTTAAAAGATGCCATTTCAGTCTCTGTGTCTGAGAGTTTCAAAAAAATATGTCCAGTTATTCAATATGTCCAATTGCAAACCCTAAGATAAAACAAATTCAGAGCAAGGATGACTCAAATTTATAGCTTAGTGTATTCCTTTGGGATATGCAGGTTCAGTCTTTTCATAAACCATACAGGATTCAGGTTCTGAAGAGGAATAAGAATTTAAGCAATGCTCTGTCTTTGGGGGAGGATTATGTAATTTTTAGCGGGCCCCTATTCATTTTATCACAGTTTTAAGCATCTAATTTCTACAAGCAGATCAGTCTGGATAAGTGCTTAATCTAGATGCTGATTAGCAAGTTTGAAGCACCATCATATTAATAAAGAGCTATCATAAATGCAGGGGACTGAAAAGGTAGTGTTAAGAGCCAATGTCAGTGTTGAAGTAGGATTTGCTTTCATTGTGTTTTCCAAATATCATCATCATTAATGTTTCTGAGGTTCCTTTCTATTTGAGAACCTTGATAAAATATAACATTTTTAATAATTTATCCTACAGGGAATGCAGTGCAATAAATTCTAAAATAAAATACAATAATACTGTACTAAGTTGAACACAATAAATCGTCCCTTTAAATGCAATGGCAGATGAACAGTGAGAGGGAATTACAAAATGGGTCAGGTTGGAAAGGACCACAGTGGGTCATCTAGCCCAACCTCCTTGCTCAAGCAGCCTCATTCTAAAGCACATTGCACAGGATTGTGTCCAGATAGCTCTTGAATATCTCCAGTGACAGAGACTCCACAACCTCTCTGGGCAACATGTTCCAGTGCTCAATCATTCACACAGTAAAGAAATTCTTCTGCATATTTAGGTGGAACTTCCTCTCCATCAGTTTCTGCCCATTGTCTCTCATCCTGTTGTCAGGCACCACTGAGCGGAACCTGGTTCCATCCTCTTGGAACCCTCCCTTCAGATACTGATAGACATTAACGAGGTCCCCTCTCTGTCATGTGTTCTTAAAACTGAACAGGCCTGGCTCCCTCAGTCTTTTCTTGTGAGGCGCTCCAGATGCTAAATCATGTTTGCTGCCCTCTGCTGGAACTGGACACAACACTTGCATTTCAGACGATTCTTCTCCACCCATCTCTCCAATCTGTGGAAGTCCTTCTGAAGCTTCTGCACAGCACTCAGGGTTATTGGCCACTCCTCCCAGCTTTATGTCATCAGAGAACTTGCTGAGGAGGCATCTGGACCTTCATCAAAGTCATTGATGAGTAAGTTACACAATATTGGGCCCAGTACTGAACCTTGTGGGACACCACTCATGACAGGTCTTGTACAAGGCCCTGTGTCACTTATTATGACCCTCTGGGATCTGCTGTTCAGCCAGGTGGGAGTATGAGAGGAAACCAAAGGGGATACTCAAAATAAAGAAAAATATCCAGAGTAAAAATCATGTATGACCTTGAAACTTGGCTGAATTAATTAGTTATTTTCTTGGAGGCAAGGCATTTTTTCCTAGAGGCAAAAGCCAGTTAAAAAAACCCCAACCAACCAAACAAACTGTGATTTAGAAAGGTATTAATGAGCTTTTCTTATCCTGGGTTGGTTTTATCAAGTATGGTATTGAAATCTTTTACTAATCAAACTTAAGTGAAAGACATTTTTAACACAGTTTACTGGATATTGTCCTAAAATAAGCAGGACAGACTCCATTTTGGTTTATATAAATAGGACATTGGTGCAAATTGTGAATAATTTATACTGTTTCCTTTTTATTCTATGTCAGCTTCTTAGGTTTTATATATCACATAGTACATTTTTTTGTTTTCTCAGGAAACCATAAATCCCCAACACCCAGAGATACAGGACCTCTGTCCCATTAGCTTTAGGTCCTATAAATAACTTTTAGATGTTCAAACAGTCACACAAAAGAGCAACTAAACTGTTTCAGGTTAGTATCTGCAATTAGATTTGTATTTTATATAGAATTTTCCAGGCTTCTACCTATCTGATTGTCTTATATTCACTAAAAACTTTTCACTCTGCTAAAACCAGAGAAAGGAAGAGGGAAGAGAAGAGGCAGAAAGGTATGTATTACTGCCTTCCTTAATATCTCAAAATTGCCTGCTGAATTAGTAAGATTGGTTCAAACTCACATTTCAGAAACGGAAGTTGTGTCTGATCTCTCTGACACACCCTATTCATACTCTCTGACACACCCTATTCATTTATGAAACACAAGGCTACTATCATTGAACATTTGAACAAAATCTCATTTTGTCCTGATAGATTTCTGTTCAACAGGCAATGGCAATGTGCTCTGCTAGCCATACAGTATTGTAAGCTTAATTACTTTCTGCCTTGTCTCATCTTGCACAATCAGTACTACTACATTTATTCTGAGAACTGATTTGCTATTCCTTTTATTTGTAGCTAGAATGTGGTCTGTGAAACAAGCCCAGCTTCTTGTATCTTGTGCCAGCTTCAGAGGTTATGAATACATCTCTCTTCATGTCCATTCCAGAGTCCACCCACAATTCTCACAGAAATCAGACCTGTGGGGGTTACCCCATTCCAGATAAGAAGGGAAATTATTTTCTTACTTCTGGATTATCTGCACCTCATGGAACTATATTCTGTAAAAGAGATGACCCTCCAGTCATGTGTAACTTTGGAAGCATTTGTGGTGGGCCCAGATTCTTTTGGTATGTACTGGCTTTTTCTTCCAGTACTTTTGCCAAAAAAATAAAAACAGTTTTCACATTTTTATGAAAGTGAGATAATTAGCTAAACAGGCTAAAGCAGTCCTGGGTCTGCACAGGAGACATGCTGTAAAAACAACAGCTTTTTAAAATGAAAGATGGAAGTTCCTAACATGTCTATGCAGAAGCTAAAAGAATGATGAGGGACTCTGAATCATAACTTCAGATTCAGATTACTCAGTTATCACTGCAGATTTATAGAATCCTTCCAGTTATCTAATCCTTCCATTGAAGTACCCTCCTGCAAAGAGTAAGTTTGCTGCTGTGCAGAGCAGTATGAGTATTTTTAATGATTAAAGATAACTTCTGGCTCTAAGTAATACTGTATTTCATTTCTATACGGTAAGTTAGCTTCTAAAAAACTCTTGGGTCTGTTTCATGGATTAAATATTAATTTTGAAACTGCTGAAACTGAGGCTTAACTCATTTAACCACACATTTTTTAAGATACTCTAGGGTAAACAAGGTATCTGCATGGGGTGACATATATTACAGTGCCTGTAGGAAACTTATACACTTCTAAGGTTGGATCTGGGGATAAGAGAGTTTTCATGTTGTCAAGCGGTATTAGACATCTATATATGACCAACAGACTCAAGTCCTTAGTGTTGAATAATATTTTAATGCTCTTTTATCCTATGCAAAACAGTCAGTTAGAAATCCTGTTATTCCAAAGGACTAATTTAAAATAAGTCTTTGCTTAGTAGTAGTTCATGATGAACAGCTGTTATTTTACTTCTAACATGAATAAACTATTCCATGTATAATGTATGATATATATAGTCTTATTAAAATCTCATATATCTTCACATTGAGTGAATATGGAAATGTTTCTGACTGTTAAATCAGTTGAAATAAACTGTCTGTGCTTTAAATAATTACACTATATGCTTGTGATGAAGAAAAATGAGATGGCACTTCCTTTCTCACTTCCTTTCCTTTCATTTTATGTTTGGGGCTTTTATGTGGACTTCTTCCTCGACTACAAGGAGAGAAGAGTTCTCCACAAGACTCTCCAGAGACCTCTGTCCAGATCAAACAATGGTAATGACACTAACAGGGAACACTACCTGTTGCAGAAAGTATTTTCAGACGAGCTTAACCATATAAGAGTTTCAGAAGCATTTTATCAGGGACCAATGATTCAAGTTATAATTAGACCAAGTTGCTGTCATTCACTTGACTGGTTTATGTAGAATATAACAAAGAGGAAATTCAGTGCTTTGAAGGGCTATGTAGCATATACAGTTTCTTGTCATTATGAATATATGCTTTTACCATTATTTGATCAGTTGAGGTCCTGTAGATATCTGTAGTGTGGAATATGCAATATCCTCAGAAAGGTCCTCTGTTTTCAGTGAACCTGCATACAGAATTCAGTACCACAGACTCAGAAGGGAAAAACTAGAGATGTCTCTATAGTATAAGCATGAATAAATACCACCTTTCCAAAACGATGACAAGTGCTTAACTGTAATTACATACATTTCTAATGCATTTTTTTATCTGCTGAAAACCCTGGTGCAAGGTTTTTATTTTTTTTTACTTATTCTAAATCTTGAGCTGAACTTTTCTCCTTTCTACAGTGTGATAACTTCAAACTTATTCTCAGTGCCTTGCTGATATCAATTCTGACCCAACTGCATCCTGC
>NW_008236769.1:780215-825424 GCF_000691975.1 Corvus brachyrhynchos
CCTGCTGAATTGCATGAGGCCCTGCAAAGTAGCTTTTATGTTTTAAGGTACAACTACCATAATCTTCTAAACTATCTGATAAAATTTTAATCTCTCTGCCCTCCTTTATAGAAGTCAGCCAAGGAAAGATGCGTTGACAGCATCTTACTTTATTTACTTCTCACAAATCCCTATGTCTGCCATGTTTAATCGTTTATCTTCTTCCTCCAGTTTTCCTTCCCCCTCCCTCTCATTTTAATCTTTTCCTTCCATTTGGCTTACTGTGGCTGAAGTCCAGCTTTGCTTTATTCTAATTATTGTGCAGACTATATTCCTTTATCTAAACACTCTTTGTTTCTTTAAATGCTCCTGTACTTTATCATTAGATTCTCTCAATGTCATCACTACTCATGCTCTTCCTGTCCTGATTATTTGATCATGGATGACAGAAAGGATGAGCCACAGTTTATTGGATTTATTCTGTGGGGCACATTGTTGCTAGGTGATAGCTAGCCACTGCTATAAATACTTAATAATCTTAAGATTAAATTTCCTTGTTACTTTACATTTAAACAGTGTAAGGTACCTGAACTTTGATGATTTTAAGTGCATTAGAAAACTGTTTGGGTTAAGGGACAATTCTGATTGGTTGCTAGATTATTGCTAAGGGATGGACTAATTTGTATGAAGCACACAGTTCTGCACTGCTGTTCAGTATTTCAAACTGCAAAACTCATTCCAACAGTTTTACATACTTTTTTTTCAGACTAGAACTGTTAGGAGACAATAATCACAACTAAGCAGGCTATTTAGTAATCATGAGGAAACATTCAAGAAGGATTGAAAGTACAACGCTGTGCCAGGTTGTATGATTTGTCCTGTGTTAATCACATTCCTTATCTCACCTTGCCGCTTAATATTTATCCAACTAAAACTAAATTTTTGGCACTATTTAACTAATGCATGATCTTTCAAAAGTTCCTGTGTGAAATATAGTACCATGAGTATACTATGGTTGTTGTTATAAGAGTGTCTGCAAAAAGTCGTAGTTGTTTTAGTCTCTGAATATTTTTGTAATTATGAAGAGAGTTATCTGGTTTCAAACAAGATTTTAACCAGAAACTGGAATCAGAATAGAAAATTTGCATGTGCTTATCTAAGCTAAATAAAAACTGAGTGACTAACGATTTTTTCTACCTCTTCAATACTTGGAGAATTTGACTCTAAACTTCACCCATTCAATTGTGAAGTCTATATACAGTTTTTAATGCCTATTAGTCTTAGCTCATTTCAAGCTCTGTAATCAACAATTTTATCCGTTGATTCCTTTTAGTTGAATTCATTAATAAAACCTAACACTATAGTGGCATTTCATAGGTTTTTTGTCCTTTGTATTAGTTATTTGATTTTCCTTCTCATTTCTGTCATCATCAGTAACTCTTTGGCTCTTTCTTTCCTGAACTTGTTTTTCATTCACTCTTTGTCACTTCTTTCCTGCTGTTTACCAGCTTTTCAGGGCAGAAAATACAACTTGTCTATCACATAGAAAGCAGAATATTAATATGTAATTGGATGTAAATAATGCATCTCCCATCAGAAAAAAAATGGATATTTTAAAGGCAAAAAGAGGTTAGAAGACTAAAATTTGCAGAAATTTGTCTTACACATTTTCCAGCATATTTTCCACGAAAAAAAGGTTGCAGTAGTGCCTAAAATTGCCAGATTAATTGATTAACTTAATTGATTGACTTAATTGAATAAGTCTTCCATTTCATATTCAAACATTCATAACTAGAGGCTTACTTATAGAACAATTGTTCCCAAAGCAATCTGTCACAGACTGGGACCATTCCTTACAAATCCATAATGAATAAAAGTTTATTTTTGTTTTAATTGGAGCAGTCTAACTGAAACCATCTTTTTTGTTGTTTCACAGAAATGTTATGGCCAAGAGAATGAGATTCAGATTTAGTCAGAAACCAAAATTAGATTCTACAATAAGTTTTGAAATATTTGAATCCAAGTAATGAAAATTGTCAGTGTAGGTTTTCTGAAGTAGTTAGTCTGAAAAAACTAATACTTACCAATTTTTATGACCTTCTTAAATGAAAATCTCTCTCAAAAGTTTCACTTCTGCTACTTCTGCTATCAAAATATATTTACACATAGCTGAATACATTTCTAATTTAGAATATATCCTATTTAATTTCTAAAATTTCTAAAAGGAGTTTGCATTTCACTTTGCTTCCAATTATTAATTACACTTGATTGGAAGAAATTAAAGTAAACCATGCAGAGGTGCAAATTAATCTGTGACACTGTCTCAGATATTTCTGTTCCTTTACTCTGATATTCAGCTGTGATTGTAGAAGATATGGGTCTGGGAATAAAGTATTATTGCAAATATCCTGATTCCAGTCCATAAAAATGAAGAAACTCAGCAGCATCATTCATTTTGAAATTTTTCAGTTGCCTTTTATTTCAAAATGTTTTGATTTTGGTGAAATTCTAGATAACATGTTCAAACTGTGAATGCTTGTCAGAAAACAGTTCTCAGAAGAAATTTTTGGAAATATGAAAATAGTTGTAGAAGTTTTTTATCACAACAATAAAATTGTTATGGGCAGGTATTCAGAGTCGTTTGCATGACTGAAAGTAACTTCAAGGATGTTTTTCTAGTAGAGTATATAATTACACTGTTTCCAGTGAGGCATTTTCTGTGTGCTACTGCAGTAGAGCTGAGTCTACTCTATAAGGCTCCATTGTGTGAAAATAAAAAGCTACGCTCATGATTTTGACTCTCCAGTCATTTCAGTTTCTCACAGTTTTTCTACACTAAACTGTCTCTTTCTGGAATAGTCTACCTTGTATTTTCTTTTCCCTATCCAACATTTTTAAATTCCATTTTACTTCTCCTACTCTTGTCTTCTTTCACCCATAGGGATCCAAGCCTGAGTGTTTTGCTGCTTAGGTTCAATACATGGCTCTCAACCCATCTATGCACAAAAAATGAAATAACATTTTCTGTTACCTCAGAAATGCTTTGAAAAATTATTATTCTTCTCAAAACTCCATATACCAACTGAATGAAATATCTCAAAGTCATGATGAATTTGTTAATAACTTCAATGGACTATATAATTTCAAAGTATTTAAATAATTAAATAGAAAATAGTATTTTGTTTTCTTATAACATCCATTTGAAATTTGTGTTCAACTTTATTTTAAAATAAATTTTTTTTAAATAAATTCTAATTTTTTAATAGTCTTTTCACTATGTACTTTTTAATTAATATAATTTTTCTGCTTGCAAAGAACAAAAAATACATGTTTTAGAAAAAGAATTACATTTGAGTCTGACTTTTGGCTCAAAGTAAAAATAAAACAAATTAAAATAATGAACTTACTTTTACATATTTGTCATTTTTATCAGTGAAGAGAAGTTCAAACATATTTTCCTTAGGCCTGTGCTCTCATTTAGGTTAAATCATTGTTTCATAACCCTGTCAGTATAAAGGAACTGTAAAATAAACATATTTTAAGACCAATTATGTTGCAACAGGAAAATAAAGTAGCCTTTTAGTCTAAATTATAAATGGGCCTCATGACTCTTGTTTCATCAAGACCCCTCACTTCAAAGACCTTTTTTTCCCCCTCTTACTTTGTATTCTGTTCTTGCTTAGTCCACTTAAGGGGTTTTGAAATATTACTAAAATGAGTTTGAGCCACAAACAAATTAGGCAGATATTCCACCAATTGATAATTTAGGTAGGATGGATAGCTTTACAAAAGTAATTTCTGAATGCTTAATCCTCATTAAGGGTACAAATGCAAATAGAATTACTGAAGAAGCCCTCAGTGTTGCAGTGGTTGAATCCACTGCAGGAATGACCAAGGAGCCACATAGTCCCAAAACAGTGGGCAGGCTCAGAGGTCTAAGACTACCCCGTTTTACCCCTTTTAAGTCCATGTTCTAGATAGTTTTCCTTTCCTTGATACCCCACTGGTTCCCGGGTCTCTTGTTCCACCCCTTGCCTTTCCCATTGGTCACTGTCCTGTTACCCCACACCCTCTCCACCCCCTGGCCCCCAAAGGATAGGCTCTGATGTTCTGTCCCTCCCTTGGTGGCGATCCGGATAAAACCCCGGGCCCCTCAGTGTTCTGTGTTCTTTGTCCCTGGGTCCCTTTGAGCAGGGATCCCAATAAACCCCTTGGAACTCCATACAAAAGACCCCTCCTGCCTCTTTGTCCCTGGCGACGCTGCAGAAGCTGTCTGGCTCTGTGTGTGTGCATGGCTGTGAGTATTGACCAACTACAGTGCGTCAGAGTGTGTCCTGACGCGGTTGCGCTGAGGTCCCTGTTCGGGCACCATGTGACGCTCTGCCTGAGGGGTGGAAAGAGCCTTGCGTCCATCCCGATCGCATCCCACCAGAACCACTCCAGGGGGTGCCACGCGAACACGCTCAGACACACTCTGACACACCGTAGTAGGTGGATACTTACAGCCACACACACACACAGAGCCTGACATAATGAACATAATAAAAAGCAATAAAACTGTCCCAGATGGCTTATATTCTAAACATCTGGCAAAACACAACCACTGGGTCTTCAGGGTAAGATAAGGTTACTGTCCAGGCAGGCATGTGTGAATAAATTAGATGCGACAGTGGCTCAGCCATCACATGTGGTCATCGATCTAATCAATAGCAACAGAGCAATTATTCATAGGAATATTTTGGTACATATTTTCCCTTACATCTAAGACAGTTTAATTAATTGCATTTGTCTATATCCCACTGAAAAAAAAAAATCATGGTCATGCCTACTTACTATTTTCAAACTTACTAATGTAAATTAAAATTCACAAATCAAAGAACAATCTTGGTTTCCACCTATATACTTCACCATGTCATTGCTTTAATATTTCAAAGAAAGAAACCAGCGGATCACCAACACTTGCCTAGATCTGCTGACCATAGGTTAGCATTACAAACCCTAAATCCTGAAGGACCAATTCAATAACTAACCTCTTTAAATAGCATTTACTATTCATATTCTCAGTATAGATATGATTATGTCAACTTCAAAGCCATCTCTTCATTATGTCAAAATATTTCACCTAAAATATGCAACATAATTTAATAATAATGAGGTCTGCTTGTGGTGGGATAAAGTTTTCACCAAGGCACATGAGAGAAGACACATAAAACTTCTGACCAACATTTTCATAAAATAACCCCAATGGTAACTGCTAATATGAACAGATTTATAGTAGCTAAGCAGAGTGAAGGATGAGAAGCTATAAAACTGTAAAAAGAAATATGATAATATTCATTAATGTCTTGAGAATTGCTGTTTTATTTCTCTATAGTAATTATATCATAACTTGACAAACCTTCTGGAATTTTGTTTCAAGGTTTTCTTGGCAAAGAATATAGTTATAACCTCATAAACAGGTAGGAAGCATTCTTAGCCCATTACCAATCAAATTATATGCCTAAGGGGAAATTTCAGAATGAAAACAGACTGGTATTTTCAGCATTTACCTACTTTGTAAACCAGTATATCCACTAAGCAGGATAAGTAGTATCCACACAATTTTTACTAATGAGCAATAATAAAAGCCTGTTAAGAATTCCTGGCATTCATGGGTTGACATCAGTCTGAGACTGAAGATTGCATTTGTTTGTTTGAGTAGATCTGTGTCAGTCTGTAGACAAAAATCTCTTTCTTATCTCTCTTTTCCTCATATTTTCTGAAATCTATAAGTATGCATCCACAGGTTATGTCCAAAACCAGTGAAGCTAGAAGTAATTCACAAGGCCTTAGACTTATCATTAGTGAAACCATACACAGAACCTCTGAAGGACACAGTGGTGATTTGAAGACACATTTTTATATTAAATAATAATAATCTAAACCTGTTGCGTTTATTTCAGAGATCGTGTTTATTGATTTATTGTTTTTGAAAAAATGGTGAGTACTTATTAATATATAAGGCTTGAGTTTTTAATAGGTAAGGTGTTAAGGCACTGTAAAAATACATATAAAGGTAAGATTAAAATATATTCTGTTACCAGCCATTTACTCATATAAGAAAAAAAAATTCCTGATGAACTATATATACTAATCAAAAAATACTGCAATTTACTGAGTGTTATATTCAACACTCTTATTTAGTAAAAAATCCATGGTATATAATTAAAATATCTAACACTTTTTTAAGAGCCAGAGGCATTGGTATTCATATTTTAAGATTATATTAACATGGTCTGTTTCATCATATTTTTATTCCTCTATATACAAGATCACATTAGCTTCTTTGTACTGGGGAGTTTAACATGTCTTACTGGTTTTATGTTAAAATATTATCAAGGCATTAGCACTAAGGATATATTTAGAGTAACATAACATAGCATAACCTAACATGGAGAAGTAACCTATTTTCCTTTTTATGAATTCTTGACTGAATCCTTATAAGAAATGATATTCCTAGAACTGACAGACAAGATATGTGTTATTGGGAAGCTTCTTCTGAGGAAACATATTTTATTTCTCAGAACTCTTGAAAATCTTGGGAGTTACTATTTCATCCACTGAAACATCATTTTAAGAAAATCTGTCACATTATCTGTTTAGAAACCCAGAAAAGCAGGTGTATGGTAAAGCAAACTCATTCCCAATTTTTGTAGTTCAGGTGGAAAGAGCATTTTGGTTCACTTTTCCCCCTCTCTTTTCAAGGATGGATAGTCAGCATGAATAGGGGATTTACCTTTCACTCTTAATGTGTATTTTCACATCCACTTAGAGATTAGCTAAAATATAAAAAGCACCAAAAAAGCATTGGAGAACTGCTGAGGAGATAGTCATAAACATTTGGAAACATTCTCTCCCACACTTTCCTCTCTGAAAACCTCTTTGGAAACTTATATTCTAGGTCACCTCCTCAACATAGAAAAGGACTATGAAATCTAAAAATGATTCACATAAAGACTATTTAAGAAACTACTACACAATAATAGATTTTATAACAATGCTATTAAAAATTGTTTCTTTCATGGATGGAAAGCATGTTACGGGTTGCTGACTACAAATTTAATACAATAAAATTTATTTTTGTATATTATTCATGTTAAATAGTGCCATTAACATCCATACAACAATCTAAATGGATAAGGTAAACCAGATTTGTCCCCAGTTTATTTCCTACTCTGTCTTATTTGAATGCAAATATCTTTGAAGACTTTGTATAACCACTTCAAAAATTTAAACAGAACCTCAAGAGAGGCTGTGTAATTTTCAGTTCACTGAACCAGAGAATAGTCTCTCAAAGCTGTTTCAGTGTTGTCATTACTTCCACCTACAAAAGAAACAGTGATGACTCAAAGTTGGAAACAAGAAAAAATAAGCAAGTACCTTCATAACAGATAGCTTTCAGAAACAGCCTATTCAACATCTTTCTTGAAAGTTTTGCCTAAGGTAGATAACTGGAATTTTAATTTCAGTCTCTGAAATAACCTGAGTGTATTTCAATATATTTAATCACTTTGATAAAGTAATAATCAGACAACTTAATTTCAGTCCTAAACTTTTCTGGTAAAGAGCCAATCAGAATAAACGATTTGCTGAACACCATAAATTTAAATCAGAACCAAAGTGCCTTTTCCAAGCCTACGTAAATTACTGATGTACTGAAGGAAACAGTTGGCTTGATGACTCCCTGTGTGTATGATTTCAAATAGGAATACAAACAGACATCTTTTCTTTAGAGAATCAGGCCTTTGGAATGTGTCTTACTGAGCGGAAGGCTGCACACAACCTGAAGGATGGTTTCATGAAAATTACATTAAAGAGGAACTTATGTTTCATGAAAATTGTCATTTGACCACAAATTACTAACAAGCTGCTGTTATATTTGACTAAGTCCAAGTTGGGGCATCTTATTTTCTGTAAACAAGAAATCTTTGGAAATACTCTTTATGCAAGGGAAAAAAAAAAATTAGCACTTTGAATTATAAATTCTGTGAAAGTTTGAAAATATTCCACTTTTTATATTTGTGTGCACATTGTGAATGAGGGTGATTCCATACACTAATTCAAAGTAACTAGTCATGTCTCTGTATCAAATCACAGAGTCACAGAATATGCTGAGTTGGAAGGGTCCCACATGATGCCAAATGCAGTTGCATATATACATATATATTATATGTGAGTGTATATACTCACATAATAAATGCTGCTCATGTTATATGGAAATTTGTGAAGTATTTTAAAGGTGTTAGGCTATTCATGTTAGTAAATTCAGTGGAAATTAATTTCATTAATTACATTAACAAATGCAGCAAAGAATTAATTTAAGAATTGTGACAGTTCTCATGTTATCTTTTGGGAAGGTTTTCCTAGAAATTAGATTCTGTTCTGGTTTGGCCAAATTTAGAAATATATATCCTCTGAGAGAAGGCACAACCACCCCTCCCCCCACCAGGTTTGGGAAAAAAATAAATTTTCCTCGAAGGAAAGTGAAGAAGATAAAACTATTTATTTAACAAACACACAGGGAAGGAAAATAATGTTAAATGGTAAAATCTTTCGCTGTAGAGGAAAAACCTGGGAAAGTGCTCAAGTCCTCCCTTTGGTCTCCTCAGAGCTGGGGCTTGGCCCAGGGCCAGGCCCTCTGTGCCCGGTGGAAAGTCCTCCCAATGTGCTCTGATGTTACAGCAATCAAGCCGTCCAGTAGAAAAGGGAGAAAATCCGAAATTCCAGAGAAGGAAAAGTTCAGCTCTCAGCCTCTCTCCAGAGAACAAGAAACTGGAAAAACTGGCCAAAAGCTGACTGGAAAAGCTGCAAGCCGGGTGCTTCCTCGCTCCCCCTGCCCCAGCTGGGAAAAAAAACCTGCTATCTTTATGTGACCTTGAACAAGTTTCAAACTGCTTTGAGAAAGTGTTGCTCAGTTTTTTTCTTCCCCCTCTCAGGCTCAGTTTAGAGGCATAGAAAGGCCAATAATTAATTTCTGAGCATAGGCAGCGATATGGGATACACATCATAAGGTCACCCCAAGACAGATTCCTTTTGTTAGAAATTGTTACTAATAATCAGAGTACATCTGAAATGATTTACTAATATTTCTATGAGTCACATAAATTTCTATTATACAAATCTTAGGTCTGTGATAGTAATCATTATATAGCCAAACTAAAATCCCTGAGGTATTAAAAGATCGGTAAGATGAGGGAAATTGTCAGCTTGATAAACTTGGCCAGTAGGGGCTGAAGGAGACAGGTTTGTTCAGCATGGAGAAGAGACATTTTGGGAGGATCTAAGAGCAGCCTCATAGCACCTATGAGGACATCGTTGTGAATATAAAGGCTGTTCACATAGGTGCATGACAGGAGAATGAGAGACAACAGGTGTAATTAAATTAAGAGTGGTTAAAACAGGATATTAGAAAAAAAATCTGATATTTAATATTGAAGCTGATTTCCAAACAATGTAGACATTTCCTTTTTTTAGGTTTTTAAGGCATGGACAAAGTGGGAAAACTGGGTTATACTTATTTGATGATGCTTTGAGTAGGGAATTGGATTAGTGATCTCTCAAGGGACCTTTTGAAAACATACTGCAACTTTTCTGCTCTGCAACTTCATGCATCTGTCAGTGAAATTCAAAATTTAAATTTTTTTATCAAACTCATAGAGTATGTAAGTGGTACATCATTCTTATCTTTTAAGGTAATTTTTGAAAACAAATATAATGACTTCCTATCATCTCATTTTATGTGGGTACTTCAGGTCGCCTTTTTCCTCATGTGTTAAGTCCTTTATTACTGAACTTTAATTTAATTTCATTATGTCATTCTAATATTTAAAATATTTATTCACATCTTTTCATTATTTTTCCCATTGCTATACAGAAGACGTTTAAATAAAGAATCTCTTAAAATAATGAACCAAGGCAAGAAGTTTTCAACATAGGTTACCAATGAGGGTACATTATTGTCTCTTTTAGGAGTGCTGCTGTGCAAACATTCATACTGGAAAGGGAGTAAATGATGAAATGGAAAATTTTTCTAGTGAGTCAAAACAAAATTAAAAAAATAAAGATTGGCTGCAAATCATTGCACAAATTTGTTTTGTAGGAATGGTTATTCAGTAAGGCAGGAAGTGAATAGTTTCAACAGATTGAAAACAACGCAAACAGGCAAAAAGATAACTGCTACCTCTGCCCTGTAAGGTAATTCATTTGACTCTACTCAGCAAAAATATCTTACATTATTATAAGCTGCTCTATAAAAACATCAGATTCATGTCAATAGCAACGAAAAAAAGAGGAAGAATGTTAAGTATTATTAGCAAAAGAATTTAGAAACCCACAATATCTGATTACATTGTTGTATAAACTGATGGTACATGCATTTCTTGAGTGCTTCCTGCTGTTCTAATCATCCTATCTCAGAAAGGTACAGCCTGTGGAAGTAAAAAGAAAGATGAAAAGCATGATCAAAGAAATGGAAGAGTTTTTATATTAAGAAATACTTAATAAACTATGACTCTTCAGCCTGCAAAACAGACAGCAGGAGATAGATGTGGTAGCATTGCTCAGTACTGTGTAGGCTATGAAAAAATTGATTAAGGAACAATTATTCATTTCTTTCAGTGCCCAGAAAATAGGAACATTCAACAAAATTATCAGGCCAAAGGAAGTACCTTTCCACACAGAGTAAAATTAAGTTTTGGATCACATTATTGTCAAGAGCTGTGGAGACCAGAAGTATAAGGAGGTTCAGTATGTGATTAAGGAATTTGTGAAAAGTCTATCAAGCTCTATCCAATATAAGAAAACTTGATACACCCCAAAAGAGCACACACAATCTCATGTATCTGTCGCAGTACTTGTAGTAGAGTTCAGAGTAGTGTTGATACATAGAATAATAAAAACACAGGACTAGAAAGCAGAATGACAAATTTTAGTTAATCACTAAGTCATTTCTGGGAGACATTTGTCTAATAGGTTCTGAAAGATAGCATCGATACATATTCTACACTTCCTTAGAAAATCATTATTATTAATTTCTTCCTAGTAAGTAATAAACAAGGTGTTCAGATAGACAGTATTTATAGACTGTATCAGGTGCTTCAAAATGTTCTTTGCATAATTTTCTTTAATACAGCTGGATTTCTCAGAAAGCATAGCACAGAGCAGGCAATCAAGTTCTTCATGTTAGGACTAATTTTGATGGACTCCAGTGTTCCTGGATACAACAGTGTGATGGATGTGCAGAAGTGCATCTGAGATGGTCTAATCTGTTGTACTTTGCTGGTTTGCCTTGTGGGAAATTACAGCATTGAACCTTTCTTTCTCTCTCTCTCTCTCGTCTTTAACAAGGATGTGCACAGTAAGCTGGGTTGAGACTGCTCCCGGTTTTGGTGTCAGTATTGGGATGATGAAAATCTTTATGGCTCAGTTGTGTTGTAGCTTTTTGTTAAGCTACCACACAGGGGTCAGTGTGTGGTCAGCAATCACCAGAGGCTCCTTCCATGCCTAGATTCTAAGTGTCAGGAAATTTGTGTTCAGGGTTTCTACCACTTTATCAATATGTTGGGACTGCAATGTCTAAGGTCTTCTGTGGGAATATTGGCAGGATTTAGCTTTTGAACACTTGGGTGGTTGGTGTTTCCTCTGATCAAATGGATATGGAAGATATATTACTTCTGATTATATCTGGAAGCAAAATAGATAGTTTCAGCTCCAATATCTGTTTGCATGTCTAACTACCAACCTTGGATAAAAGGGAGAAGTGTGCTGGGAGTTCTTGGTCATGTCTCACAGGGCTTCATGTGACTAGGAGAAACTTGAGAAATAGATTAAAATGCCAGTGAAGCTTGAGCTGTCTTTGCACTATGAAGAGTTTAATTTAATTGTCTGGAGATGCTGACACATCATCAAAATGAGGGAAGAGTTTTGAGATTAATTTACAGTATTCTGCTAAGAGCTGTGAAAGATTTACCAGAAATTTATTCTTCTGCTTCTTCAGAGAACAAATACAGGAGATCTTGAATGTCTAGTGTGTTGTATTTCCAATGAGGAAAATGTTTACTTACCTGCCTTAGAAGGACCCTGAGAGGTGGGTTTTAAATTTCCATAAAACTCAGCACTTCATAATAATACACAGAATGTTTAGTGTGATTTAAGTAATCAGTCTTGAGGAGATCAGTTTGTTGCCTCATAAGGGTCATGTCTGCTTGGTTATTGCCTGATCTTGTCCTTTCAGAGGCAAAGCGGCAAGCTCATTGCAGTGCATCATGGATACAGTGCTCTGTAAAACCAGGCAGCTTCCTAAATAAGGATGATCCAGCTTTTTATATCTTCACAGGAGTGTTTACGTATTTTTTCTTTTCCTGTGGTTTTAATGAGAAGTTTAATTTTTCCTGAATAATGAAGATCTGAATGGACAACCATGTTTTTTATAACAAGGTGACTAAATTCTAGTCAAAGCATCATGCGAATTACTAGTAGGCCATGTTATATGTGAATAAAGGGGAACTAATTTAATCATCTTTGATCTTGGATATTACAAGCATACATTATTTTATGCTGTGTTCTTTGGTCTGACTCTTCAGATTTATACCCGATTGTGTTTCAAAGTGGCTTCTTTTTACTTTCTGTTAAAAAAGAAGAAGAGTTTTAAAGGTTTGTGATAGGTGCTTTGAGGATGGATGTGCTTTAAAAATGTTTCAGGGTCAGAATAATTATTGTGAAATTTTTCTCTTTCTTCTATTCAACAACAATCAGGCTAACTCATTTGATGATATATACATAGACACATATGTATATATTTAATAAAATGCATTATCCTTTGACAAGACAGAATTATTTTTTAATGGAAGAATGATGCCTTTTTTACTTTTCCACATCTGGGTGCTCCTCATTGCTCCTAGTCATTTGGGAAAAAGTGGTTGTGAGCTTAAAATGGAAAAGTGAAAAATCAGGCAAACAGTAAGATCCCAAATACACACTGTTTGTCACTTTAAAAATTTTGCTGGTTTGCATTTATTTCTAAAATATCATTTCTAGGTATCTCTAATATGAAGAGATTTAAAAGTTCAGGCTTGCTTGGAATCTTGTCTTGAAGCTCACTCTAATGTTTTGCTCTGAGGATTTATGATTTGTCTCTAGTAAATGATGCTACTGCAGTAGGTGTTGCAGTCTGAGAAGGCTGGTGTCCTGTTTCTGGAAGCTGTGATATCTCCCGACTTGAGAGGTAGGCAGTTCCTTACTGGACATGGCCAGGAGAACCACCCTCAGATAATGATATGCTACTGTCATGAAACTTTTTTCAAGTGTTTCCAGGCATAGAAGACTTGTCATCCATCTGATACTTGCTTGAGATTTTAAGTCCGTGTTTTCTTGTTGATTGCTCTTTTTACTGGCTGTTCCTGGCAGTACAGAAAGAGGGCGAGGAATGAGCCACTCTAAACCAGAACGCCATTGAAGTCTCTAAGCCTGCATGCACACGCTGAGGAGGGATATACCACGTATTATGCTGAACTTCACAGATCTGCCTTTAGTGTCTGCTCTTCTGGGGATTTCTTCTGTGATTTTGGGAAGCTGCTGGAGCTCTTTATACCAGTGTTCTCCATCTGGTATTTGGAAATAATAAGCTGTTACCTGACAGGGAGGACAATTCTACTAATATCTTAGGGACTAAAGGGTGAGTGGGAACTGAGAGCTTCCTCCATATGCAATAACCCAGAGAACTGAACAGCATCAGTCCAGCATGGCCTGTCCTCTTCAGCCCTGAAAAAAAGAAAAATTGAACAAATCAATACAGCAAAACCAACAGAAAAGTGATAGCTCATATATTGCAGTGCTAAGTGCTTTAATGACTTTTTCTCCCCCAACAAAAGCAAAGCCTGTAAACAACATAAACTTTGGGTTGTTAGCACAAAAACATAAACACAGATGTGAGAGGATGTGGTGGTACAAGTAGCTCCAACTGCTCTGTCTCCTGAGGAGAACTCAATCAATCAGCTATGGTAGTCAGCAACCCAACAGTCATGGTGAGAACCCATGAGTCCTTTGTTCTGCTGTTTGCATGTTTTCCCCTGATTGGTTAATGTTTTTCCCTTCTTGCTTTATGTACGAGGTTGTGTATATTCATTTCCCAAGTTTAATATGTATCAGTTCTAGAAAGTTCTTTGTTCCTTGATGCCCCATTGGTTCCTTCCCTAAATCCCTCCTTTGTGTTATTTCCATTGGTTCCCTTGCACTCAACCCTGCCTCCTGTCAAGTATCCCATTTGCTGTATCCCTTATCCCCGCCTTTCCTATCCCCACTATAAAATCCCTGGACCCTTGTCAGATCCTCGGCTCTCCATCTCGTCCCCCCCGTTGTCTCACTTCAATAAACCTTCTGCGGAGAAATTACATGGAGAGTCCCCTCTCTCTCCCTTCTTTGCCTCTGCCTGTGTGCCTTCACCCCCTGTCTAGGGACGGCCCCCTCAGGTGAGGAGCGCACCCCCGTCTGCCTGCGCTTTTGTGTGTTTGTGCCTGCCGTAGTGCAGTCGGGTTGTGGCTACACATCTGGGCTCTCTTTGAGCTAGCACGCAAAAACCTGACAAGGGTTTGGATTTCAAATTTGAATTTCAGACTTGATTTATTCCATCAACTGCTAGAGATGAAGAAAACTCCAGGTTTGAATTTTTCTTCCTATATTTTTTTCAATGGAACAGAAGGGGAAAATCAAGTATAGGCATATCCTTCTTCTGTCTACCGTCCTGCCAAAAAATTTTGAAGGGAATCATAAGTATTTCTATTTCAGCAAAATGCTGTGAAGAATGCAGCAATTAAAAACACAATGTTTACCTTGTATTTGTTTGTCACTCTCTTAAACCTGAGGTTAAGCGTGTTTTCTAAAATTTGCAGAAAACAGAAGGACAAGGGGAAATTTGAAATTTGGTGTTTGTATCTGAAGCCTTGATGTGTCTTTGTAAATGTAAGATCTGTGCTTTGATGATTGAATAGAAGAATACTGAGATTTATATTCTTTTTTTCAAAACTATAGTCAACATCGAATGTAGTAAACTCATAAGCCAAAGGTGGGAAAAAACATTACCTTGTTGTGCTTTTGCTGAGGAATTTTCTAAAGGAGACCTTCTCAACTCATGTTTCTACCTGACGTTCTAACTGTCATGAAATAGAGGTAGTGATTTCTAACGTACAAAATCTGTGATTTTTTTCTGGTCTTCTAACCCATATTTTTAAGTTTTTTTAGTCTGGACAGGGTGCTTGTTGAGGGTGATGTGGTCAATGGCAGAGAGACACAGGGAGAGAGCAAAGGCAGAAGAAGCAGAGCTGAAGTGTCAAAGCATAGTCATGTGGCAGATTGGAGACAAACAGCTAGAAAGTCTCTTAAATATTTAGCCCAATATCATATTCCCTGGGCCAGTTCACCATAGTACACCCATGTACAAGCCTTCCAGGTCTCTAGGGATTTGTAGCTGAGCAAGTCTCTTCATGGAAGGAGAAATTGGGTTAGTAATGCTGGTTTCCCAATGGAAAGGAATGACATGTTTTCAGTAGCTAAAATGTTAATGGTAGATGGAACTTCTCCTTATGAAACAGAATAGTAGCTTTGCAGAAGTTGCTCTCTGTCTTAGGTTTTAGGCCAGTATTGGGATTCTAGGTGACTGAAGTTAGTATGTCATGAGTGTTATTAAAATTCCTCTTTTTCTCTCCCTTCTCTCCTTTAATCAGTGATGACCCCAGAGAGAAAATTTTTCTTGTTTTCAGTAGTTCCATTGTGGACTAAATTAAAATCTTGTGCTATATATAGGACTGTCAAGAAATTATACCTTCTTCACACATACAAGATGCCTGCAGCACAAAAGAAAAGTGCGCCATCAAGGGAATCGATGGTCTCCAAATATATAGTTCTGCAAGCTATGTGCAGGACCTACAGGCCAGTCTTGGACTGGTTTCTTGTCTATTTGATGGTTTCACAGTCAAGTGGTTAGAGAAAACATTTTTATTCCTTGTATTAATGTGATATGATTAAAGAGAGAGGCCTGCACTTGCTTTAAGAGTAGGTTTCAATGCGATGCATGTGAGTGGATTGGTACTTGTTTATTTTTAGCTAAACAGATATATTTGTTATCTTAGAAGTCTTCATTGTCTGGAATCATAGGCACTGGCAAAGACATTCAATCTGTTGGACATAACATTGCGTCAACAATTTTCTCCAGACTGAAGACTTTAGAAGACAACACAAAGTATGATGTTTAAAGGGCTGCTTTATTGAGAAATACATCTTTCTGTAGACTAGTCGTCTTCATCCTTCTGTACACACTGGGCATGTTACATATGTATGTCAAGTTGGACACCCAGTTGAGAGATGCAGCGTCAAGTATCTTTTTCAAATCTTGGTGGCAAGATGGGTGAAAGTTTTGGTTGTCAGCTTCTAAAAGTAAGGGGGTTTGTGGTGTAGAAGGTAGGTAACAATTATGGCTTCCAGTGCAAAGTTGCCAAATACTCTCCCACAAAGCTGCTGCCAGAGTGTCGTCTTAGAACACAGAAGCTGAATTTGGAAAATGTGAGTGTGTGATACTAGGCATGTGTAGGAAATAGCCCTGCTTCTCTGCAAACTGCTGTCTTAATAATTATTCCTTCCTTCTGCCTTGACACCATGATGCTAACTAGCAGTCTGCAGTAAAGATAAGATGCTGGAGAAGGTACATACCTGAAAACATGAGTAACAACCACACTCTTAGTTTTGTAAGGCTGGAATGCTTCCAAAATGTGTTTTGCTGGTTTTACCTGATCTACCACAATAGTCTTTCAGATAGTGATTTGACAGTGGCATTTATTAAATGTGAAAATAGAGACATTGGATGTCATAAATTTACAGGACTAGCAGTCTTTGATCAGAATGATTGTTTTGGCAGAGAACAAAAACAGCATGTATATATAACATTGAAACTGCACATTTGTACTGTTGCAGACAAGATTCTACACTCCAGCAGTGCCAGCATGCTTCAGAGGTTGCCAAGTGATCTTCTCAGATTTGATTTAGGTCTTGAAAGGTTTGAGATGGTTTCTGGGTGGTCCTGGAAGCAGCTGTAGGGAATGTGTAACTATGTGTCCATCTTTCACTAGGTTTGAAGCGCTTACATCCAGTGGGATCAGGGTTGCCTCTGATAAAGGGGAATGGTTACACCTGCACTAAATTCCTACAGTTATGTTAGCTATGAAACAGAAGATTTCTGCATTAGTTTCTTATATGAAAGGCATAACTAGATAATTCCTCTCTCATCACCCTAAGGAATAAACTAAATCTGTGAAAGTGACACTTCAGTCCCTTGTGGAATTGCACATAGTTTTGTAAAAGGTTTGGATGCAGCTTCTGGGAAACTGAACTATCACATGCTATGAGACGCTAAAGTAGAGCTAAATAGCTGATGACTGTTGGATGAAAATGAATTTATTATTCCTGTGCACTGAAGTTCAGTAGTAGATAACTATCACATCAATTGTGTTGACCCTTGCAATGATTAGATATTTAAAGCAAACTGGCAGATGCCTGTAAGATGCTGTCTTGATTTAGTGTTTCATACTGACATACCAGATTTGATTAGCTCTAAATTTAATATTAGGATTGCTCTGTCTTGGAAAATATTTCTCATATTATTTACAGTTCCATCTGAATCCCACTGTTCCAAAGGGTCTATCTGTAGATGGTGCACAGTAGTTTAATGTTTTAAAATCTCTGGGCTTTGATTCAATATTGTGTTAAATAGAATGATGGTTTCCATAATGCATGTAGTAAGAGAAAAGTGTAGACCTACAGGAGGAGGTGTAGGTTTTACCAATTTTTTCCAAGAGGAGATTGTTTATGTTGTCAGCCATGATGCTGTGCATCAGTTTTATGCAGTGGGAGAAGAACAAGTGCAAATGGAATTGGAGAATTGAAATGGATGAGACAAAGTAAGGTTTCTCCAACCTTCCCCTTCTGAGTAATACAGAAATCACCCAAAGGAAAAGAAAGGAGAAAACTCCAGCGCACAAAGTCAAAACACTGAGACTTCTTGATGCTTTTGTGTGAGCAAACAGTTGTTTTCTTTATTCTCATTACCTGCAAGAAACCACATAACAAATAAGCAGTATTTTTCCCATCATTTGAAGAATCAAAGGGTCCAAATTTAAAGAAGTTCTGAAACTCCAGCCAAAATTTGCAGCTAGTGTTCAAACACATGCATGCTCAGGTATACATGTCTCTGTCACTTTTAGTGGTCTTTCAAAATACTGGACAAAGATTTCTATATCCATTACACTTTGGCAGACAGTATCAAATGCATTACAGCACTGTAATATGGTATTGCATGGCTGTTATGTAAGAATAAGCATTCAGTTTTGGTTTTGTGTTGCTAAGTTTAGGTATTCAATATACTTTAGCATGACTTGCAGGATCATCTGGGTTATTCTCTTCACAACAAAAATATTTTGAGAAATCTGACTTAAATAACACATAAATTTGTATAAGACCTCTATAGGGTCATTCTCTGCTCTTCTCAGTGAGAGAAAACAAATATCGTGAAGGTGATCCAAGTGACAGATGATATGTGAAGTTCAGAAAGCAGAAAGCAAAGTGTTCCAGAAACTAAAGTTTTCTGAGCTGACCAGAAGTAGTTTAGAAAGCAGTTTAGGATGTAGGTAAGATGTGCTATTGGTGTCTAGAAAGGTGAGATGAGTACTAGACAGAAAATCTTGGTTTGGTAAGAAAAAAAGGAAGGAAAACAAAACAAAGAAAGAACCATTCCAAAAAACCAAACCAAAAAACCAAAGCTACAAGACAATGCTTAATAAATCTGGTATTTGAACTATGGTGTCCTTTTTCTCACAGGGTAACAGCTCTCCATGGGAGTTGTTCTACTGGGTTTTAGCTGTTTTCCATATAAGGAGGTGCTCAATATGACCTAGAAAAAGCAATTTGGTCCATAACAGAATTTCTCTTTCTGTTGTGTATTGTTCTCCTTTTATTGTACATTATAGATGTGCCTAAAGCCACACTCAGGATAACTTCTGTGAATCACTTCTCTCTTGGGTGAAATTCAATAAAACAGAAAATAGCAGGAAAAATGGTTTGAATTCAAAAGCAGCTGTACAAGATCTTAAGAGTAAGGAAGCAACTGAGAAACGTCGTGATGGTTGGTTGCTCTTCAGTTTCAAGGGTGATCCTCAGGTGGGTGGAATTGTTTCCATTGGTGATGCAGTGGGCTTTTATAAATTTAATCTTGGAAAACTAAACCATACTAAATATTGAGCTTTCCTGTGTAATGTGTTGTTGATAAGGCAGCATTCAAACCGATTAGCCCTGGGTTGAATTTTCCTAGTGCAAAGCTGTGCAATTTCATACTATGATTGTGTTTCCAGTGTTGCTTGTGAAGGCTCTATTATACCCTCTTCTAGGCCTCTGTGCAAGAACATATTTGAAATCTTGATTGTAGTTCCTGGCTGAGCATGAGGGTAGGTTTTTTCTTTTAGTCATGCTAAAACTCTACAGTGAGAAGATTTGAAGAGAAGGGATAGAAGAGGAAATGATTTCGTGCAAAGGTATGTATGTACCCAAAAACTGATCACATTAGAAACTGCCACTAGGTTTAGCTGATTTACAAACATTGTGTTCACAGAGCAAGCTGGTGTTATGTGTTTTTAGAGCTATAATAGTTCCATAATGGTTCCTGTGTTCAATGCAGTCAAAAGAGGAAGTCAGATGTTAAAATTTATGAGGGAAAGGATAGAAATCAGTGTTTTCCCACAGGAATTTTCCATTGCATGCACTCATCTTTAACACTAGAGACTCAAAAATGTTCAAAGGGCAGTAGAGGTGTCATGGGGATGGCTTCTGTACAGGCAATTCTGAACTGGTAGGGTAAGGTTTCTCAACCTGGAAAAAAGATGCCTCAGGTCTTGTGTGTGAAAGATACCTGTGAAGCAGGTGGCATGAATACAGTGTACAGCCAGTAATTGCTTACTGTGTTTCCCTGTGAGCAAAGCCATTGCATAAATTTGTTATGTTTAGCATTGATGATCTCATCTTTTGGCACAGTAGCACCATTGTTCCTCCCCTGAGCTCTGTGGAGGCAAACCCCACTGGACAACTCAGCCTGCAGGGTAGGGATCTCTTTTAGTCATGGACACGTTTAACATTACAAGTATAATCCATATGATCTTTATGCTGACCCAGGTGAGTAATTTTGATCCTCTTTACATTAGCTTAATCTGAAATTACAAAATGCACAGTATGTGCATAAGCAGTAATGCATCTGGCAGCACCTATATGTGAATGTTTGCTTGTTTTTTCTCAACAATAATACCACTTTAGTCTCCACATCAGGCAGGCTTCCAAGTCCCAGGGTATGTTTTGTGCTTGTGCAAACCACAGAACTGCTCTTTATGACAACCATGAAGAAGAAGGAAAAGTATAGATATGTCAAATATCAGACAAAACAAGGAATTTTATAAGCAGTGAAAAGATATTTCTGCTTCCCTTCACCAAAGCTCCTTTTACATTTGTTAAGAGTCACTTCTCACTTGACTGTTTCTGAAGAATACTCAGAAATGCTTAACAAAAGTGTCTTTAAGCACTCAAACTCAACCTGGAAATGAATGTTAATTAAAAGCACTTTAAAAAATTGCTCTGTTCAACAAAAGCCTTTCCTTTGACATGTTATAGCCCTTGATACTGAAAAACATACACAGAAA
This sequence comes from Corvus brachyrhynchos, assembly GCF_000691975.1. NCBI lineage: Eukaryota > Metazoa > Chordata > Aves > Passeriformes > Corvidae > Corvus > Corvus brachyrhynchos. The sequence goes on from NW_008236769.1 coordinate 800,954, forward strand.
TGACACAGGCACTTCAATTAGCTCTGAAACCTTTCTTAAATAGTTAGAATGAGGGTATTGGTTTATAGATTTGTACCACATATTTAAATGTCAGAAGCATAACTTTGAAAGCAAAACAATGACAAACAATTTTGTGCTAATGTGTAAACTCTGCAAGTGATGCAAGGTTTAGATACGCAGGGGGTATATTTCTGGTGTTTTTCTTACCAACCATTTTCTATTTCCTCTTTCAACATTATCCGAGCTTTTAAAGAGGGGTTTAGTTTGCTGTTGTGGTCATAAAAGATATGGCTGCTGCAGTCTTATTTATATGTTCAAACTTGTATATATATTTATACTACAAATGGAGGATCTTAATCAATACAATTACTGATTCAATTTTATTTTATTTCTCTGCTAAATTACTACTATAGGAAAAGAAAGTGTAATGCAAACTAGCTAAATTAAAATGTCTTTTCTGTTTCATTTTACAGTGGTAAAAGTAGCACTTTTTTCTTTCTTCTTTTTTTGTGTTATGAGAGGAGTGGTTTTCAATCAGAGAGATGAACTAATCTTTGAGAAAATAAGTTTTCTCACATATAGGCTCGGGCTCTAAGGGGTTAACAGTTTCTTGACGTGGTCAAAACTAATATTTGCAGCAGACTTGTTTAGGCTAAGGGCAGCATTAGCTACACTGCTTCTTGTTCTAGGAGTCTGAGCCCAACAAATTAGAGAACCTCTCCCAAGATAAATAAAAAACCTTGCAAAACACAGAGCAGACAACTTAAAGAAAACCATTTCCCCTTTCTCCTGCCTCAAGCAGGATGATGTCAAATCTTCATCCTATGCTGGCATATCATGAAAATCTACTCTAATGAAGCAAATTATCAGGAAAGAAAAGGGTTCTCCCAAAGTAACACACTTCTTTAAAAGGTAAATAAGGTCTACATCACCCCTCCTACATGAGCTGTCATATTGAGGGCAGCTATAAAACGGCACCAGTATCCTGCTGGTCTTCCCTAAAGCGTACCAGTACTACCAGGGACCATGTACACTGGGTTACTCACTTTTACATATGCCACCTGCCTTGTTTTTGAATAGATACATTATACACAAAACAGAAAATAGAGATTTTTTTTTTCCCCTGTTTTGTATTCACAGGGCAAATATACGGAAAAATATGTTAGGCAATTTCAGTATGTGACCCAACGAGGCAACAATTCCTTCAAATAGTTTCAAAATTTTCAACATAGTGCATCCCTTCTACTTGAAAAGTCATTATTAGAGATCCTCAAAGTAAAAGGTGAACGGAACAGTGAATAATTTTAGTTGATTTCTTTTTTTTTTTATTTTAGTTTTTGACTGGCTTATTACCTTACTGGGCCGATTCACCCAGCAGGTGTTGGTACATATTGTTCCCGAGGAGGCTTCCTGCTGGCAAATTGGTTTGAAATCAAGAATTGCATTTATAATCTTGACAATAATAACTATGAGAAACATGCTAGTGAAGGCTGGATGAAAGGCAGATCATCTTTTCTTCCAAAGCATAGGCATAAGAGTTTTCAAACTGTGTTATCTCTTATTTTTAGCAAAGAACTTTTGATATACAATAAAAAAGCCAAAGTTAAGCCTTAGATACACTTTTTAACTATTGACTGTACATTCGTTTGATAAATCAGATCATCAGATTCATAGTTTTAAGTCCTGAGTAAACACTATGAAACTCTATTGCGTACATCAGTATAGTAGAGGAGGATTGAGATACCAGTCATTCTATCAATTGTGAAATTAACTTGTTTCTTGTGATTTCTTATTGGTTATATAGTATTGCACTTGTAACTTAACTTTTTTTAATACATCTGTATTTTTCTGTATCTTTAAATATATACTTTTCTAGTCAACCTCTGTTACGACCATATATTCAGGCAAAATTCCTTCTGAAATAAATAAAAACTTGTTTGTGCCTGTCCAGGAAGTTTGAGTAGTTGCTGTAAAATTAGCTAAGTTTACCTTAAAACAGGAATTTCAGTTCATCTCAGTGAACTGTCAGTGAGCTGTTCCAGTTAAAAGCCTTCAGTTTCTTGGTACCAGTAATGCCTGTAAACCTCAGACAGGGCACTTACCATTAGTAAAGAGGAAGGAAAAGCTGTGTAGTTTGGTCTGCACTCTGATCACATCCAGATGGGCATTATAATATCTTCAGTAGGATTAATTTTCCCTTACTTTGAATGTGTACAGTCTACCTACCTTAAGCTACTTACAGGATGTAGCATGGCATTCTTTTGCCTAAATATGCAATGGCAATGTGGTTACTAACTCAGATGCAGAGAATTGCATTTAATGTAAGAATTCCACCCTTATGGACCATTTCCAGTTTATGCAGATTATGTTAATCTGAGCCAATGTAAGGCAGCAGCCAGATTTTTTGCTACTTCCTTTCTTTTCTACTGCCAACAAAGCAAGTAACAGGTCTTAAGAGACACTTATCCTTTAGTTTGATACCATTTGACTCAAATATCTTTCTGACCTGGTATGGACAGATAGCTCAAAGTGATGTCTTCACATCAACAAATACAAAGATAAACAGAATTTCAAAAGCAGTAGGGTACTTGCTTATCCTACTGCCTTGAGCAGAAGTAGTTTTTAGGTTTTTTTAAAGCAAGGTAACCTCTGTATGTACCAAATCTTCTTCCTTTTATACTAGAGCCATTATCATAACAGTCTAACAGAAGTCAACAACCACTTGATTGAAATTATGCACAGATGTTTTCATAGCAGTACTGTCAATCTCACAGGTACTGATATAATAAACCTTTCTTAGTATTGAAAGGAAATGAGAGGACAATCTTGCCATTAAGGATGGAAAAGTACAAAGAAACAGCCACTGGAAAAAAAAAATTCCTCTTATATGCGGGTGACAACGTGATGGGCTTTGAAGAAAACAATCATGATCACACTGTTAAGTGAGATTAAGACAGACAATATACAGTGATAGCAAAGTAGACTGAGAATGTGGAATTAAATAAGCAGTGCAAGAAAGAAGAGAAAATTTGTTAGTAAATTTTGGTTTTATTCCCTTAAAATCTGGTTTACACATAGTAGTCTAGGCCTTAATCTAAAAATGAACATTCCTGCAGAAGTACAAGTTTGCATTATGAAGACTCAGTCCCACTGATTACCCATGTAGTATATTTCACATGCCTCATCTAATATGCTGCTCTAAAACAGTTCTCAAATTGTGTAGACAAGTTAAAGTGCTCAGCAGAATCCATTGCAAAATGCCAAAATTGCATACATGAATTGGCAGGAACTCAAATAGATCTATATGAGTTCTTATCAGCTTTCCAGACACTGCATTTATGTAATTGAAATACTAAAAGATCGATGTGTTTTAAATTCCTCTGAACTGCACTGTCGAAAACTAAATCTAAAAATGAGTTTAGGTCTGCTTAGACATTGTGACAGCTACTGTGAAGAGCTAGAATGTCCCCACAGATTTCTTGTGAATGAGATTTGCTTAAAAAAAACTAGATTTGAGAGGATGAAGTTTGCTGTTGACTCTACCTATTGAACAAGGATAAGAGTGGCACCCTGATGCAAGAGCTATAGATCTCTACAGGAGGGAAAGATAAGGGCCCTGAATGCACCAGTATCATCCTCCTCAGTCTCATTCCAGGTCCCCACCCACACACCCTCTTCCCTTTGGGCCCAGAGTTGCGTTTGAGCTCAGGTTCTGGCCCATTGCCCTTGCTGAACTGTACTGTAAGTATGCTGTGTCCAACCCTGTCTTGGTGATTTGGCTCTGACTCAGTACTACCAACCCATTTGGTAATCAGTGGACTTTTGTCTGACACAGAGTACTTCCACCAGACCTACTCTGCTCTTCATGGCTGGGACTGTGCCCCTGCCTTGCAGTCTCCCTTGGCTCTCATCTTACCTTCATTTGTGAAGACTCCACTTGCTCCCTGAAATGGAGCACCACTACTGCTTGATTTATAATAAGTGCACTGAAAGAGGAAATACATTTTTTTGCTGTATTTTGCTGACATGCTGGTCAGAGTGTTCTGAAAAAAAACAGGGCTAAATCTTCAGTTTCAGAGGAATAGACACAATACCTTTTTTCAGTACTGAACTGTAAGATATACCTATTCCACAGACCCAAAAATATCCAAAACAGGACTGCATTCTGCCAGAGGCAAAATGGGTTCAGCCATGGTGGAAAAACGACCAGGAAGCAGTGTCTGTGCCCTTTAGGAGTGTGGGCTGGGTTCCTGATAGAACACCTATATGCCATTCACTCTGGGGCAGGCATTTACCCCTGGGGTTTTGCTGGGTTACCTCTGCAAGCAGCCTAGCTGGGAGTATCTGGAGAGAGTTTAATTTAAGGCAGCTCTAAAGAAACAGCTCTTCATATGCAATAGTCCAGAGGTCCTACTCTCTTTTGCTAATGAGACCCAGAGTGCTAAAATTTTAGCACACCATGACAACTAAATGTAAAAAAGTGTCTAATGTTATTTGGTCATCAGCTTGCTTGCTCACTTACAGCCAGGAGGGAAAGACTAAATTAAGTGGGAAAACATTGAGCCATGGTAGGTAATAAGGGTTTTACCCACTGGTTGAAAATCCACTTTTTCAAAGTGTTCATGCATCATGCTCCCCTGTCACCAATTAAAATTGGGATATTTTTGTATATATTAATAAAATAAGTGTTAGGTTCTTTTTTTAAACAACATTATATTCCTCACATCTTTCCAAAATCTTCTGAATATTAGTTCAGTAAGGCTATTTAAAATGTGAAACAAACCCCTCAAACAATTAAGTTTGAGACTTTATGTAGTCTAATAAGTTGGCAAAAGAATATTTCAAGAGAACTGAATGTTTTCTTCTATTGACTGCTAGTCAAACAAATAAAATTCTATTTTCTCATTAACAGATATCAAAATACAAGGAACAAGAAGTTAATAGCGGAGACAGTTTTCATACTGGCCAAGCTATTTCACCTATGTTTACTAGGAGTACTTTGGTAGACATTAGCAAACAGGAAGTCTTATTTCATATGACAAGTTGCACACCTTGCAGAAATCTTTGTAACATGTCCTCTGACCCCCGAGCCCACATGTCAGATTTGTGCATGGCATATGAGGTCTTCCTAAGTGAATTCATACTCATGCAGACAGTGTTTTGCACAACACTCCAAAGGAGACAGTGAAGAACTGGCTTCGGGAGCAAAGCTGGCACTAGAAGGCCTGTGCAATCAGCTCACTTACATGCCTGTTTTGACAGATCAGCCCTGGCGTGAACACTGGCTTTTCTAGCTAAATTGGCTCTTAGCCAAATGCAGTGATAGCTAGAAAATAAATAGTGTAGAAGGTGAATGTACTGGCAAGGTACTGGGCAGTCTTCACTGCCCTTTGACATCCAGCATGTTTGGAAAATAGGGAAGAAGGGGAAGGAAGAAGAAGCAATATTTACTCTTCCTGGTAAATAAAGATAATGGAACACAGATGTGCCATATGGCCATGCAAACAATAATTTGAACAGAATAAAACAGTGCTTAAATTTAGCTGCTTCTTATTGGAAATGCCTTATGTATACTGTGATTTTTTATAATAACATTTAATTTAATTTAACAATTAGAACATTTTTTTGTTATTTGTCTTTATCCTAGGAATAACTTGATTTAATTTGCGTTAATGTTTTGTTTGCAAACAGTAAATATTTGAACTTCATTTGACTCTGTCCCAAGTTGTCATTTTTTCTCTGCTGTACAGTTTGGTTGCAAACAGTTCACATTAAAATCTGGAAACCAAAGTAACTAAATGGGGTGAAAGTTTCCTACTAACAGAACCTGAAGTCAGATGAGAACATTTTCTCTTCAGGTACATCAGAAATCTGGATTAGGTAATTAACCAATCTTTCACAATATTTTTGACTTATATATTTTCCATTTAATCACACTGAATTTGATCCCAAACCTACCAAGCCTATACTCATGCTTAAGCATGAGAAAGCAGTGATTTTCAACTTTAGCCCTGACTCAGCTTTCTTTTGCTATTCTGCAAGTGTTTTGACTTCTTACAAACAGAAATAGAATCACATACTGTTCTGATGTGGTTTTATTGACAAGAAACATTAAAGTGACAACTGCATCTCATTTCAGCTAGTCCTCAAAATTATCTGAGGACTTCTTCAAATTTATTACATAGTGAACCACAGAAACAGATTCAAATGGATTTTTTTTCTTCCAGGACTCATCACTGTGTTAATGTGGTTTAATGCATTACTATTCCTTAGCTGTCCTGTGTCATAAACAGTTAATGAAAAAGTTTAAGTCAGTGCATTTTAACCCCTGGTTGCCATGGCTTGACAGAGCATGCACAGATCTGTTACTGATGTCTAAGTAGTATGTGTAAATGACTTTATTACATTGTGGTAAACCACGAGGGTTGATTGAATTTAAATAAATATTGGAGGCAGCATTATGGGGATGTTGTAGATCCAAAGCATGTCTATTGAGTCTTAAGGACAAAAGGTGATGTTAAAATTTTTATTTAGCTCTCTAGAATGAAATCAATGTGTTTTGTGTTAGAAGAGATGTTTGGGTGAGCTGGTAAGGATATAGAAGCAGCATGCACTTTCCTTTTCTCCTATCCCCCTGCTCAGAACTTGAAGATGGGGAACTGGTATGCAAACCTGTATATGTGACAATTACTTTCAGCTCAAAGTTTACCCATGATGGAAATAAGGATGTCAATCTCAACAGAAGATATATGTTGGGGTTTTTTAAAATTGAACCCTAAATACTCCTTTAGAATTAGGGATTTCGCTCAAGAATCTGAAAAGTGAAACATCAAAAGTCACAGTATGATGAAATTTATCTCAGATTTCTTAATTTTCTTCTCTTCATCAGTGTACTTTTTTTCCCATTGTTTACTCTCTTGGGCATACTTATGTCACACAGTGAAAATTGTAATCCTCTGAATGCAAAGCGCAGGTGACTAACAGCTATGCTCTGCAGTCACACACCAAAAAGCAGCATGTGAGACAAATCTTTAGATGCATTTCACATTTACAGGCAGTATATATATATATGAATATATGTATTCAATATATATATATAAAAAATATATATAAAAATACATATAAATATATGAAGTATATATTAACTATTAATGCTTAAAAATCTCATAATCTGCCAATTTCTCTATATTGTGGCTTTCTTTACTACTCTTTAGTTCATAACCATGCCATGCTGATAATCCCATATGAAGAATTTTTTGTTTATTTTTCTGTACACCAGACTGTCCCCATTTCCTATGGTGAGACAAATAGCCTATTAGTCACCTATAAATCTGGGTGGGATTAGGAGGTGGGTGGTAAGCAGCACAGATGAGATACAACTATATGAGAGAGATTTGTTCTAACAAGCATCACAAAGTGCTTGTGTTGCATATGCAACTCTATTATTTGAAGCTATCCAGTGACTACCTACATAAATCTTCTATGGATCAACCTTTCTCTAGACAGAAAAAAAATCCTGACACTGCTAAAGTCCTCCAGGCCTTTCCACAGGGACTTCTCCATATCTGAGCTGTTATTCCTGTTCTGCTCTCTTCTCTGAGACACTGGTCTTCCTGACACTGCTAAAGGTTCTTGGGCATTGTGTAATTGGTCTTTGCTACCACTGGATGTCTGTGTCTGGCTCGGGTAAGAGTAAAGAACCTACTGGGCTCTCTTTGGTTGCCCATTGTATTTTGAATCTGAAGTCCATGTACCAAGCCATAAGAAAATTTTCTTGATCATATATTCCTCTGATGCGGTGGTTGCCTGTCAGACCTTCTACCTTTTTTTTAATTGGTGCTAAATCCAACCTGCATTCGTCTTAGTTTACTGCTTAAAGCAGGGCCTTAAAGGATCTGCAAGAACGAATTAATGAATGAACACTGAGAATTCAGAAACAGAGTAGGTATGCTTATTTTTCTTCTTATGAATATAAAAGGCTATATAATCAAAAGCATTTAAGCTAAAGACCAAACACTACATAAAATCTTTGCAGATTTCAAACCATTTTCTTGGGATAAAAAAAACAACCTCATAAAACTGGTGATTGCTTCACAATAACACCTTTTCCCTACTTTCCATCTGCCCCTCCAATTTATGCAATCAATGGGAAGCAGTTCGATTAACGGGCCCTCATTTTTTGGTATAATGTTCTTTTTGATTTCTTCTTCCAGGATTTAATCCAAGCATTTATATCTGTATTCTAAGCATCGTTCTCTTTCTTGAGCGTGATATGAGGCAAGAAAAAAAATTGTTTACAAAATCCCTTCCTCTCCTTATTCATTTCCTGCCACTTTTGATTACAAATGTGTTTTACCTGAGGCTTAAAAAAAACAAAGCAAAGTGCAATGACAGAGTCCCTATGTACATGACCCATACAGAAGATTTCAGAAGCTAAAAGGATGTCCAAATGAAATGTGTGCTCTGAACATGAAATTCCATAAGTTGGTATTTGTTCTCATGAAGTATTAGACAGTTTAACTAACAGTTGAATCATAGGTATTTACTTAATCTTTTGAAACACAATTTTCAAAATAGATAGGAGCCACAGATAAAGTTTGTGAGTGTAGTGGAATGATTCTGTGTAAATTCTAAGACTTAATTATACTGGCTGTTTTGGATTCATAGATTATTTGTGAAGAACCACAATTTTGTGAGCATGTTTATCGTTCAAACCAGTGTGACAGTATTGCATTCAAATTTTTAGTGCCTTGAAAGCCTCTGAAATTTTTCCAGTTCCAGATTTTGTGGGTCCTTATTCAAGGTTGAAACCAACCGCTTATGTTGCACACACTAGATTTTCTTTATCTGGATCCATATATACAAGAGAGCTTGAAAAACATAAACAGGTCCAGTGTGAATAGATAAAATGCCATAACTGGAGAAGGACAGTAAAGCAGCACAGTCCTTTTGGCCATGTAATGGGTGTGGGGCCAAATACTTGCTAATGTGAGGCATGGACACCACTTTAGACCTAAAGAAAATGATAGATGTTGACGCAGTCCAGCACCTTAATTGTGCCTCCCCTGATGGGAGAGACTCTTTATAGTTTTTGCCAGGAGTCCGAGAGATGGACGGGACTTCTGTATTTTCTCGGTCTTCAGGTTGTTTATTATATCTTATCAGTAATTCACATGCCAACAGCATAGCATGAAGCAGAGCAACATACAAAAGGCAAATGCAGGAAGGCTCAAGGCTTTTTAAAGGTAAACTAACCAATGGTCACTAAAAATGTACATTATTTTTACTTTTCTACCAATTATCTTGTCATGTAGACAGGAACTGCGGAATTCTTTATCCAATCATCCCAAACTACTTCTACTGCAGAATATGGAGTAGTAGTAGTAGAAGAAGAAGAAGGTCTGGAGAACAACAACAATCCTCCATTTTGAAGTTTTTTGCTTTTATCTACTTACTATATTAATAAACCCAAAACCTCTAAATTTTTCACCCTGTGACAATCTTACATAGTATTCTATCACCTAGTTCACACCAGTGTAGATTCTAATTCTTCCCAGAGAAGAAGCATTGCTTCTGCATGGACGAAGGTCAAGAACAGTGTTGTCCAGGGGGGTAGAACCCTTCAAAACAGGCAGAGAAATATTCTCTGCACTCTGGGTTCCCACAGATGTGGTAGTATTTATTGTTAGTATTTAGAAAGACAGTCATTCATTTATCTCTTCTTTCTTCTGTAGAACATGTGTATAACTGAAACAAAATACTATGTAAAGATAACAGAACAGTATTGTGAGATAAAAGTGCAATTCAGAGGGGCAAGAATGCTTATCAATGTACTCAAAAAGTTTTGAATTTGTTCATAAGGTGACTAATTTCAAACAGTTCATTACTTTAAAATAATATTTACCAATGTTGTAAATGCTCAGAACTAAAGGTCCTCTCTGCTATTAGTAGTTTTACAGCACAAACAGATGGGTTTGAAAGTTCCTGGCATTCTGTTATTTAATTTCTTCCCACCAGTAGTCGTGTCAGATTTTCAGACATGCTAAAATGACAGAAAGAAAGACACAAAGGAAATAGCCTTGTATTCAAAACCTCTGGCCCATTTCATTCAGTATCATGTTTATAATAGTGGACTATGTCAGATGTTCCAACAGATGACAAAAATAAGCAACTCGTATTTATGCCTACATTGCCAAAGCCATTTGGCTGTTGAAATCGTATTGATATTAACCTTTGTGAATTTAAGCTCTAAGGAATAAATTGCCTTGAGCATCTCAGATAACTTGACATAGCAACAGAATAAAATAGAAGTTTATTCCTATCCTGTGGCAATGGCTAGTTGTCTTATTCACTGGAGCATTAGGGATAATGCTTTTTCTGAGTTCATTTGTGAATTACCTGATCTACCATGTACAAGAAAGACTTATATCCTTTGCTCCTCTGCACAAGAAATTATAAATAGGGTACTGGCATACCCATACCCACTGCCTGGTTTCTGTCTTTGTGCAGATGATATCTTTTGTTAGGATTCTCAGGTGCCTAGTAAAGTATGATGTTATTGAAACCATTCTTCTGACAAATTTGGTTGAAATTGGCCAAAACCTTCAGAAATTACAAGACAGGACTATACTTACAAATAATTCTCTCCCACATAGGATTATGTACTTGCCATTAAGACTTTCGGCCTTAGAAAACTGAAAACAAGATAGATCTCTTCAGTGCTTCAAGCAGCAAGAGAGCATATTTCTGATAGTGGATTTGTGCACAACATGGACAAAGGCTCTAAATCACAACCATGAGCTGAATGCTAGAGAATATTGCTGGTTTGCCTTCTTACATATTCTTCTGACAGAGAAAAATAACCTTAAGACATTTTTTGTTAGAAAGACCTAGACCCATTTTGCCAGTTTTCTCAGTCTAGCCTCCAAGTCCCCATATACAAAAAAATAACATGCTATGAATTGCAAGCCCAGTTCCCGTTACTCAAAAAATGAGAAAAAACTCTACATTCATCTTTGATTAAATATATGCAACTCGTCAGCTCTGGTGATTTTCACTACACCATATGGCTGTTACTTGTTGTAGTCAACTGCCACACACATATCTTCATGTGGATTTTGGATACTGGCAACTGAGTATGTTATGAAATATATGTTCCTGTATACTGTGGTTTATCAGTTTGCGTGAAAGTTTGCCTCCAAGGAAGCAGAAAAAGACTTGTGAATGTTTCAGCAGCACTAAAATAAGAAAACATAAATGAAAAGAGATATTTAAAATAATAATACTTCTTTCAACAATTCTAGCAAGACCATCGGAGGAGGGAAAGCAGCTTTCATATTATATCCAGTAAGGAGAGAGGCTACAGTGTGTGAAATCAAGGGGCTCCACAAGAACATAGGAGATACCTGGCAAAGACCCAGTTACATAGTTCAGAGTCCACATGAGCTGCCAAAAGTCTGATTTCAGGTAAAAATTTTAGTAAAAATGGATTTTCTTCCTGTACAATTCTCTCAAGGAAAACTGCAAAAGACACTGCATTTCCTTGTCATTTACGGTTCTTCACTGGATTGTTTCAGCACTGAGAACACATGACTTTTTGTGTTTATCTTGGTTTTTTCTTATTTCATTATTTTTAATTTTGTTGTTTCTTTTTCTGTCTTTTTCACATTGGTGGGTTGAGGTGTGGGGGGTTTGGCTGTTAATTTTGGGGGTTGTTTTGTTGGGGTATTTTTTATTATTGTCCTTTTTTCTTTGTCCTTTCTATTTTGCCTGTCTCATCTTTTCTTCTTCATTAACATCATTCCTTCAAAAAATTAGTATTGGGCTCAGATTTGTGGTTGTGAGTAGCATTTGCAGGAAGAAACTGAGTGTTTGGAATTCTTCATCCATCCTTTGTATATACATACTGCCTAGAGACCCAGATAATTAGAAGATAGATAAATATTTTCAATATAATTAGTGATAATTAGGGTATTCCTTTTAGAATCAGGTAGGAGAAGACAGATAATGCCTCTAACAGATTTTTCTACCTGGCTAGATTTTTCTGATTTTGGTTGTCTATTTTCCAGTTAGAGGAATAAGGAATGTTTTTATTATCATTGTTTCTCCAGATAGATTGTTTTTTCAGTCTTCAAATGCTATTTATTTTTGTATTGAGAATTTCTCTTTCCAAAAGTGTAGTCTATGAGCAGTTTTCCCTAAAGTTGTAATAAATGTCTAGGCAAGTCACTATCTTGTCAGTCAGAGGCAGCACAACTTTCAGTGATTCACAAAGTGGTTATTTTCATGAAAAGTACTGTCAGAAAATACTTATACTTTGTAAAGTGGTTACAGATTTGAAACAGAAAGCTTACATCAAGTTCAACTATTATTTGTCAAGTCATTCAATAAATAAATTAACTAATTAATCCAGCAAGCACCTTGCTACAATTCAACCAAATATAAACTACTTATAATCCTTCCACACACACAAGTGTGTATAGCTGCTGATAGCAGTTCAGTCAGTAGGGTTTGTTTAAATTAGATCATAACTATTGATATAATTTTTAGGCAACAGATACAGTCAATTGCTGTAGTTCCAATTTCCTTTGATTACAAAGGGATATAAAACCGGACTCACTATTTTTTACAATACTAAAAGTATTGGTTAGTAACACAGTATTCATGTCTCCTATTTAGAGAAATGCAAATGTTTATTTTCCCTGAAAAACAGCATATATTTTATCTTCCTTTGGGTGTATTTTCATTACTATTGCCTATTAGATTTTCCTTCTTTTAATTTGAACACATATTGATAAATAGAACAACTGACCAGATTATAAAAAGCTTAATTTGAACTAGTATGGAAAAAAATAACTTCAAATTGTTAATACAGGAGAAAAAGTCTTGATTTTCTCAGCTGTCTATCTGGAAAGGTCCTTTTTGCAAAGCTGGAACTGAAATGCTCAGACCAAACACCTTAGATACCGAGAACTGGGTCAGCATAAATAGAAGGAATGATAAAAAATATTTTACTTAGCAGCATAGCATGTTTCTTTCAGAAAAAATATGTGCCAAAATCCTACATCACTTAAAGGATTTTGCATTTATATCCTCATATGTATAGGATGAGAACATAGTTGGTGTAAACTGGATTAGCTCCTTGAATTCCAGGACTGTTAAGTCAAATCTTCTTTGAGAATACTTCTTCATTTCTGTCCTGATGGACTAAGGTACAATCAGAAAAGAGATGCTGGAAAAAAAATCTGACATACCTTTCAAAGTGTCTCCTCCTTAGAAGAAAAAGAATTGCTTGTTTTCTTATTAAGGATTAGTTCTGATTTGAGGCAAGTTGTTTTGCCGTATGTTCATGACATACTTTCTGTCTCCACAGTACTGAAAGTCAAAGTAATTTACTGTAAGCTTGTAGTGGGCTGACATTGGCTGATGTCAAGTGCCCACCAAAGCCACTCTATCACTGCCTTCCTCAGCTGTGGAGTGGAGAGAAAATACAACAAAAAGACTTTTGGGTTGAGATAAGGATAAGGAGAGATCACTTACCACAGGCAAAACAGACTTGACTTGGGGAAATCAGTTGATTTTATTATCAATCAAATCAGAGTGGAGTAATGAGAAGTAAACTCAAATTTTAAAAATACCTTTCTCTCACCCTTTCCTCCTTCTCAGGCTTAATTTTATTCCTGAATTCTACCTCCTCGCCACAGTGATGCAAGTGGATGGGGAATCAGGGTTACCAAAGTTCACCACACTTTGTCTCTGCCGATGTTTCCTCCTCAGAAGCAGGACTTCCACTGCTCCAGTATGGGGTCCATTCCAGGCAAGTCAGTCCTCCATAAACTTCTCAGATAGGAGTCCTTCCCACAGGCTACAGTTTTTCTACAAAATGCTGCAGTGTGAGTTCCTTCCATTGGGTGCAGTCCTTTAGGAACCAGCTGCTCTGGTGTGGGTCTTCCATGCGGTCACAAGTCCTGCTAGCAAGCCGGCTCTAGTGTGGGCTTCACTCTGCATGGGTCTACAGGTCCTGCCAGGAACCTGCTCTAACATGGTTTTCCCCTGTTAGAAAGGGTCCCAGCCTCCTTTGGGCATCCACCTGCTGCAGCATGTAGTTGCAGGTGGATTTCTGCTCCACAGTGGACCACCTTGGGCTGCAGAGGGACAGCCTGCCATACCATGGTCTTCAGCATGGGGTGCAGGATAATCTCTTATGATGCCTGAAACATCTTCTCCCCCTCTTCTTCACTGACATTGGTGTATGCAGAGCTTGATCTCTCATATATTTTCACTCCTCTCTTCTCTCAGTGCTATTTGCTTCTCTGAAGCAACTTCATTTCCTTCTTGTTTCTCTTATCTCAGAGATGTTACAAGGGTCACTAATGGCTTGACCTTGGCCAGTGGCAGTTCTGTCTTGCAGCTCGTTGGCATTAGCTCTCTCAGACATGGGAGGAAGTTCCTGGCATCTTCTCACAGCAGCCACATCTGTAGGCTCCCTACTACCAAAAGCTTGCCACAGAAAACCAATGCTACAGTTTATATAATGAATCATAGACTTAAACAATCATAGAATGGTTTGGATTGAGAGGGAACACCATGGCAGGGTGGCCACCCAGTAGACCAGGTTTCTCAGGACCCCACCCAGCCTGGCCTTGAACTCCATGGATGGGGCATCCACAACTTCTCTGGGAAACCTGTTCAGGGCCTCACTACCCTCGCAGTAAGGAATTTTTCCCCAATATCTTATCTAAAACTTCTCTCTTTCCATTTAAATGCATTATAACTTGTCCTGTCATACCCATGCAAAAAGTTCTCTCCAGCTTTCTTGAAGTCCTCTTTAGGTACTGGAAGGCTGCTCCAAGGTCTCCTCAGAGCCTTCTCTTCTCTGAGAAGAACAACTCAAACTTTTTTGCTGTCTTCACAGAAGAGGTGCTCCAGCCTTCTGATCATCTTCATGGCACTTCTCTGGATGCGGTCCAACAGGTCCACATCTTTCTTGTGTTGGGCACCCCAGAGATGGATGCAATATTCCAGGGGGGATTCTTATGAGAACAGAGTAGAGGGAGAGAATCACCTCCCTCAACCTGCTGGCCACACATCTTGTGATGCAGCCCAGGATGCAATTGTCTTTCTGCACTGCAATTGCCAGCTCACATCCAGTGCCTCATCCACCAGCACCCCCAAGTTCTTCTCACCAGGGCTGCTCTCAATTAGTTCTTCTCTCCATCTATGCTCGCGTCTAGGATTGCCATGACCCAGGTGCAGCACTTTGCACTCGGACTTGTTGAACTTCATGAGGTTATCATTGGCCGATTTCTCAAGCTTGTCCAGGTCTCTCTAGACAGCATCCTGTCCTCTTGTATCAACTGCAGCACTCAGCTTCGTGTAACCTGCAAACCTGCTGGGAGTGCACTTTTTCTCACTGTCTATGCCATTGAAAAAGATATTGAAGAGCACCAGGCCCAAGACAGAGCCCTGAGGGACACCACTTGTCATGTGTCTCCACTTGGACATCAAACCATTGACTGCAACTCTTTTAGTGTGTCCACACAGCTAATTCCTTATCCACTGAATAGTCCACCTTTCAAATCCACGAGTCTTCAATCTGGAGATAAGGATGTCATATGGAACCATGCCAAAGGCCTTACTGAAATCTAGGTAAATGACATCAATGAGTCTTCCCTTGTTGAATGTTGCAGCCACTCCACCACAGAAAAGTAAGAAGAACATTGAAGTTGGGGTGGGTCATTACTACTGTAGCGAACCCAGTTATTTTACATATATTGACTTCTCAAGGACAAGCAAAATACATTTTAATTTGGTGTATTTACAAAGGGTAAAAGACTATTTGCCACTCTTTATCCTGCACCATTTGAAAGTAAGAGTCCAAGATGAAGAAAAACACACATTTTTCATAGTCAAAATACTACCTTTGAGTGGAGAAAGTGACTGCTGAAGAATAAGGTGGTATGTTGCATGATGTATGAGTGTCTTAAACAACAAAAGATTCCTTAAAAGTTTTTCCAGGCTTTGGATCAAGACAAGGAGTATGTAATATATTTTTTCGTTTTCCTTTTTTCTCCTTTGTGCAGGCATTTAGACATGATGAAAGAAAGAAACTTGATATCACTGACGAGTAAGCCATTGTGTGGGTAGTTAAGAAAAGTTTTTCATTTCATTTCTGTAGAACTTTTTTCTCTATCAAACTGAGGCATTTAGTTTTTCTATGTTCATAGCAGGCAACTTCAAAATAGTGTATTGTTATTTCTTTTGCAGAGTATTGTAATAATATGGATCAAAAAGATTAAACTTTTATGAGGTAAAACATGGGGGAAAATCAGAAAAAAATGTCCCGTACATATACATGTGAGGAAAGAGCCTGTGGAGATGACTGAGGAAGGGAATAACACAAGAGTACAAGAAATACATTGGGTCAAGGGCAAGATCAAACCATACATATCAGAGCAATATTAGACCACCTATAAGTTGTTTTGAAAATCCCACCACTGACTTTTCCCCTGGAATCTAGAGAGACTCAATGCACTGAGCAGATTTTTGACCACCAAAGTGACTAACTGACCATTTGACCAAGATCCAGGTATAAGCTGGAGCATCTCTCTTACTCTTGGGTGGCTGTCTTTCACTGACTGTAGGCTGAACTCAGCTTTGTGCTGCCAGCCTCAGGAGAAACACCCAGTGCTACCTGATGCATCTGGTGGATGTATGGCATAAAGTGTCTGTCCAGGCTAGCTCAGAATATGTCTCCTGAGTGGTGCATCAGGGACTGTGTTGCCATTTCTGCCTTGTGGCTCCAGACTTATGGTGTTAGTAATAGCAGTGAAAAAAACCCCACATTTTCTGACACTATAAAGACCAAAGCAAAACAGTCAGAAAATTGGAGCCTCCCAGACCACAAGGAGAAATTGAAAAACTCTCAGCTTTTAGATACTGGGCTTTTGTGATACAAGCCAGTTCTGCTGTTAACAACAGATTTGTACACCTGCCAGTCTTAAAGTAAATTATACTCAACATTATATTTTGTTGCTGGGTGATTTTCTAAACATTTCTTTTAGAATAAGGGTTTCTTTAAAATATAGACTGATGCCCACTCTTTTGCTAGTCCTAATTTTACTGAAATCTAGGATAAGTATTATAGGCAATTTATGAGGAAGGAACACAAAAAAGATTGTGTTCACTTATATGATTCTCCTTGTCACACAGATACAGCATTTTGGGGGGCATTTACAAATGGTTTACTCCCAGATGTTTCCAATGCCACAGGGAAGTAGATTATTTTTTAACAATACCTTTCCCAAATATCAGTCCCAGTATTGGAAAGGAGTATTGAGATTAGCCAGTAGGATTCTTTTAACAAAGCAGAACTGCCATTAGGCAGTAGGCATATGTCCAGCTCATCAGCACTTTGATTCACAGCTCCCTCAAGCCTTCCAGCCAATTAAGAAAGATGTAAAAGGCTAATCAACCCTAATTTGTGATCTTGTTTAGTGTCAGGAAAAAAATATTAAAATATTATTTCTTTTGTTCTTTTCTTCAACAGAAGAATAAAAGACATGAGCTTTCCAGAAGAATAAAAGACATGACTTGCTAACATATTGGCCCTGTATGGCATTTTCAAGAAAACATAGTTTGTGGGTTGAGCTAGAATGATCCTGGCAGCTAGTGCATACAATTCAGCAGCAGTCACTATCCAAGAATAGGCAGGGCTGCTGTGTCCTGGGGTCTTGGATTTGGTATGCTGCCACACTCACTCTTTCTCCCTTCCAAACAGATAACAGCATACACTGATGCCTCTGCCATCCTCTCTATCTATATCCAGTACCCCTCACATATTTTTATTATTTATTTGTATTAAAATGCCAGTATTTTGACATATACATACACATTCACACCATTTTACTGGGGCATTCCGAAGCACGTAATTTAAAGTTATCTAAAACCTGCCAGCAGACCCTATTTTCAACCTCTATTTCGGCTACAGCATAGCCAAACTGCATGTTTTACTAATCTGTGTTATTTTACACATTGCAAACAGGTTTGGCAATGCCTTTTCAATGGTTTCCTGAACACGATTTCATCTCTTGTAACCTTCACCTGTACACATTGCTTAGGTTTATGACCAGGCTCTGGACATCTCCTTGGTATTTTGACAAGTTGCATAATAGCAAAAAATTTCAAGCCTCTGGCTTGAAAATGAAATGTCAGTCCACAAAGTTGCTGGGAGGGAAAGCTGGGGACAGAAAACCCCAGGGGGTGAGTGAAAGCAGCCTTGTACTTTGACAAGTGCAGATTCCAGCCTATTAATTACATTGACCTTAACATCAAAGCACTTTCGGGTAAGAGAGTTAACAGCAGCAACACTGTAAACTTACTGCTTTTGATGTTGTTGTAACAGTTTCTATAAATGACCAATTTAAAACAAAAAAAAAAAAAAAAAAAAGAAGAAAGATACATTAATTTCTTCATCCACTTGCAGTAGCTTGCATTCCTTCCCCTTGCCCTCGTCACAACCACCAGTTTCCCATCAAGATAGCAGGTACATGGCAGACTTTGTTAACAACAGAACATATTTACAAGTTGATTTGAGCCTTTGCACTAGATATAAATTCCAGCCTACTTCTTGAAGGGCTCTATGTGCTCTAGCTGCACCCACCAGAAGTGGTGATGCATCAAACACCTGCACTGGCTTCTTACTGCAGGACTTGAATTGTATAAAGCTGTGTGGTAGGAGAGTGACTCAGGAGAGACAAAGATCACAATTTATTAATGTTGTGATTTAACCCCAGCCAACAACCCATACAGCTGCTTGCTCAGTCCCCTAGCAGGAGGATTAGGAACAGAATTGGAAGGGTAAAAGCTGGAAAACTCATGGGTCCAGATGAAGAGAGTTTAATAGGGAATCGAAAAGTCATGCACACAAGCAACACAAAGCAAAGCAATGCAAAGCAATGCAAAGCAATGCAAAGCAATGCAAAGCAAGAAATTCATTCAATGCTTCCCATGGGCAGGCAGGTGTTCAGCCACCCCTGGGAGAGCAGGGCCCCAGCACGCATAACGGTGACTTGGGAAGACAAATACCATCACTCCAAATGCCCCACGCTTCCTTCCTCCTTCTTCCCCCACTTTACACACTGACCATGGTGTCGCATTATCGCTAACCCGAGCTCTCTGCAGCTTCTGTGCCGGAGCACGAGGTGCTCTGATTTTCCAAGAGCGTCTCGTTAGCAAAGCCACTCAGCAGGGCAGCCACACACACACGTGTACATGCACAAACACACGGATAGCTTAGTAATATGAGTCGATGGCAAAGAGGCAGGAAGGATCTTTGCATAGAGTTCCACGGGAGCAGTTTATTGCTTCCACACCGTGAAGGATTCCAGGGACTAAGACCGAGAACACTGGAGAACTCAGGTTTAAGTACAGGAGCTGGGCGAGCATCAGGGACCAATGATCCAAGGGCAGGGGGGTGGTACAAAGGCACGACTAAGGAATGGGGACCAATGGGGAAGCTCTGGGGGAGTGGTGAGGGTCAAGGGCCAATGGGGGGACCCTGGAGTGGAGAGCTTTCTAGGACATGAAACATATGAGGTAGCAAGGAGGCTGGGTGGCCAACAGCCAGCCATGAACACAGAACTGGAGTACATTACCATAACAGAACAAAGCATTCTGGGAGAGGCTTCTTTTCTCACAGTGACAGAGATGTAAGTCTCTGGTACCAGGGACTGTCTTACCAGAGAACTCTTTGTGCCTTGTACCACAGGCTAACTGACCACCACATCACATGGTCTGGAATATCCCTTCAGTCAATTTGTGTCACCTGTCCTGGCTTTGTCTCTGCCCATCCTCCCATGCACTCTCAGTCTCCTCCCCAGCATGGCAGTATGAAAAGCAAAAAAGACCTCGGCCCTGTGTAAGCCCTGCTTAACAATAACAAAAACATCTCCATATCATCAACTGTCTGTTCAGCACAAATCCAAAACACAGCCCCAGGCCAGACACTGTAAAGAAAATTAACTCTATCCCAGCCAAAACCAGCACAATTAATTATTTCTTTATTAAGAATTTATTATTAACAGCAGATAAGTATTGTCATGATTCACTCAATTATTTCCTCACACAAACTCCTATGTATGCAGCTGCCGTAACAGCTGGAAGGCCAGCTCTTTACCAAGGAGAGAAGTCATACTCATTTGCTAATGTATAGTGGATTGAACTCATCCTCAGCTGGACAAAGGAGAGAAAATGTGATAAAAAGCTCGTGGGTCAAGATAAAGACAGGGAAAGACCACTCACTCATTACTATCACAGGAAAAATATATTATAAACATATATTTAATATATTACCAATCCAATCAGAGTAGAATAATGAGAAATAAAAACTAATTCTTAAAACCGTCTTGTCCCCAGCCCTGCCTTCATCCTAGGCACAACTTCACTCCTGATATTTTTTTACCTCCTCTCCCCAGCTGCACAGGTGGATAGGAAATGGGGATTACACTCAATTCACCACAATTTGTCTCTGCTTCTTCCTTCTCACACTCTTTAATTCCTGGCTCCAGCGAGGGGACCCTCCCATGGGAAATGATTCTCCATGAACCTCTCCAATGTGAGTCCTTCCCACAGGCTGGAGTTCTTCATTAACTGCTCCAGTGTGAGTCCCTCCCACGAGGCACTTCAGGAACCAGCTGCTACAGCCTGGGGCCCCCACAGAGTCACAAGTGCTGCCAGAAAACCTGCTTCAGTGTGGGCTTCACCCTGCATGGGTCCACAGGTCCTGCCAGAAACCTGCTCTAACGTGGGCTTCCCACAGGGTCACAGCTTCCTTCAGGCATCCCCCTGCCCTGGCATGGAGTTCTAGACAGGCTGCAGAGTTCTCTACAGGCTCTGTATCCCCATGGGCCTCCATGGGCTGCAGGGGCACAGCTGCTTCACCAGTCTTCACTATGGGCTGCAGGGGAATCTCTGCTCTGGTGCCTGAAGCACCTCCTGCCCCTCCTTCTTCACTGACTTTGGTGTCTGCAGAGCTCTTTCTATCACATCTTTTCTCTTTTGTTTCTCCTGGCTGCTGTTCTGTGCAGCTTTTTCTCCCCTCCTATATACATTGTTCCAGAAATACTACTGTCATCACTGACAGGCTCAGCCTTGGCCAGAGCCAGGTCTGTTTTGGAGCCAGCAGCATTGGCCCTGTTGGACATGGCAAAAGCATCTGGCAATTTCTCAGAGGGAGAAACCCTGTATTGTTACCAAAACTTGCCACCCAAACCCAAAACACTATTCCTTGGTAGTGGTAATATAACTCAAAGTTTTGTTGTTACAGATCTATATATAAAATTCAGTAGGATTGCATGTGGCCTGAGTTATACAATCTGTTGTTGGTGCTAGTGTGTGTGAGTGGCCTTGGATGGACACTTAGTGTCCTGAGTTTAACAGTTCTTGCAGATTCAGCAGAACCACTACATTCATTCCAAAACTTCTCTTTTCTGATGATACATTCAAGCAACAGCTCCCAGCAAATGCTTTCACTCTAATTGTCCTGCTATTTTCTGGTAAGTACTTCTGTGTCCATACCTGTAGATTGCTTGTGGGTCTCATTCACAACCACTCATACAGAAACAGGACTTTGTGGCATGTCTAAGTTAACCCACTTTTGAGAACACACTGTGCAATACTTCCACTTAGTGTACATTACTAAAAAGTTTTCACAGGTTTTTCCAAAGCTTCCTGGCATATTCAGTTTTAGACACTTAAAACACCTAAAAACCAAGGATAACCACCATAAGAAGCAAAAAGATTTGCAATATTAGGCTGCTTTTATTTCCTCCTCAACAGTCCTCAGTGCCCAGATCTCTATATAACATCCACATGTTATTCTGGGCAAAGTTTTGGTAATGATGAATCCCAACTAGTTTGTTCTCAGAAGCAGTGATGTGTATAATTTTAAGTCCTACCTAATCTTACTATTAAAAAAGACTAGATACTACCTTCTTTAGTAAATATGCAAGGTATTGGAAACATATTTCAGATCAGAAAATAACTGCACTGTGATAAAAGCGCTGTATGCTGAAACTTGAACTGAAGGTCTCTATGTTGGTCACTTTATGATCTGATGGAAATTGTAATTTTGAAATACGATGATGCTTTTGCATTCTGAAATTCTACTCATAGAGCTTGTGTGTGATGCAGTTTAATTCCTGACACTAGATTCTTCATTCTCCATTCAGTATTCTCACATTGCGCTGTATCTCTTCACAAAAACTGTCAAACAGCACAGCTGGAGTTAATAAACTGAGGAAGGTTGCCCATTACCAGTTACAGACATCCCTGTTGTTTGATGCTTTCAGTATTTCATTATCTCTGCATCAGCACTGGTACTCCTGCAACTGAAAAGCCATCAAAATAACACAGCTTGAAATGATAAATGAAAGCAATAGAACAACTGCAGCACAGAGCATGCACTTCTGTGGGCTTTTCTAGGTGAATAGAGATTTGTATCTGTGCTGTGGCAGTCTTCTACTGCACAGAAAAGGTTTATCCAGATGTACTCATTGGCTTAAAGCCACTGGACTCATTTTACATAGCCAATTTTCTGTAACTGCTAGCATACCTAAGAAATTACATTTGATTGTTCTTCCTGAGAAATAGATTTTAGAAAGGTACAAGATTTCATTTTTTCTCTTTCATTAAGGAGAAAGAGGAAAATACAGTGAGATCCAGGAAAAGTCCATATTGACCACAAATAATTTTACTGCAAAATTATTGTCAATTAATTGGAATAAGTCAAGTTAATTGGTACATTCATTGCTGAACTGAGGTTAGGTATGTGACTCAAGAAGGTACTAAATTCTCAATGAAGAGTTAACATAATGGATCAGAATTCTCTGACCCAGTTTAACAATTAGCTGGAGGTGGCGTGATGTGAAATTTAAATGTACACTCCAGAGGAGGGAGTTCTTTCATCCTTTTCACAAAATTTCACATGAATTCTTTCATCCTTAATAAACATGGCTAAATTTAAAACAGGAATGTATATTTCATTTTATTGTTATAAGCATTATATGCTTAGTGCCAACAGCATATTTCCAGAAACTAAAAGTATATTTCTCTCACCATTTGTCAGATCTGCAATGTATTCATATAGCTATTGTATATAATTAAACATGTAAAGCAGAAGACTGAGATTGGTAATTAATCCTTAAGATTTTGCAGTAGTGTCTGGGAATTAAGCCACACATTTCCCATTATATTCCAGAGAAATCATTCAACTAAAATTCTTTCACTGCTTAGGAAAACAGGAGCCAGCTTCTCCACCAATTTGCACTTTCTGATTTCCTATGGTCAATATCTTTCCATTATATAGTTTTGTGTTTCAATCTGTATGTTTTTCTGTAGAAATTAGAACTTACGTACTGTAATTTCAGGTGTCCAGCCTTGAAGAGATGATACATCACAGTCCTTTACTGACAAACAGAGAAAACAAAAAAATTAAAATTCACTTTAAAATAAATGCAAAGTGCAAAACAGGGAGAGAGACAAATACTCCAGATCAAAGAGCCTACCGTTCTGATGTAAAAAACCCCATCCTCTTATAAATATAGGTAAATATTCTCTTTTGGAGTATTTTGTTATATATCAAGTGCAGCTAGTAAGGTGGTTTTTCTGTGTTGTTGTTCAACACCAGCCAGCAGCTAAGCCCTTGACAGCTGCTCACTTACTCCCCTGGTGGGAAGGGGGAGAGAATCAGAAAAGTACAAGTGAGGAAAAGCTTGGGCTGAGCTAAAGGCAGTGTAATAGGAAAAGCAAAAGCCTCGTGCAAGAGCAAAGTAAAACAAGGAATTCATTCACCACTTCCCATGGGCAGGAAGGTGTTCAGCCACATCTGGTAAAGCAGGGCTCTATCATGCTTAACAGTGACTTGGGAAGACAAACACCATCACTCCAAACATCTCCACTTCCTTCTTCTTTCCCCAGCTGTATATGCTGAGCATGATGCCACAGGGCATGGAATATCCCCTGGGTCAGCTGGGGTCAGCTGTGCTGGCTGTGTCCCCTCACAACTCACTGCGTACCCCCAACCTCCTCACTGGTGGGGTGGGGTGAGAAGAAAAGGCCTTGACTCTGTGTCAGCACTGCTCAGCACCTGTTAAAATATCCCTCTGTTATCAAAACAGCACAAATCCAAAGCACAGTCCCATACCAGCTAATATAAAGAAAATGAACTGTGCATCACTGAAATTCTGCTCATCTAGTTTTAGACTCCTGTTAACACAAAGATAGGGAATTTCAGGAATTCTTAGAGCTTCCTGAAGATTCAGCTTGCTTTGACATTTGTTGAGCAGTGTCATACATTTCCATTGCAGAGAATGAAATGATAATTCAAAAGTTTGGGGGAAAAAAAGAATATTTCTTCTCACAGTTTTGCATTTGGGCACATGCAGTGGGTCTAACTAAAAAAAAATCTTATAA
>NW_008236769.1:825439-866548 GCF_000691975.1 Corvus brachyrhynchos
CTTTCCCTAACAGATTCTTTGGCCATACATATATAATATACCTGGCATATAAAAACTCAGGAAGTTGCTAAGCCTAAGTATACAGATCTGATCCTGATTCTACCTGAATTTAGCTGCTTTTTAAAATTTTATTTTATTTTAAATACTGGAATTTAAATAGATATTGTCTGGTTTGACACTGAAATACTGTTCCAAACTTGGGAAAACTTGGGAAAACCACTTGGAATTAATGCAAGTAAGAACCAACTCTTTGTCTTCCTGGTCAAATATATGTGAACAAATTAGTTATGTAGTTCCAGACACTTAGGAAGGAAGGAAGGAAGGAAGGAAGGAAAAGAAAAGAAAAGAAAAGAAAAGAAAAGAAAAGAAAAGAAAAGAAAAGAAAAGAAAAGAAAAGAAAAGAAAAGAAAAAGAAAAGAAAGAAAGAAAGAAAAGAAAAGAAAAGAAAAGAAAAGAAAAGAAAAGAAAAGAAAAGAAAAGAAAAGAAAAGAAAAGAAAAGAAATTCTTTCAGCCTATAGTCATAGTTCCAGAAACAGAAAAAACACTATGCCTTTATCCATAGTGACAAATACTTCTTTCCCACTGACAAATAACTGGTTCGCAGGTTTCCCTATTGGAAAGTCAAAGAACTGACTCATGAGACTGACTGCAAGCTGCACACTGACACCTTTTTTTTACTCTTTTCCAAAATTATTTTGAGGTAATTATTTTCCTGTAGCTGAACTGGTTGCTGAACTTCTTTTTTTTTTTTTTTTTTTTTTTTTTTTTGTTAATCCCCTGCAAGTATTTAGAATTAGCTTTCATGTTGTGCCTTAGTCCTACTTTCCCCAGGCTTTGCAAATTCTCTTTTCTTAATAAACATTTT
Organism: Corvus brachyrhynchos; assembly: GCF_000691975.1. Classification (NCBI taxonomy): domain Eukaryota; kingdom Metazoa; phylum Chordata; class Aves; order Passeriformes; family Corvidae; genus Corvus; species Corvus brachyrhynchos. The sequence goes on from NW_008236769.1 coordinate 826,306, forward strand.
TTATCGTTTTTGTTATCCTTTTTTGGAGTCTTACCAATTCTGCAAAATCTTTTTTGTATTATGGAGCCCAAAACAGTGTAAAGCACTCAAACACAGTTTCACCAATTCTGCACTGAGATAAAAAATTAATTACCTGCCCCCCTTCTCCTGACCTAATTCCTCTCATTATACTGTACATGCTCAATAAGGTATTTGCCATTCTGCTGCATATCACTCTGTATTCTTCTGCAGAGTTTATGGTTTGCTCTGAGCCTGTTTTTTCCTGTAGCCATGGAAATTTCTAAATTAGTCTTTCTCCATTTTACACATTAGGGTCTTTCACACTTCACTTTTAACATGATAAAAGGTCAATTATGCAGTATTTAGACCCTGATCACAGTAGGGCATATTGGGGTCTTCACTATATTCTAAGGCTGCAAGAAATGGAAAAAATGGTGTAGTTGGATGCAGCAAATTCCTCCAACCCTAGAGCTAAGCTAAAAATGCAAATCTCCCTTTTTTGTTGGAACACGTTGCCAGGGCTATTTGAAGAATTACCTGTGTTTTCCTAAGAAGCGGGGCTATAATTTAATTTTTTTTTAAATTTCAGTATCTAATGTATACTGTCTTCCTTAGCTGTATATATCATGCCATCAATTCACACTCTGTTTTCCTGCATTCTGGTAGTTATTCTTACTTCTTCACCTCCATTTTTGTTTTATTTTTTCTTAATTGAAACAAGGAAATTTTTTACAGAAATTCCTTTTTGATCACATGGAGTATGTCACCTTGGTCAAGAAAACAGAATGACTGGCACTGTACTCAGGGAGTATGAGTATCCTTCTTTCTTCCTTTACCAGTTAGACCAGACAGACCTTAAAAAACAGTGTAAATGCTTTCTATTCTCATGCTGTTACTCATACAGCCTCCAGGACCTTAAACAACATGCAAAGATCTTATCACAGTACAGTTAAAGGAAAAATCAAATGTTTGGCTTAATAGCAGTTATGAACTTTACCCAATGACTTTACTCAAGTGCAGCATCAGATACAGGGAAATATGATTAAAATATTTCTACATAGATCTGTCCATCACTCTTTTATTATCTCTACTTACCACATTCTATTCACATGTTAGCAGTATAAGTGTCTAAATAGGTACATAGATTTGACTTGGGGTAGGAAAATAAAGCCAAACAGTGTCACAGTCATTCCTATAGCACTGAATTTGTTGCCTAAAAAGCAGTTTATTGTACAACTTCATAGTATACAATGCAAATTGCCAAGAGTGTCTGATGAATAGCATTGTACCAGAAATGATGGGATGGTTAACCTGTAAAAGGTGCACAGCCACATAAATCCATTAGACCTGACAGATATCCGGTGATGAGCACTGCAGACAGGTAGTTGCTAGCCCAGGAGACATCAGAGCCTACCAATTTTATTAGTTTAGTTTTATATTGATGCTGATGCTCTTGGCCTTACAGTCATATCTCAAGTAACACAGGTTCTAAAAGGTTGGTGAATAGCCTCTGCTCTAAGTTATCTAGGCTTTCTTGCTCTTTAGTCAACAGAAAGAGAGAAGCATCTCCCAAGCAGCAACTCAGTTTTTCATAGACTCTTACAATTTTCTCTGATGATTCAAGGGGAAGCTTAGATAGGCTAATTTGAACCAGTTGGCTAACTTTCAGAGAGTGAAAGGGACGTGCAATAAGTGACACCAAGAGTCTCTCCAGGGAGCAGTGTGAACTGTTGCTGTGGGACTGGAATTTTGCTGTCTTACATCTGCTTAAGCCATGCAAAATGTTGCATGATTTACCCTTGGTTGGGTGTTGGCTGAGCTGTGTTAACAATGTGACTGCTACCAATTACAGAAGTGAATCTGAGCAGATGATGACCCTGGCAGAATTGCTGCTGAGTACTGATTAGTCAGCAGACACCTAGAGCAATTCAAGTTTATGGCTGAAGATCAGTTCCGTATTCAAGTGTCAGTCTCTCTGGCCACAGCTAATAAGTCTATCATTGATGAAGCCAGAGACACTAAAACTCATCTGGCAGTCTTCTGATCAGCAGAGTGCTCTTATTCACATCAGTTTTCTTCTGATGTGGTACTTTGTCACTATGAAGGCTTAGCACCAATGGACAGTGATATTACTTCTTGCCTGTAATGAAGCACTAAGTTGGGATGATGTGCTGTGAGTGCCTTCTCAGTACAGAATGGAATATTTGCATCGATTAGCCTGCTAGCTGATGGTCCTTGACTGCTTTAATTTCAAACGAACTACTTTCCATTGAAATGCCATAAAGGTTTATTTATTTATTACTTTGCATCACTAGTAGATACACAAATTCTTTGAACAGATTCCTGAGGCAATTTATTTCTTTTCGGATGAAAAATTCTGTACTTTTTTCTTAGGAGGCAGTTGAAGAATATAGATGTATATGGAAGCAGTGGAAATTATGAAGCAGAGAACAAACACTATTTTTTGACATTGCTGTTGACTAATCTACTGTTACTACTGTTTTAGGTTTTTAACTCATCTCTGATAAAGTTCTCTGATAAGGTGTCTTGGGGTGACCTTATGATGTGTATCCCATATCGCTGCCTATGCCCAGAAATTAATTTTTGTGCCTTTCTATGCCTCTAAACTGAGCCTGAGAGGGGGAAGGAAAAAACTGAGCAAAACTTTTTCAAAGCACTTTGCAGCTTGTTCAAGGTCACACACAGACAGCAATTTTTTTTTTCCCAGCTGCAGCAGGGGAGGGAGGAAGCACCCAGCTGGCTGCTCCTAGGACAGTTTTTTTGGCCAGTGGTTCAGCTGCTTTTTCTCCGGAGAGAGACTGAGAGTTGAATTTTTCCTTCCTGGAATTTTGGATTTTTCCCCTTTTCTACTGGACTGCTTGATTGCTTCAATACGTGCAAGGTAACAAGTATACCCTGTTCTTCATAAGACATCTGGTAAAATGATGAATGACTGGATACATGCAGACTTAAGGTTGACCTCTTGACTTCTACTATTCAGTAAGATAAACCGGAACAGGAAAGAGTTTAGCATTCAACTCTTAAAATCCCAAAGATTTTCTAAGTGAAACAGAGGCATAGAGCTTCAGTCTCCAAAAATTATTTGGAATTTCATAGATGAAGTTAAAATACATCACAGCTTCCATTTTGGGTGTATCTTTCTGATTATAGAGATTATAGACACAAGTATTTAAATATATAGGAATAAGAATATACACATATAAATCAATACATGAAATAAACTTGCCAGAATTGTTACTAATCATTTTTTATTCTTTTCACTGTGAGTACTTATACAAATAGCAGTAAGTTTTTCAGACTCTTTGAGAAATTTCCAGTACCCCCACTTTAATCTTTTAAGTACTCTCAGATGGAAAATATTTTACCCAATCTTCTTAGCCTCTAAAGGATCAGAGAATCCAAAAATCTAAAATCAGGAAATATATATATCAGGAAATATATAATGTGTCATTAGTCTTTGGACTAATATTCTGCCAGCACAGAATACATCCCCACATTACATTTACAATCTTATCTCCACACTTGGCTTCAGTTTGACAAACTTAAGATTAAATTATTTCATTATTTTATTGATTTGATAGGTAATTTTCAATAAGCCTTTTCTTTCTCTTTTTTATATGACCCTGCTTGGCATTGCTCCCTCAAATATTCATAGACCTGTCATTATAACCCCTTGTAACCTTTATGTGGTGAAGATGATGTGTGTTTAACTCTTTTAATTATTTTTTTTCCAGAACTTAGTACCTGAAGTTCTCTAATCAATGACCATATTATAAATTTCTCTTTCCTTTCAATCAGGCAATAAATTTAGTCAGAATCTACCTGGAGTGGAAATGCCATTTCACATATTTCCCTGCTGAAATCTAGTATTACAGAGAATAGAATCTGTTTCCTCCAGGGTGACAGAAATAAATAAAAAATGTTATGTACAGCATCTGGATGATGATATTTAAAGTTATGTTCCCCAAAAAAGAAAGATATTTCAGCTTACATAATTTACTGAGCTCTATTTTTGTTACCTTCTTCTGGTATGTTCATGAAGATGCTCAACGAGATTTGAACAGCACTGGGATTTGTAGATCATTAGTAACACTACTGTGACAAGTAAAAAAAATCTAATCAGAGATTAATCATAATGAAACATAATGCCATTATTTATTTTTCTCAAGCTCTCATTCTACACATTTCTATATATTCCACATTTCTGGTGTCTTGAAAAATATTTCAAATTTACCAATGACTTAATAGGTTAGATCTTTACTGAAGTCAGAGGAATTAAACAGTGCCTATCATGCTCACTGCATTAACCCTACCTTCTTTAGCAAATTGCTGAATTTTCTTTGATAGCAAGTTAATATAACATGATTTCTTGCTTATGAACTCTTGCTGCCTGCAATTCTCCTCAAGGTGCTAAAGGATTTATTGAAGTATTTCTCTGATCTCATACATAGTACTTACTTAAGAGACTTATAAAAACAAGTTCTATGAATTACCCAATCTACTCCCTGAATTCTCAAAGATGACATTTGATGGTTCTATTTCTGATGCAATCTATTTATACAATCTGGCCACATTGATTTCTTCAGGTATATAACATTTAAAAGATGCATCCTTTGTGATGATTGCATTTCTTACATACTTTTCTGTATGACCTGTATTTGCTATCCACTACTAGAATTTTTACCTTCCTTCTCAAAAAAAAACAAAACCAAAACCAAGATGTATAAAATACATTTTAAAAAAAAATTTTTTATACTCAAAACTCCAGCTAGTGACAGTCCATCTGCCTGAAGCACAGTTATGGACTATGGAACATAGTCTATAATTATGGAAATTGTGTAGAAGTCCAGTGTCAGAGAGTATGTATTAAATTTACTGTAAACTAAAAGAAGAGAGAAAAAACAAAATCAGTGTTCAATATTTAGAGACTAAGAAAATTCCAGTCCAGACCCAGCCAAAGGGAATAAATAGGTATGTTGATCATCCTTCCCCAGTCTTTCAGGCAATAGGGTTTTATACACAATTTTATTCAGTAACTATATGCAGGAAAAACAGGATATCAAAATAAAGTAAAAGCAATGTAATATGGTCTCAATTTTAACTGAAGTTATAATGTACTTAACATCTGACAGAGCACAAAAAAGGAAGAATATCTTAGAGATTTTGTACTTAAGTTCAATTACAGCTTTCAAATATGTTTTATACTGTTTCTGAGTTTTTCCTCCCTTCTCCTTCTATGTGTCAGTTTGATCATACAAGAAAACAATTTGGTCACAGCTGTCAACATACAACATCAAAGTTGGGTTCTACCTCTTCACAACAGTGTAATAAAGTGCTGTGGAAAATGGTAGTAGATAGTAACAGATATATACAAGGCTTTACAATTCAAAATGTCTATCAGGGGACTATACAAGTCTTCTCAGTAATATATTTCAACATCTCAGATGTCTACTGCTTTATCAGCTCCTGCAACAGATTCCTAAAGAAACCACCAAGAGAGAATGCCTACAGTATGAAAATGCTTTGTAGACTCAGGCTCCCAACCCCTGGCTCTCACCGTCATTAATAGCACCAATTTTTCACTGAATTGAGAAATGCAAATTACAATTAATCCTTTTCTTCACATTAAATTAATAGTTAAGGTGTGCACAGATTTCTTTTAATCTTTCAAGTCAGTGATGATGAGCAAATACAGTTTTATCGTTAGGATTTTAGTTATATCCAAAAATGTAAAGGAGCTCAAAATCAAACAGAATCAAAATCCTTCATTCTATCCATGTCACCCTGTATTATTCCCCAACTCAGTATTTCAAATGTGACCCATATCCAGTTTGAAGAGTCATATTGTGTTACAGTACCGTATGTAACACAATATGATGAGTGTAATGGGCATGAAACATCAAAGAAATAGTGTATCTGCTGAAAGTTGATCCAATTTTCATTTGACAATAAATGCAATGAATTTTAACCTGTTACTATGAGACTTATTGATACTTTCTTATTAATGCTCTGAAGAATGAATTACATTGTTATGTGCATATGAGTACAATTATAATGTGATTCAGTTCCAGTGGGAATGATGAAATGTCCTAAAAATAATAATGTAATTTCCTTTTTGTCCTGTGCTGTCCCTTCCCTGTCAGTGTGCCATTATGTTACAAGAACTTCAGGTGCTTGAGTTCACTATAAGCAGAAACAAATTAATGAAACTTCACCACAGTGTGGGATTCTAAACTATTTATTATAGGTCCACTGAATTATTAAGTAACTCATCTGTCTACTGTCTGGCAAAGAACCTTTTGATTAAAATATGTATTGAAATGTGGTTTTAGTAAACTTTAATTCATAAATACTTACAAATCACATTGGTGACTTACAATTATAAATCTGTGTTATGTTCATATATATGTTAGGTCTGTGCCACCAAAGTATTTAATTTAAATAAGTTTATTTATATTATAAGGACTTGAGTGTATGTAACACACAAAATGTATAGGTTTGTGTGTGTTATTATAGGCACATGTAATACACACACACACGCATGTGTGTGTATATATATATGCAGAAAAGAGAGGGAGCAAGATGAAATTATTATTAATATGAACATGATTTTATTAACATAATGTGGATGGGTATTGCTAAGTCAGGCGGTATCTAACCCGTCAGCAACCTGCTAAGTAGGAACGAAAGGTCCTGTTTTCCATGAGTGTGGACATGAATACTGTTGGATGGCTGAGAAGAAAATAATCAACTCCTGCATCTTTTTCTGAGTAGTCATTGAGCAACAGCAGCAAAAATTAACTCTAAAGAATCTGTGTTGATGATAATATCTCCCATAGGTAGTCCTGGCTACACCTAACTAGTTGAGGACATAACTAACAGAATTGAAAGGAGCCTAACTCTGTTAGATATAGATGTGGTTCTTCAGAAATGTAGATTTTAAACACCTATAAACAAGTGATGATAAGGCTACTAAAAGAAAAAAAAAATCTTTTGAAACTAACACTCACATCAATTCATCTTCAAATGCTGCCCTGCCTTGCCAACTGATGTCCTGTTTAAGCAATTTTGTATTCTTTTAAATTTTATAGATGTCTTTATTTAGTAGACCATTAAGTTTCAATGCAATCTGGGAAATTTCTGATAGTATTAAATAAAGACAAAGTTCATTAAAACACTTCAGTTGCTTCATCAGTAAATATTGCCAAAACCACCTTGGGCTTTGATAATTTCTCTATTGAGTTGGTTAGGATGATCTGGTAAATTTACTCCTTTGAATTTGCAGAATGACAAAGACTCACATTTTATTCTCCCTGTCCAAGAGTGCCATCAGCAAATTATTTTGCAGTTTTTCTCCAACTTTCTTATTTTGTTTTGCCTGCTTTTTGTTTTGCCTGCTTTTTTTTTGGGTTGGGTTTTAGTGGTAAAACAAGAATGCAGTAATATCTAAGTTTGTAGTGTCATCAATATTCAAAGTAATTCTGGTGTCTTGGCTAAAGGAGAATAAAAAGTAGAGCCATTTCACTCTAGCAAGGCAGGGATGGGATTTTCAGATAACTGAATTCCCTATAGAACAGAAATGATACTGAGGACCAAAGACAGAATCTGCACAACTCTGTTGATGTATTTTTTACAGAGTAAATTTTACTGACCTCTGTCAATACATTTTACTGTCACAGTTTTGTAAGACATATTTAGCCCTCAGAATGGCATATATGCCTTTTCTCTCTCACTCTCCCTGTCTTATTTCCCTGTACAGCTTGAGCATTCTTCTCTGAGATTGAGCTGAAAGCAGGGAGACACACCCATGCAGCCCAAGCTCTACCGAAACAGCTTATCCTACTATGTTAGAGAAACACCCAGCAAGGAAACTTAATCTACTGCTAACTGGAGTTATTCATCTTTAGAGTCAACTGAGTCATTGTGAGGAACATATTTAATGGTTGCTCTCTGCCCTGCAGCAGTTACATTTTTATTTCTGGATACAATTCACTATGTTGTTTATTCTGCATACAGCCTCAAGTCATCTAAGGCTCTCAGATCGGGAACAGAGCTAGTATTGAACTCTCTAGGACAGAAAACCTTTTTCAATAGAAGACTATGATTACTATTTGACCTATTTCACTTTGTTTTGAGAGGTTGTATGAAATATGCTCATTAGAGGAACCTGAATTTGGCTTTTTTCGATAGCTCCACAGTCAGCTTAAATCAAGCTAAACCAGGCAGCTATTAGAAAGGGTAATTCTGTCCATAATTACCTTCACCTTCTCACCAGGGCTTCCTTGCTATTCTCTTGCATTAACTTTACTTATTTTGATCTATGGTATGAATCATATATATAAAAAACCCCAAACAACTGCTGGGCTCTGTAACCACTCTAGCTGTCTGTCATGATTTAATACCAAGCAGCAACCAAGCCCCATGCAGTTGCTTGCTCAGTCCCCCACCAGCAGGATCAAGGAGGAAATCAGAAGGGAAAAAGCCAGAAAACTCGTGGGTTGAGATAAAGACAGTTTAATAGGGAAAGTAAAAGCAGTGCACGCAAACAAAGTCAAACAAGAAATTAATTCACTGCTTCCCATGTGCAGGCAGGTGTTCAGCCATCCCCAGGAGAACAAGATTCCTTCACGTGTAACAGGGACTTGGGAAGACAAATACCATCACTCCAAATGCCCCACCCTTCCTCCTTCTTCCCCCACTTTACACACTGACCATGGTGTCGCATGGTCTGGAATATCCCTTTGGTCAGTTTGGGTCACCTGTCCTGACTTTGTCTCCTCCAACCTCTCATATACCCCCAACTTCCTTGCCAGCACGGCAGTACAAAAAGCAGAAAAGGCCTTGGCTCTGTGTGAGCCCTGCTCAGCAATAACAAAAACATCACTATATTATCAACCCTATGTTCAGCACAATCCAAAGCACAGCCCCATATCAGCCACTGTGAAGAAAATTAACTCTACTCCAGCCAAAACCAGCACACTGTCAAAAAATGGAAACAGAACATGCAAATAAGTATGAGAAGAAAAAATTATCTAATTGCTCATTTTTCACTAAGCATAATCCAGTTCAAAAGGGCTGCCGTGCTCTCCTACCCATCGTTTTTCCAGTGCCTGGTTAGTATCAGATATAGCATGCAAGAAACTGCAGAACAAGCTAGATCAGAAAGTTCAGTGAAACAGACACAAAGACTTAAGAAGGGCAGGATCATATGAAGAAGGATAACATGAAGGAGAGCAAAAGCACCTGTGTTAGGTCCTCAATTAGATTAGATTAAACATTACACAAAACTTCACCCTTTGATCAGTCTAACTTGATTGTGAAGCCTCAAGGCTAAAAGTTTGATTATGTTTTGATTCAAAGCTTCTTTGAATTAAAGTCAGATATGAAGACAGCAGTTCTAATGGATTTAATTTATTTCGTATTAACACAATTTGCAGTGAGCACCAGCAGAAGGTGTCATTCAAGTCATCAGTGTTACATACAGTCTCAAGTGAAACCAAGTAACAGATACATTAGAGAAATATGGTGTAGGTAGAGGTGGAATAAAGGCCTTCTGACCCTTGTTTCCAAAAAGTCTTGATTTGGTCTCTGTTGCTCAATATAGCCTTAAATACCGGGGTATGATATTTTCCCTAGCATTTTTACGGACACTGAGATGCGATGACAATGAGTTTTGAAGTTCATTTACTGCCTTCTAGGAAATTTCTCCTATTTATGAAGCCTAGGGTATGGAGAATAACTGACCCTGATCTTCTGGGTTTTGCTACTTGGGCATTCTTTATGTTTTTACTATATAAACATGCTGGTAATTGTAGAAAATTTTTTTCCTGTTCTACTAATAATTTAGATTTTCCCTGTATTCCCTTTTCATTGTTCATCAATGACGAAATACTTTTCTTGAAATTGAATGAACTGTGTTACCCAGAGTATTCAGGACCAAAATACAGCACTGACTTTCTTGAAGGCATTACTTTATTTCCTTATTTACTGATCCTTATGAATCATCAGGATTTAAAGCATTTTTAAATGTAAATGCAGATTCAGTGAAGTTTGTTTTTTGAAGTATCTACAGGAAAAACTCATCCAGTTCCAATAAGGCTCTTTACATAGACTTATACTTCACAAGCACGATTTTGGATTTGGAATTGCACTTTAGATTTGGATTTTGGAAGTGAACAATTCATAATGTCTGGTAAAGTTCTGTGGTGGTGATGGTGATGGGTGTATTTTTTATAATACAAATCACATTCAGTATAGCCCAGGCTTCAAACGGGATATTCAATGCAGCTAGAAAAAAATGTTTCAAATTACGTAGTACATACACCATGTAATACATGGAAATTATATGCATTCTTCCAGTGCTGGATGTAAAAATCAATCCTTTTGTCAAATGCTTCTATTGTAGACTGCCATGTTGGAGACCTACATTCAAACAAAGGACTCGGAGGGTTGGGCACTTAGCTTCCAGGGAGAGGAGCCTTCTGTCATTCAACAACTCTCCTCAGTCGAGGGCGACAAATGAGCTGCTGTAGATAAGACACTTCAGACAGGCTTCTGAAAACCCTTTTGATAAAGTCTCACATCTGAGGTTAATGACAATAGCTAAGGTGTGGGAGTCATGTAATAAGCGTAAATCTGACTTGGAAAATTAAAAACAAAGAGCATGAAACAAAGAAAAAAGTAGCACTAGTTTGAAGAGAATGACATTATAGTCAGAAGGAGTAAATAATGAGGAACAATGCAGTATGATACATGAGAACTTAGATGATTTAAATACTAAAAGATGAAAGCTAGTTCAAAGCAGCTAAATAGAGAGCAGTGACAGGTTCCCAGGGAAAAAAAGGATATCAAACAATTGGGTGTGTCATTAAATATAAGAAATCAAAAGGTAAAAAGAGTCTAAAAGATAATTCTGTGTGCAGCATTAAATATGAATGATAAGTAATAAGATGAGAAAAGAAAAATCTATGTCTAACATTAAAAACAAAGGAACATTACCAACTATGCCTAAGTAGGGCGAAAAGGAGTCAGGTACAATTTATTAATATAAACGAAACCTAGAAGAAACAGACTAACTAAGAAGTGAACAAAGGAAAAGGAATCCACTTTCAGTTAAAAAAATCTAGAAGGTTATTCAATCCTAGAAAATAGGAGTGTTAAATACTTCTTGCTGTACAGTTAAAAGATCTTCTAGGCTGCTGCTTTTGCTCACTGTGCCAATAGCTCAGCTAAACTATCACTACTGAGAGCTCAAAAGTCATGCCTAGAACTTGCCTAGCCCATGTACTTATTTACAGGAGACATCTGAGGCCCAGATGATGATTCTGTAAGAAAAGTCAAAGCAAGAGAGACTGGATTTGCAAAAATACTTGAGGCACCAAAAGTTACAGATTAGAAGCACCCCAAAATCTCATAATGAGATCTCACAAATACTTGTGAAACTCTGGACCCTAACTGATGCTAGCAGAAATCTTAGTACTATGAATTCTTGTGGATTAAGTCCATGAATAGTAAATCCCATCAGTGTTAAATCCCACTGCTCCTGTTATTCCTAATTATGACATAACAACATTAGGAAACTTACATTTCTTTTTTTTTCCTTTGTCAACATGGATAGTCTACTTTTTTTCATTAAAAGAATGATCCTGGTCATACCTGGACATTATTCTAAGTTTTTGAGCCCATGAGAGTTTGTCCATAGTAAATATTTCCTAGTATATAATTTATTACCGTAACAATTCAACCAGGACTTAATTTTTGTCATAAATGGTGGGTAATTAAGAAAAACAAGGTTGTTGCTGAGGTTTTTAAATTTAAAAATTTGGAATTTTTCTTGTTTTTCTCACTTTTTCCAAATTTAAAAATTTAAGCATTCAAAAGTGGAGAAATTCCAGCTGGTATAACTGAACTACTGACCGTACTAACAGTAACTGCATGAAATACTACTAAAAGGACAGTGTAGTTCAGAAACTGATTTTTTCCATTTTGTGGAGGCAGGAGGATTCACTGTAGATTTGGTGGGTCTAGGAACATCACTTCTGGTTTGTTTTTGGAGTTTTTTTAATCTGAAAATCCTGTAAATCAATAAAAATAAACCTGCCATACAAAAATGTTTAATAACCTCACCAAAGATCAGTTCTAACCAGGTCAAATCTTTCAAATTATAGAAAGTCTTGTGTGAGGATGAGAGAAACAGGCAAAATATCTTGCAGAAACACAAGAGAAAGATAAAGAATATCAAGCTGTTAAAGTATCTAGGAGTACTGTTCTTAACCACACCTCCATCTTCCAATGTAGATGGAGAATGGTAGTTGGTCACTAATTCTATCTTGGATTAGCTTGGATCAACCAGTTTACTACAGCTCCTTGACAATGGAGTTGTAGCTTAGTGTGGAAAGGAGAGAGAAGCTCGAAGAAACACTAAAAATAAGATCTTTTAAAATAAAAGATCATTTTAGCTACATTATGTAGTGAATGGGAAGCAGAAGATGGCAAAGAATAAAAAGCAAATGTTCACAAAGTCTGATTTTCTAGGACAATAGAGAGAGACATAGATATGACATCTCTAGATTTCATGCAGTTTTATTTCTTTTACAGATCTGTAATCTGTTGAGGGTTTGGTAGAAGGGGTCTAATAAACATACTGCATAACAAGCAACAGCACAGTGGACAATTTAGACTTGAGAATGAGGGCTTTGTGGGATGAAAACAAAAAAGATGGTGTGATACCAGACTGAAAGAAGAAATAACACTTCTTTTGATCAGATATGGAGCATAGCCAGACTTTTATCTCTGGGCTATCTGTACCTATGTATGTGTAGCACAGACCAGAATGCTTCAAAGTCAGGACATCTTTAGTTATCACCAGAACAGATGCTGGAACCTATGCCCATATTTATGTTAGTAAACTGAACTGTGCAATGCTCTCTATTTGTTAGCATGGTGCCTGGCACAGATTTCTGTCTTAGCCAATTAGCATATTCTGTTGAATACATATGCTTCATGTATATTAGCAAAGCATGGTCACAAACCTGTAGTTGCTGTCATGTCATTACAAGCAGATTGACCTTACTCTTTGCCACGAGACTAACTATGCTTACTGTAAGTTGCCCATACAGGCCTCACAGAACTGAATTTTCTTTACCTGGTCATCTTAGTGGTACAAAATGCCAGACAAAACGATGTCTTGTATCTCTGGATCCTTCTATTCTTTTTAGTCGTAACAAAGGCATAACTGACTCGCAGCATTCATCTGTAATAATTTAGTTTATCAAAAATCTTTTTACTGTCCTCTTTCCTTTGGTATTCATGTCTCAAAAGCATAAATATGTTGAAGACCAATATCTGTGTGTGTTTCATTTCACACTTTATGAGAAAACCTTTGCTCTTTGAAATGTGAGCTTCCCTAATTAGCAGTTGTAATTCCAGATCTCTATAGATTCCCTAAATTCTATTTCAAATCTCCTAAAAGGACTACTACTACTTTACAGTTTCAGTAAATTTCAGCTCATCCTCATATTTACATGATAACAATTTTATCATTTCAGTTGTTACCAGTCTTTCTCCTATCTCTCAGCAAAAATGCACTGTTTACCCTCCAACTCCTTCTAATTTTTCTTAGTTTTTCTGAAATTATGCAATTGTCCTACATCATAAAAAATGCTGTGCTAACTGATTTTTTTATTTCTGAACATACATATTGGCTAAGTTTCCAACAATAACTCTTGTATTTTGAGAGACAATACTTTTTTCCCTTAATAGGTAAACGGAGCTGATAATGATACACAGTCCTGCCCAGTATCTGTTCTAAAGTTAAATCAATCATTATATTCCCTCTCCATGAACATCAAACCTCTCTCACTTCAAAGGAGGTAATTTTTAATCTGCTAAATCTACAGATTCTGATTTAATTATTCAGATGTGATTTAACATATTAAGAAAATCTGAAGAGCTGTAGACCTAGCATTTTCACGAAGAAGAATATCTACTTCCTTGTTCATAGAATGATTCTGTCCCACTGTTTCTGTTTCATATATAAGTTCAGTTTATTAATTTGACAGAAATTTTAATACAATTATGTATAACCTCTTCAGTATGATGCATGACAACATTTTGAGAGATCAGGAGGGAACGAGAACAAGCAAAAAGATATCCCATGATCTTTTAATGAATAAGAATTATGTGGAACTGCCAAGATTTCACATGCTTTTCCAGGTATAGGGAATGGGAGGCTGGAGAGCAGCACAGTGGAAAGGGACCTGAGGGTCCTGGTCAGTGGAAAGTTGGATATGAGTCAGCAGTGCCCTGGCAGCCAGAAGGGCCAAGCGCGTCCTGGGGTGCATCAGGCACAGCATCACCAGCCAGGCAACAGAGAGGATTGTCCCACTCTGCTCTGTGCTGGTACAGCCTCACTTTGAATATTGTGTGCAGTTTTGGGCACTATAAGAAAGACATTAAACTATTAGAGAGTGTCCGAACGAGAGCAACAAAGATGGTGGAAGAGCCTTGAGGGGACACCACGTGAGGAGCAGCTGAGGTGCCTCGGTTTGTTCAGCCTGGATAAGACAAGACTAAGAGGAGACCTCATTGCAGTCTACGACTTCCTTGTGGGGGGAAGAGGAGGGGCAGACACTGATCTCTTCTCTGTGGTGAACAAATGATAAGACCCGAGGGAATGGCCTGAAGTTGTGTCAGGGGAGGGTTAGATTGGATATTAGGAAAAGGTTCTTCACCCAGAGGGTGGTTTGGCACTGGAACAGGCTCCCCTGGGAAGTGGTCACAGCACCAAGCCTGACAGAGTTCAAAAACCATTTGGACAATGCTGTAAGGCACATGGTGTGACTCTTGGGGTGTCCTGCACAGGATCAGGAGTTGGACTCAATGATTGTGATGGATCCCTTGCAACTCCGCTTATTCTGTGAGCCTATGTATGATAACAGTTTGATTGCATACTTGGAGAAGTGTGCATCTTACATTTTAAATTAATTCTGCTTATGAGGTGTGTTCTTAGAGATATTTTTGTTTCTCTCTGCCTTTCCTCCTCAACTAAAATATGGAAAGATCTCCACCACAAAATCACAAAACTGCAGAATGTCTGAAGTGGGAAGGCACCTCTGGAAATCACCTAGTTCAGGTCCCAGATTAAGGCAGACCCTCTCACAGTAAACGTGTTTTTCTGATGTTTAAATTTAATTGATTTAATTGCCTGTATCTTAGTTTGTTATTACCGCCAGCCTGGTTCCTACGGTATATCACTGTGTCCCACAGCCACAGGGAGGAGGAGGAGAGAAGATCCAGCAGGCAGGAATTGTGCAGCAAGATTGATTTCTTTAATTATTTTACAAACTCTTTTATAGACTTTTTTCTTCATAGTCTAATTGGACAAGGATCAGCCACCCCTTGGGGGTGATTGGCTAAAATCCTAAAACATCCATTGTCAAAGTATTTTTCTACTATACCATAAACAAGACTTTTCAAGGTTGCAGGTGGCTTGGTTGTTTACATTCCCTGCTACCTCTTCTGTGAGAGAGAAAAGTCTCTCACGGACTTAGAAAATAACAAGAAAATCCTCGCTAACAGCATTTTTGTACCTACAGTTTGTGGTTGTTACCTCTTGCCCTTTCCTTGGCTACTACTGAGGAAAGTCTAGCTCATATTTACACCATCCAAACAGGAATATATACATATATTGATATTGCCCCCTTGGGGCATTCTCCTCTGGCACAACAGTCATCCTGAGCTCTGTCAGCCTCTCATATAAAAGACACTCCCATTCCTTGATTGTATCTGTGACCCTTTGATGGACTAGATCCAGAATGTCCATTTCTCTCTTACAAAGACAGCACTTCAAATTTGTCTCAGCAGTGCTTATTGCAGGAGAAGGATGACATCCCTTGAGCAGCTGGTAGGCCTTCTACCTATGTGGCCCAGGACACTGTTGGCCTTCAGTTCTGCAAGGACAGTAAGGTTAAGATATCTAAAGATATCTCCTGTCTGAATAACTTGTCTTACAGATAGGAGACTGGGGCTGATATCTTTTAAATATTCTCAGATATATATGACTAACTGATTTCAATGACAATTTGGCACTTAGGTATTTCAGAGAATGTGAACCAGTAGAAGTTTGTTTATTATCAGGCAGAAAGTTATAGAAGAAAATAGTGTCAGATCTCCAAAAATCCCTATTCCTAGACTCATGTTGCTACTTTACTAGATATATGTGAGATTAATATAATAGATTTCAAGCTACTGACATTATAATAGATATCTAAAACTGACATTAATTCAGATGTACTTTTAATCTTGGTAAATTTGAAAGCAGAGGTATGATCAATTCCAAATGAAATAAAGTACCAAGAAAAACAACACCCCTATTTTTCAAGCAAACCGTTTACATTGAGAGCTGTGCAGCAGCAGGAGCTCTGACCGAGGAAACACAAAATACAAAAGCTGTCACCTTCTCAAATATTTTTCTTTCATCTTGATTTCACAGAAGAAACTACCTATAATTAAGGTAATACTTTTTTTATTAACTTGTAAGAATAACATTTTCAGAAACATTGTCTGTATGAAGAAACCTGGACTAAAACTAAAAGCTGGCACCACAAACATACACTGCAGTGAGAAAAATAATTACCAAATGTTTGTGCTGCTTAATCCAAAGGAAGGGACAATAAAGTGGCAGAAAAAAAGGAGTAAATTAAAACCCATATGTATTGGAAATCCCTTCTCTATATTAACCACAATGTTAACATATTAGTGAATTTTATGTTTACTTGTAGAAAAGATCATTGTTAGCATAATTCACAAACCTCAGAAGAGTCATTAGGATGATATGGCTACTCTAAGGAAGCATTCATATGTTACTCAGAGCAAAATAAATTGCTACAGATGTATTCATATGCTGTAGTGAGTTTTGAGGATTGATTTATTTTTTTCTTAATTCTCACTGTATATACAGGCAAGAAATAAATATGTCGTATGCATATGTAAGATAATATATGTTTAACAATAATTGCAGGATTGCAGGCAATTTATACCATCATAATTTTTGTCCAGGACTTGATCCACTGAGGATTTGATCTTCCAGTAGAGAAGAAAGCATTTTTCCCACAGGAGAACACTCTGTTGAGACAACAAGAAGATGCAAGGTCATGTACAATTCTTATGTTTGAAAGAAAACTATTTCAGAAGTTACAAGCTGAAGGACTAAATAATTAATTCAGATATCATACTGTCATGACTGACTTTAACTCAAGTAAGCAAATTCAAGATTCAGCAGCTTTTGTAAACCTACATCCTGTCCAGGCATCTCAGGTGACTTGGGTGTGCTATTGGAAGTGTGTAAGTATAAAATAAACACAATACCCTGTTCCTGTGATTATACATGCAATATAATAAAGGGAAAAATGAAACAATAAATTAGAAGGAAATGTGAGAAGCAATGTTCAGTAATAGTCAGGAGACCAGATGAGTTTTGTTACCTGGACCGTAATAAAAGAAGGAAAGTAATGCAGGTCCCATTTATATTATTTGCTTCCTCTTTCATCTTTCCCCCCCTCCTGGAGGAAGCACTATCCTCCTCACCTCTTCAGTCTCTGGAAATGGGTGGCAGTGCTGCAGTTCCATGGGAGATGGCAGGACAGTGTATTCAGCCCTCTCTGCTCCTTGCTCTTTTCTACTTCACTATGAATTCAGTCAGCAAGAGTACACCAGTTCTTCTGTAACTTTGTTTCAGGATCTGAGACCTAATTAGATGGAAGAAGAAGCACTAGGAATACTCCGGTGACAAGAAGATTTCCAATAACTGCAGTGGCAAAGCTCAGCTGGAACTACTCAGGTTCATTTTCAAGTTGAATGTATTAGTCTTGCATGTCAATGATGAGCAGCTGCCTCCCTCTGAGAGACCGTACTTTTAAGAGACTGCTAAAAATCTTAAAGCTGAATCCACTCCTAAGATATTAATTAGTTTGGTCCAAAATATTAGTCTGTCTTAATTAAGCCAATTCCATATGGACCAAAACAGGTTTGCTAACTGATTTTCAGCCTAAATGGAAGCATTTATATCTAGGAGTATGATATTAGCAAGACCCATTTAATGAAGATGGTGATTTTCTCAAAAGATGAAGAAAGGGGAGGGAAAACCCAACACCTAGAAACAGATTCCTGTATCTTTCTTTTTTGTTTTTAGTTATGTAGTTTTAGCCATGAAAGTGTTTTTTAAAACTTTTTACCAATATGAGCCACTAGCATTTATCTACTGTGCTATGATCGAAAATTGGGACTTATTAATACATGCTCACACAATCTTTCTCTCAAAATTATCCCCTTGTGAAGCAAAGGTGTAGATGTGTAGAATGTTTTCTGATTGTCTGTATTTCCACAGTGGGAACTAGAGTTCCTGGTTTATTACTACCGCTAAAAAGTGATTGGCACTTCAACAAAAATCAGTACAAAATATCTATTTTCTCTCCAGCAAAAGTGGGGCAGTGAGATGCCACAGAATTTGCAGGGTTCTGAGTCTCCATCTCTCTGTGTATTTTCTGATTAATAATAGAAAGTTCATGGATACCTTCACAGTACCCATCTAGGGCAGGAGCATAGCCAAAATCCATTTCATTTGGGTGCAAATCTTCTGTATAGGATTTACAGTTCTTCTGACAGACTGAGGAGGCTGCATTAACTCACAGTTTGAACTGATTCTCTGTCTGCACATTTTCGTTACCTGAGAGAACAAAATTGCATTTAAGACTTACCAAGTTCTTGGTTTTTTAAGCAAAACTGTTCATTTGAGGAAGAGGGAGAAGGAATTTTTACTTTGAAAGGAATATCCTATGTTTGTAAAATCTTTGAAAATTCACCTTCGTTCAATTGAAAAATTAATCAAACAACCCTTGAGATGCTATTAAAATCCAATACACTGGTGCTGTACACCTAATTATTTTGATAAGCCTACTGTTTTAAGAAGATACTTTCCCTTTTCTTTTTTGTGTTTTGTTTAGTTACAGAAAAATACACACATTTATAGTGCCAGCATGGGTTCTAATTTAAGATGATCTTACAAGCACAGATTGTAAGCAAACAAAAAAAAAAAAAAAGTCTTTTTAACCAAAACCCATGGCCTTATGCACAGAAATACATTCAAAATGAAACTGGGAAACCACTGAGAAGCAGGTTTAACATATCCTCTCTCTTCAGTCCTTGTAGATTTTAGGAAGAATATGTGTTACACTTTGGGTCTGCCTGACCCAAAAAATTTTCATCATTGTTCATCCTGGAGGAAATATTCTGATCCATTGCATTAGCTGTTAAAATTGCTCACCAACGTTGCAGACAAATCTGCACAGCAGTATTGCAATAGCACAATTTTGTGTGATCATACCGGTTGTGTCAAATCTCTAAAGGATGGGTTTTTTTAAATAGCTGTATGACTTATTTATGGTTTAAACTGCAGAATATTTCTCTTTTCCTAAAGCAAAAGAAGGAATAATAATATTAAAAGGTAATCTCATTATGTCATTCACCAAATTTGCTATCAAAACTCTTTATCTTTGGAAATAAAAAAGATTTTGTGATTCACAGTAAAGGAGAAAATCACTAGCTCTGCTAATATGAAATAGTTTTTGAAAGAATTACTGAAAAGAAAAGGCTATGCACTTGAAATTTCCAGCCAATATGAATGGAATGGAGAGAGAAATCACAGATTACTATGAAAGGAGAAAGAAAATATTTTAACAATTATGACTAAATAGATTTATCTGAAAATAGTCATCTTTCCATATTAGGAACTGTCTTACTATTAAATGAGAAAAGAATCTAAAAATTACATAAATAAGTGACTATCATAAAGCAAGTATTACAGTATATTAAGGTGATAAAATATCCTTCATTTTTCCTGCTTCTTTGACATGGTTCTGTCTTTTTCCTTATAGATGAAGAAAAAGGCAGACAAACAGATAATTTTTTCACTGTGTCTTGCTGCTGACACTGAAATGAATGTTTTTCAAAAGAATATAATTTTTTTTTTCAGAGAGAACATGCCTACAGAAAGAAGATGTAAGGACAAAAGCAAGGAAGTTTCTTAGAAGGGGATTCCTCTCCACTTTCAGAAAATACTGGTTCGTATTCTGTGTATTCTGGCATCTAATTGTAGTATGAAGTATATGAAGTAGTTAGGAAGCGACATTCTTATAGAACCCATAGAATGGTTTTTCTCTTGAAAATCAGGGGTTCCTAGTTTTTGTCTCTAAACTCTGTGTCTTCTTCAGATTCAGTGATATAATTCTTTTACCATTTGTTTCTTCTGGGCAAAGTCCAGAGCAGTTTTTTTTCTTCTGTCTTTTCATTTTTTATAATTACTATTATTTTTCTCTGCCTTTGTTTGTTTAAGCCTTAAGTTATACCATTTATTTTTAGATTTTAAGTGACTAGTTCCAGGACTGTGATCTCTGTATGAAGCTTGTCATGTACCTAGCACAGAGGGACACCAAGTAAGTAAGTTTCCAAATAAAATAAGTAAAAAAAAATCAAGAAAACCCATTTTGGAATAAAAATACATGTAGACACCCTGCAGCTAGTGAAACCTAAGTTTCCCAGTGTCTTAGGGTCACTTTTGAAAATAGGAACTGACCACTTCTTAAAATAAAATGGTTTTAAATTGAAGATTACAATAAAGTATACCACTGACTGTCTTTTAGCAACATTTACAATAATTCACATCCAGCATATTTACATGTTTAGCTTTTCACAATACTTCCATTACAAGTAACTATATATTGTTAGGGAGTGAAGAAAAGCACTGGAAAGCCATCATCCACACTCATGATAAGAAGGTCAGGGGCATAGTTTTGTTCTTGCCTCCTACTATTCCCCTGAAAAATCCAGTGTGATACATAAGCACAGGATTTTGATGGCTGAGATCTTAATGATAAGGATGTAGCAACAGGTCTTTGATGCTGGCAAGAAAACCATATTCTATCACTATTTAGTTCACTAGTGCAGGAGTAGCCTTTGGATTTGTGTCCAGCTAATACCTCTATTACATCTATAATGATAAATATGATCATTTTGGTGTAACTTTTTTCCTTTTTCTTAATTTTTTTTTTTTAGATTTCATTCTTTATTTGCATAGAATTCTCCGTAAGTATGCAGCACAAGGGCTGCATACTTGATGACTGAGTTACAGCTCTTAATTGCGACTGATGCAACAGAGTGCACAGCTTTATTCTTGACTTGATAAATGTTTGCAAATTTCAGATAAGAATATTCACTGCATATATTTAAGACAATAGTTTTTACCTGTATGGAGTGAAACATATTTTCTGATGAAAATTCATGAGATGAAATATCACCTTCAGAAAGCTCGTGAAAAACAACCTGTAGGGTGAATCTTTCAGGATCCAAGTTTACATAGTTCCACTGGTGTACCCAGCCCATTTTCAGTGACAAGGAATGTACAATGATATGTGTACCTTTCCTAAACCTATTGCGTACTGCATCTCTGCACTGGCTTTTTTGCTGCTGGGAATAAGGGCTTGGAGCACAGAAAACAGTGAAGTACCTGGATACTGCACTTGTTATTTTAAAAATACGTATTTGTAGTTTCTGTGTGAAATCTGAGTTCATGATTTTAAGTGCTTCCTCTATGAAATCTGAAATCCCTGAGGTGCTGTTTGTGGCAATGTCTAGAAATAATTTTTATTTTATTTTAGAGCACAGCAACTCTTAAAATGGAGATTAGGTTTTTATTCTAATGGCAGCTGTATCAATGCACTTGGTTTCATATATTAATGGCAAAAAACTGGTGGTGTTGCAGGAGAACAGACTAAAACACAATGGTCAGACACATCACCTTGCTAGGTCTGATTGTAAATTCCAGATGCAGAAATGCTGTGGAGTTTGCTAGACCTTTTGTTTCTGATGGCCCTTGAATTACATTGTTCATGTCAGATCATGAAAGGACATTAATGCTGGAATTTTGAATGCTCACTTTTTTTTTCCTACTTCTTTCATGAAGATAAAAGTACTTCTTTTCAACACAGACAACCTTAAGAGCTGTGTTTGTTCTTTATCTGTCTCATATTAAAAAAGTATTGATTACTTCATAAAGGTATTTCTTTTCGGAACAAAATGGTATTTCTTATAGAAGAACAAAGCTTATTCTGTTTTCCAACTTTCTTGAAACTGCTGTTTGCAGCTTGCATTTGCCTGCAACATTTCAAACAGCTAGCACTGCTCTTACTTCAAAGGTATGAGTTGAGCAGTTGCCATTACATCAAGGCTTTATATTTCACAAGGCTTTATCTACAATAGTCACATAATTTATTGCCTTATTATTAGGTCAAATTCAGTTATCTTTATTCAAGTTTTCTGACTAAAATAATGGACTAAAGAGTCCATCTAGCTGTTATTGTTAAAACAGTTTTCTTGTGATATTGTAGGGAGAGCATTCTGGATGGGATGTTACCCTTAATTTTTTCCATACTCTTTTAATTTCTGAAGACAGATGCCACACACACATAGAAATGCGTGCTCACACACAACTGAGACAAATCCAAAATAGTCTTGATCGATGAACTGTTCCATTAAAGATGGATGTCCTAGCTGTGACTCAAAAGAGCCTTTTAATTTGAATGTTTAATTTTAACACATATAGTAGGAAATTGAAAATGAACTTCATGTTGCAAAAACTACAGTGTTTATCTCTCTTTGTGATGGGAGGATGCAAAGATCCCACGCAGTGCTTCAGCCTGACTGTACTGTGCACAGCCAGGTCCATGGAAAAAAAGAACTTGTTATAAAACGGAAACACTATGAGGGAACAGAAATTATATGGTAGCAGTAACAAAACAAAGCAATAGCATATGCAATGGCATAATAGGGTCATTATGAATCACTGTTATTCTTGCTGACTCTAGGTATATAAATTAACAATCATTTAGGGTAAAATATGAATGCAGACAAAAGAGAGACAGATCCCCTAGAGACTGTAGATTTTCCTGTTCAGACTGGTGGAGTTTGGCAGTTTCATCAGCTCTTCCCTTTAAAGTAGGGTTGCTTCAAGTGGTGAGACCAAGTCCACTGGCTGCAGTTCAGCTGCACACCAGGTGATTAGACTGGGGTGGGAAAAAAGTCTGTAGGACAGAGGAGTCTGAGAAGGGAATACAAATGCTTTGGCAAATATGTGACCTGATTCCTCTGTGTTTCTTCCCAGCTTCAGTGAAGAATACATGGTAAGTTTTGGGAATCCTGCCCCTTCACTGCTTTCTCGGCGCTCCTTTCTTGAAGTCTAAGAAAGTACATAATAGAACTCTTGGCCAGGAAAGAGAAGTAGTAATATTCTAACTTGAAATGTTTTTTAGTTTGTTGGTTTGGGGTTTTTTTTATGATAGATGTCTATTTTTTAATTTTTACAATGTTGCTTTATTTTGCAGATGAACACAGTAGAAAAAAATACGGATGTTTTTCAATACTATACACACATAAACAGACACCCTCATGTAAGTATGCATTTATAGTAGGCACATGTAAATATATCTAATGCCATAGATAAGGAAATTAAGATGCGGTTTCCTAAATCAAATAATTATGCAACATCTGAAAATTATTCTAAGAAACATTCTCAGTCCATATTCTTCTGCAGAATTCCTCAGTAAATGCTGTGATTTACCATAGCAAACATTCAAAAAAAGCAGGAAATAAATTAATTGGTGCTGACTGTATTGTATGCTACAATAACAGTCTTACTCCGCTTGAAGACTGCTGGGTTCCTCCCCCCCAATAAAATCATATGTTTCTATTCAAAAAAACCCTTATTTCTGAATTCCTGTAACAGTTAACTCCAGTATTCTTTAGAGCATACAGTAGGAAGATTTCTCAACAGAAAGGAAAGTCTATCTTTAACATATTCTGTATGTGTGGATTTCAGCATATTTGTATTCACAGAGACTCATGTGATGGATTCTTTTATTCTTGAAACCTTTTCCTTAAAGCAAGCATTTGTATTTTTAACTTTAGGTAAGGTTCTAAACATTAGCATTTGTGTGCATTTCATTCAGCCTACCTCATCATTTTCTTGTTTCATGCCCAGGGCTTAGCAGTTGGAGTTTAAAAACAGCCAGCTTTAATGTCTATGACTGACATGTAATTTCTGCTTACTTTAAAGCTTTTTTTTTTTGCTAACTTTGCCTTTTTTAAAATTCTTTCCTGTCCATAATCACAAAGCTACATAAGCTCTTTTGTGGCTTAATAAATATTGTCAGTTTTTTAAAGCTCAACGTAGTGTGTATTCTTCTTCAAAGATAGTTATTAAGCATATAAAAAGAAGCTTGTTACATTTGTAGATTCATTTTTTTTATTATTCCTACTTCTTATATTTAAATGAGGAAAGATAATCCATTAAAGAGGTTGAACTGTCAAGAACACTGCCATATCTATAATTAAGTATAACCTTCCTGGGTTTAAATAACATTATCAACAAAAGCCCCTAAATTTGAAATTAAATGCTCTACCTTCCATTAACATTATTGTTTTGCTTGGAAACTCAGAGATGTGAATGCAAAGGAGGTATTTAGCTCACAGCTATGACATATCTCCTATTTTTAAAAGTAAACAATAACAAGAGGCATTCCTTTTTGGAATATATATGCCTTAGATTACATGTTTAATGACAAGCATATACCTTAGTTCTGCAGAAGTATTGCTGAGAATAGCAGTTAAAGGACCCAGCAACACATCTATGCACTCGCCTTTGCTTCTCATTTTGTGATCAAGTAAACAGTTCTGAAAGATAAACTGGAAGCAGTATTCCATGTCATAGTTCTTAAAAAGAAACTTATCATTACAGCTGGAGAGAGAGATTTGCCTCACCTCCAGAAGTTTGTTCCTTAAGAAAAATGTTTCTCGTAGCACTTTAGAAGTTTCTATAAAATAGAAGACACATATAACTGAATTATTTATTACATAGATTTTGCCATTATTCATTTGGAGTTGCTGGCAGAGCTCATTCATTATTTGCAACATATCTGAGTTTTAGATTAATATGAACATGATTTTAATGAATCTGTTAGAATTTTTCCTGCCATGACCCTCACCACCTCACTGCATGACAGAATGCGTGTGAATAGCTACCTGCTGAGACATACACATCGCAAAGAAAACAAAACACAAAACCCAGCAGTTATGAGCTTCATAACTCATCCTTCCCACACTGCAGATAGCTGATAATGGATCTTCATGGGGTAACCTGAAACGATTTGATTTGAGGACTGCATACATCCTTTCTTCTCTTTCTTCTCTTTCCTACACAATCCATTTGCTTAGTATGTTTATGATTTTTTTTTCTATTTGTAGACTATTTCACATAGAGTAAAAATCACTAATATTGACTTGTATTATGACTGATAAGGGATCATTTAATCTGAAAATTTGTGACAAAATATTTCAAACAAGAAAATGATGGAGGACAAAAAATGAATGTGTGGCAAAGTGTTTCAAATGAAGATGGAAAAGAAAATTATTAGAAAGCACTCACTCTCTATCAAAATTTTCCTCAAAGCCCATCCTGCCCTAACTTAGCATTTAAATGAGGTTGTTCAGGTCAGAGAAACAGTGATGGAAGACCTGCTAACACAGTAAATTACCCCTTCCAATTTGAATTTCCCTTACTGCACGAGGAGTTCCATCTCCTTTCTGATTTACCTACTGTCTTAAAAGAAAGAGTAGAACTGAACCTTCAGAAATTTAACTTTCATTTTTATTTTTAAGTCTAGTAAAAATGCATTAGGACGTTTCATGGGTAGTACCATGCACTAATCAAACTAGATACCCTATGAAATTAATTCTCTGTGTTGTGCTGTGTCGTGTTGTGCTTTGCTTTTTGTTAAAATAGCTGTAGGGCTTATGATGGTGTATATTGAGAACATATTGTTTATTTGTTAGAATACAGTAAAATACAGTGTTAAAAGTAGTCGGTGTAAAAAATAATTTCCATAAGCCTTTATAGTATCATTACGTTTAATATATCATATTCCTGTCAAATTGTAGCAAATTCTGAATTAAAATAACAATGCTCGGGAGTAGGAAAAAAGAAACAATTTAATTTAAAGTCAATCTTAAAGTTAGCAAACCATCTACTAAAACACTAATTATTAAATACTAAATTCTAAATACTAAAACACCATCAAATGTACTTTTCACAACTTAAAGAGCCCAATTGCCTGTCTCAAACACTGTCAAGGCCACAGAAGGAACTTGCCATAAGATAAACCACTGCAGCAGAAACTTGAGATAAGCAGGCACTAATTCCAGGCCTGGCAGAGGAAGCTGGTTAGCACATCCTGCTTAATGCATCTAGACAAAAATTTCCCACTGTTACAGACTGTGGGAAAGGAAGCAATTGTCCATACATACCCAAGTTATGGGAACGGCATTTGTGACCGCCCCATGGATACCAAAACTTGGACTGTGTAAAGGTGGTACCCACAGAAGAATGGCTCTGGGACTCCCACAACTGAGAAGCCCAGGATGAAGAAGGACCAAGGGACACTGCTGGATTCACAGCTTTTTTTTCTCCTTGATATCTCTCTCTCTCTATCCTCCTTTTATATTTCTTTCTATCTCTCTACCTCACACTCATTGTTAAATACAATCCATATTATTGACTTTGGCATATGGTCTGTTTGCACTTAGTTTGGGCAAAGGCATCTGTCACCAGTCAGATTGTAACACAGAATAAAATACATTTTAAAATCCAGGAAAAACCTTCAAACTCAGACTTCAGAGAAAACCTTCATACTACAAAATGAAAATGTACAGAAAGAGCTTTTTTCCTTACTACACTGACTCATCACTTCTAAAGCCACTGCTACTGTGTTTTTTTATCTAACTAGAGAATTTAAGCTGCTTCAATAGCTCGTAATAGAAGAGCAGCAATGTTAAACCCAGGCACAATGCTGCTCTCTCCATCTGCAAAGGTGAATAAGATGGTTCATCTTAAGGCACATGCATAATAATACTTACTCTAGGCTGTTCATGCACATCAAGATAAGATCATCTACAATTTTTTGTACATTTGGTTTGCTCAAGCATAAAGAAAACTTTCCTGTGTGAAGTCCAACGCTCTGATTTAGGAAAAGAATAGACTGGGATGTTATTGCTGCACAAAACATTTCACAAGCACACAGTTGGGTGAGTGCACATGTACATGTGTCTTTCAGATGAAGGTCAGCCTACCAAAGCAGCTTGCTCTCAAGGATCTTCTGAAGTCCATCCAGCAGTCATGCTTATCTAGTATATCCAACTTGACTTTGAAGTCTTGATAATGGTCTCCAAAGTCCTGAATAATTAGTCTTGATCATTTGAGATAAAATTCCTTTTTCTTAAGGTTACAATTAAAATATATGGAGACTCTTTTGCTTATGTTTTTAAGTGACTTTTCCTGAACCGATAGCACGCTAGTTAAAAAAATGAACTTATTCCTTACTGCAAGTTTTGAAACTCTACTGATAAGGAGCTTTCAAGCATTTTGAAAAGTCAAGATAAGCTGGAAAACAGAAATAAAAATATAGATGTTTCAGTCTTCAAAAAAGGTTATGAAAACAGCTTCTGTCAGTTACTAGTCAGTAGCAGAATGGCTGTATTACTAATCCCACAGCATGACCTACAGCATGTGGCAGAAAAATCACAGCACATCAAAATGAATAAGACCAAATATAATAAGAAGCTCTGATTTCATACAGTAAAATTATTTATTGAGAAGTCAAACATGTTGTACTGAAGATTTTTTTATGCAATGTATTCATAAGAATTGGACATTTCTTATGTTTCAAAAAAGAAGAAATATTCCCAGATTGGTCTTTGATGGACAAAAATAAAAAAAAAATTGATGAATGGTGGATGAAGTCATGACCAAAAACCTGATGCAGCCTTGAGTAAGAGAGAAGGCTCCACCTTTTTCTCATTTCCCTGTTGGAAAATATACTGTGTATGTACTTCAGCCTGTTCTAAAATATCTCTTCAGAAAAAACAAAGAAAAATACTTTACTTATTACATTGCATTGATAATGTAATCCTAACAAAACTAGATCTTTTTCCTCCCACTAAAATGCAAGGGTTAACTACTACTTATTTATGCAATGAAGCTGAAATCAAGTAAATGCCTGTTACTGCTCGCCCAAAAAATAAAACTGTTTTAATATCACAGCTCCTGTTGTGTTTCTCTGAGGCTTTTTCATACCAGAAATTGAACAAAACTCTATTATGAAATCAAAGTAAATAACATCCCAGATATTACTTGTTGTCCCCCAAAACAAGAAGTTATTGTAGCACAAAAATAATACAATTTATTTTAAATAACAGAAGATATAAGTGAAGGGGAAGTGGAATAAAGTTCACTGACCTTTTTTCACAATTTTCAACATTCTTCTGATTTATGGTAAAGATCAATGGTAAACCACATGTGAAGTTATATCCTCTGAAATTGTTTGAATCTGCAGGAGATAAATAAAAAAATATCGAGCTCAGAACTGTGAAATGTTCACTTTGTCTAAAGATCATTTCCATATTTAATCAGACTGCAGGGATGATTTTCAAAATGTCACGGATTTTTCAGACTGACAAGTTTCTTCATATTAGAATGTCTTCCCTTTTAGAGTGAAAAATCTGTTGTTTTCATTCATCTTATCTTCTATAACTTGATTTATTATTCAGCATTAGCTGCCAAAGTGGTACAAGGGCTTTATTTGGAAGGAAGCTGAGTATGGACATGACAAGTTTCCTTTCCCATTGCTTTGCCCAAATAAGTCCTGAAAAGTTCCAATTTCCCCTCTGTGCATTGGCTCTCAAGGCATCAAAAACACACACATAGATGGGAAGAAAAGCCCTTGTATCTAAGGAGAACATAGAAATGAAACACATTTGAAAAAACAACCAAACTTCCACTGACAGGATAAGCCTTACAGGTTATTCTAAGTGTGGATTGTTTTACTGCTGAAGAAATACTCTCCCAGTAAGTTGATGGAAAATGTCTGGAAGCCAAATGCAATGGTGGATTTCTCAAATTTTGACTTTCAGAAAGTGAGGAAGGGAGTAAAGAGCTATTACCAGAAGAGCTATTTCCAAAACTGTGTAACAGAAAGAGGGAAGATGAGAGCAACAAGTCATACATTAACTGAAGTGTGATGTTTATGCCTTCATCAATAATGAGCACCAGTTGATATTTTAAGCAATGATTTAATTGGTGAAATGACACATTTGAAACATAAGGAAATGCTGATGCTAATGAAACATGCTAACATGAAAATGCTAATGAACATGCTAACAAAGCAGTCTAGGAAATTTCATGTTTAGATTCATATTTGCCCTTGTGTTCATGTGTCTTCCAACTGAAATTATGTAAGGGTTTCACCTTTCAAGCTCTTCATTTTCTATCCAGTTTTTAAAAAATCCAAAATTTTGTTGTATCTGGAACCTGCAAAACTTTTTTTTTTCTTCCCATAAAAAAAGTTGTTTTCATTAAAGCCTTTAATGGAATTTATCAACTGCTCTATTCCAGAAAACCCAAGTGTGTGTTCTTTTATGAGAGAATCATAAATGTTGATACCATTGACTTACAGAATAATATGAAAGCAATAAACCGCAGCTATTCCTTCCCCTTTCAGCTATTTCCAGGAGACCATAATAAACAGAAAAACAGCATTATTAAGTTTTAATACCCTGTTTTATTTTTTTATTCAAATCAAATTTATCTTAATAGAGAAATATTTTATTTACCTTTTTTTTTCCAGCTACTTTGAGTAAAGAAACATTTTTGGAAGTAGACCTCTCATGAGTTCTCCAGAATTAGTTTAAGAAATGTGAAGCTGGCTGAAAGTGAGGGTTTCTCCCATTCACTGTATTTTTAATATGCAATTCTTCTCAAACTGTCTGAAGAATGATTTATCAAATTGAATAGCTGATGCACTTTGAACACTTAGCTCCGAAAGATAGATGACGTTTTTTTCATTAGTTTAAAATTTATATGCTACAGTATCTGTCATAATAATAATAGAATCTGACAGTGCAGATCATATGGGTATTCCACACAGCAGAGGTAATGTGTTCTTTGGAAGATAAAATGACAATTTGTTCAAATCATAGATTTTTAAATTTTAGACAAACAATGTAGCTCTCACTCTATGTAACTCATTCTTTCAGACTAATCTCTTTGCTAACAGTTCCATGGCAGGACCCAGACCACCCACATTCTATCTCTATGGGAATTTAGCAGACTGTAAATGTCCAAGAATATGATCCAGAAAGCCTGCTCCACAGTGCTGTTTACCTCAGAGACACAGAAGCCTCTCTAGGTGCTGCTCTGAGCAGCCCTCTAGTTCCCATGATCTCTAAACCTCAGCTTTAGCCTATGTCCAGAATCACCCTCTGTCAGCAAAGGAAGGCCCCTGGCTCCTGCATCCTTATCCAGCGGGTACAGCATGATATGAATGCTGAATACATTCACCTCTTTCATAGAGATAGGGTGTTACTCAATGCAAAGCTCACGGTCATAACTAGTTTTATTAAGAAAAACCCCAACATATTGGTGGAAAAAGAGCAAGGTGTTTGAATAACAAGTAAAAGGAAGGTCAGGCTGCCAGGAACTGTAAGATCTATTATCTCTGCCTGAGGGACCTTAACTATAACTCCTAATTCCACTTGCTGCCTCACCAAATTATTATTATTATTGTGTAGCCAAGAGCACAAAAATCCCTGAGACAGTACTTAAACAAAAATATAAGAGTTTTGTCTCCATTATCTAGAATTTAAGACATTTGGTTATCATTAAATTCTGACAGGCTGATTAGCTCTACTGCTCTACCTTAATGCAGCATATTCCCTCTGCAACCTGAGCTGAAACCTGTGTATAACATTTGCATCCATTTACAAAAGCTGTCTTGTTTGGACACACCCAAACATCATAATTTCCTCATTTCCTGTACTTACAAAATTATGTGTGTTCTCCATCCAACTATGTCTTTAAAAACAAAATGGACCAATAAACTAAATTTGTGTTCTTAAAACTGCTGAAGGAGAGAAGAATAAAGGTTTTTACAGAATAAACTCCAATCTCTGTTCTTGTTTTTTTCTTTTCTAGGACTTACACTGTTCATGTCAGTATGCACTGTACACAGTGACAGAAACGTTTGAGGACACACCCTCAGGTAAAGAACCATTTTCCTAGCATGGAAAAAATTAATCACAGATCAGTCTAACACTAACCAATAGTATTTACGACACAATTTGAATTTTACAAAAGAGACACAAACCCAGGAACTTTTGGAAAGGAAATACAACCAGCTGAATCATGCCTGCATTAGCAGAAACATCTGAGATCATCTTTTAAAGCCTTTAAATTCAGAGCAGCGACCATCCCTTTCTTTTTGTGCAAGAACTAAGTGCGTGTTTTTGACCATTCTTATTTCTTTTTCAACCTCCATAAAGAAAGGCCGCTGTAACAAACAATTTTCATTTCACAATCTATGCCTTCTATCCAAGCTTTTAGAGTAAGGAACTAAAATCCAAACACAATAGGATCCCTGAATATCAGAATGGTAATTTCTTTTAACTTCTAACCTATATCTCTATTCCAAATTATTTGTATGAAATACAAATCCTCACCCACGTTGCCTCTTCAGTTTCAGATTTATCAAAGTAATTACAGATAATGTTTCAATACTATATTAATTCACCATTTGATCTGATAGTGCATAGATAATTTTTTGAACACTTTTAAAAACTGATTCCACCAAACAAAAAAAAAAAAAAAAATATATATATATATAAAAAGGAAGAAAATTGCATCTACGGCCATTCTCAGGCAATATCTTTGGAGGTTTTCAAGCAAGTTGTCTATTAAAGGGAAGATATTATAAGGTTTATAAGGAAAAAGCTTTCCGCTTTCATTAGCAGTTTATCAGTCACCAATTACTGTAGAATATCTGTTAGGGTTTCTACACTCCATATTCCCTTATCTAAAATCTTCATGTCTGCAAAGTAATATTATGCTAATAATTTTAAAATAAAATCTCATTTGCTGATTCTTCTTCCTGCAGCACCTCCCACATCTACCCCCAGCTAGGTATCTTGAGCTTGGTAAGAACCAGGTGTGACTGTGAAAGGTTCTTCTCTGAAGGCCTGCACCATTTTGTCCACAAACGAAATGGTACCCATGACAACTCTTAATGCAAATATAAAAAGGCAACTTCTGATTCACTAGTGGTTGAAATTAAGAAAAGCTTGCATTTCAATAGAGGATTTACCTAGTTACCTGGAAGTTTTGTAAAACTGTACTAGGATGCATCATAGTCTCTGGTTGCTATTAATTTTATCTGGACTTGTGCTATTTCAAATTTCCAGAAAGGATATTTGCTCTACTTAAATCAAAATATCTTCCCCAACCGGTTACTTTTCCCTGACATTTTGCTAAATGTTGTTTCTGATAAATTTTTAGTCATGAGCCAAATGATTGATACCACTCTTTAAAAAAAATATGCATGACTGTCAGGCAATAATTTTGACTTCACAGCAGGGTATTTTATGGATACAAAATAAACCCCTGCTGTGCTCTAAAATTCACAGGGTGAGAGTCTCAGCTCCTGCAAGCCCAGATGTACTTTTGAAAATGAAGGATGTGTACTATCTTAAATTACTTACAGATCTATCCCAATACAACAAAGACAGAGAAATCTTCAAGGAAACTGTACTTGCCAACTCTGTTTGAAAGACTTTTCCAAACATTTATAAATACCTCTTTTATTTGCTTTCCAGCTAAGGCTGGCATGTGACTTTAATCAACTAGACTTCAGTAAACTTCACACCTCTGTTCTGTAGTGGTCTGTTAAGCTGCTAACAGATAGGCTGTTTTTGCTGACAGCAGCTGTTTCCAGTGTGCAGTAAGTCCATATCTAGGAATAACTCAGGCCTGAGGGAATTAAGTAGAAGAGTAGATTTTAATAATGCTGTGCACAGTCTTAAAGATAAATGAATTGTTACAATATGAACATGACTTTAATATTTAGCAAAGGGTCCAAATATTCCCATGGCTATATATAACACCCTTCAGGAGGTTTAGGTGATCTAAATTGCTATCTATATCCCTAAATCACTTGAATGGGAAGAATTGCCCATGTTTAGACAATCTAAACAACCATATAGTAGTTCAGAGGACATCTAAGCCAGAGGACATCTCACTACATGCAGACGAAAATGGAATGGGCAATATCCTGTCCTTATGTGGGCCTAAAACTAAATGAGACTGAGATTCACAGTTCAATACTGCTCCATTATTTTCTGGCATTTTGATGGCAGCAAGAACCCTTTCTTTTTAAATTAATTTTTTTTCACTTATTTCATTGCACCTTTAGATGTTCCTCCAGGATATAAAGAATGTCTATTCTAGTCCCCCATCAGCTTCAAAATATCAACTCAAATACCTCAGGAAAGGTGTTCTGTCCATAAACTCATGGCCTACTTGAACAGCAGCAACTTACCTGACAGAAAGAACTTTCTCAATGTGTATAGCTGAGACTGTACCACCAGGTAGAAAAGATGTATAAGGATAGCTAAAGCAGACAGTCTATATAAGGATATATAAGCCAAGAAGTCAGCAGATGTGCAAGAGAAAATCGAATATTGCCAGACATTAAGCTGTTCTCAGACAGGAAGGGGGAGCAAGGTTCTGTTGTTCTTTTGGGGATGGCTTATTTATTTTCTAGATTAACAATCAGTAAATAAAATGCACAAGTGGTCCAGAATTCAGGGTTCTTTGTCCCCCAGGAATATCAAACACTCAGAGTAGAAGGTTTCTAATCTTACAACTACATTTTATGTCCAAAACATACGTCCCTGGAGCTTTCTTAGACTACAGCTGTATTAGCAAACTGATCAGGACTTGGACACAGGCTGTAGGGATGGCTTTACTTACTCTATGTATGGACAAAAAACAATCTTTAAAAACATGCCAGGGAAATGCTCAGGGAACCGCATGGACTGAGGACTGTTCCTAGCAGAGTGAATTTTCCCAGTATGCATGATAGCAACCCTGTTTTGGAGAGTAATTTGGACAGCATTTATTGAAATTACTGTAACCTGAGTCATATAAGTTTTAAGGAGGGAAAGGAGTTCTGTGTCATCACTTTCTATGTCTAAGTGCATAAAGCAAGGTTGTGAAGGTAGTGGTAATGCACATAGTCATCTAATTTTCACATAAATTATCTTTCAATTATGTAAGTGTCCATGTCTCAAAAGTGCCTAGCATTGTGTCTCAAATGTACATTTATAAGCTCACAATTAATAAAACTTCCTCAGTAAGAATGAGAAGATTTTTATACACTGTATTATAAAGTGTCTGTGGTTTGAAAGTTTTCATGAATTATGACCTTATTCTCAAAATATTTTAAAACAGTGTGTCCAATAAGTTTTCCTAGCGAGGAGGTATCTTTTCAGCTTTTTACCGGCTAGCACTTGTATTTCAATGCCTTAGAAAGCCTCAAGCAACCCAGAGAGGTAGCACGGGCGATCTAGCACTTTAGTAGCTCTAAAATCGGTATCTGTATCAGCTGCAAAGCAAATACCATCAGCAGAAGCAAAGAGGGAGAAATATAGCTCCCTGCTCACTCAATTCCCTGCAGTTAGAAGCTTTCAAATGAAACAGACAACAAGAGATGCTCACACGAGGATAGCAGAGCCAAGAGAGGGCAGGGCCGCCCTTGATCGTCTCTTTTATTCGAAGAAGGGGAAAGGGGCGGACTGGGGGCGGACCCGGGGTGAGCGGCCAATCAGACACTGCTAAAGAGTCTGAGTTACATTTGGTTTTGCCCCCGCTTGGAGCAAAGGAGTTCAAAGCACATGGCAGAGGCAAGTGTCTTAGGGAGGGGGAGGGGAAGGGGAAGCTCAGAACAGGCAGCAACATCCTAGTATGCACATTTTTATACACATTATATAGATAGTAAGTTCAACTTGAATTTTTCTGCTTCTGTTTTGAAAATGCAAATAATCATACAGGTCATGATCTCTGGCCTTAATTAGGTGACCATACTGAAAACATTTTATAAAAAGACGTAGATGAAAAATCAAGGTCAAAACACTAACTCATTTTCCAGAGGAGAAATGTCCTCTATGTGTAATTTTTGCTAGCAAGGCAGTAAGGTTGCAATAACTTTTACCAAAAGGAGTTACAATAGAAGACTGTGAACTCGAAGAAAGATCTTAAAAATGTGAAACACAATTCTAGAGGAGAAAAAATCTAAACTACTTGTAATTTGGCTATCTGGAAATGTTTGTATATGATTTATCTTTTTGTTGCAGCTGGATTCAACTGTGAAGGTAAATTGCTGAAGAAGCAGTTTACTAACCTAGTTTATTCCCATTAGACAACACTGCCTTATAACGAGTAATGGGAAAAAAAGTCTCACTTTTTATGCATGATGTATCCATTTATGTAGCCTTTACAGACCCAAATATATATATCTGCATCTATAAATACTGTACAGCCAATTCTGTTTTAATTTTTATTATACTAAGCTCCTATATTTAAAATAAGTGTCACTGGTATTTTTTTATAATAAATCCTTGAAATATGGCCTAAACTGACTAAACCTCACATTAAAATAACCTCTTTAAAAATTAAATTTCATACTTTCTTTGTTGGACAAGTCTTAAGTAAACACTTCATCATGAAAAATATTGCAAAATTTTCTATTAAGCTAAAGAAACACCAGAAAGCTCAGAATGAACCATCCCCTGGAACAACTTGGCTTTTGCAATTGTTCAAAAGTTGGAGGACTTTCTAAACTAGAAACTGCCTCTGCCTTGTTTACTAGCTACATGTGTACTATCCTCCCTAAATCTGTCTAATCTTTTTTCTAATATAATTTTCTTTTGACATTCACAATATCCCAGCATAATGAGTTCTACAATTTCAACACTAGAGATAAAAATTTTACAGAAATGTGCACAGCTTGTCAAATAAGAAGACTTTTTTTTTTATTTAGAAGTACAAAAACTGTCCAGAAGGTCTACACAAGGCTTGGTGCACATGTTCACTTTCAGTGATGAAGGCGAGGATGCTCAGAAAAGACCTGGAGAAGGAAAGCAGAACAGAGAGACCAGGAATAAATATTTAAATATAGAGGGTGATCTGGAAAAAGAGAAGATCTTGTAGTATTATTCAAAAGCTTTACTTACATTTAAAGAGACTTGTTGAACCAGTCTGTCAAGAAGGCTGTCTAAATGTCCTTGTCATAATTCCAGCCTGGAGGCTGGAACATCGCCCACAGGGCATGTGTTTGCACCTCTTACCTCCCCCCAGGCTCTTACACAAGTGAGTTATGTAAAGATTTAAGGGAAAGCCTGTTTATGCTCCTTTTCATACCATTCTATTTCATAAGTGAGAATATTTTGTTACACAAGATAGAGTTACAGAGCTGGGTGATAGCAGGATGAGAAATGCAACAGCAAAATATGGGCAGTTGAGAATGGTTCAGCTGAGATCCAGTAAATGCAGGCAATGAATAGAGTATATGTCAGAAGGCTGCCAAAAATGGCAAAATCTGAGAGAGGAAAGGTCTGTCTCACACGGTCTGCCTAGGGGACATGTCAAGCAGCAAAAGAATTGTGAAGGAAGGGGCAGTGTGATAAGTTCACGTGGCTTCTTCTGTTCTAAAATAGAATGGTGTTCCCTGAGAGATAAATGCATTATTCAGAAGCCATTTCAGGTCTTGGCCAAGGCTGGACTTGAGGATGCATAAAGAAGTCCGCACACAGAAGTAACCATTTCATTGTTAGTTGCTGGCATTTGCAGAATGCATTAATGGCTGTTAGGGAGGTTTTACAGCATTGCTAATTTCAGTGGCGCTTTTTGAAAAGGAGATGTGGGAGCCATAATTTACCTCAGCCTTTTTAGTGAGGGAAAGGGAAGGTGTCAAAGAAAAGGGGAGAAAAAAACCTTTTGCTTCCTTCATGTAGAGAAGGGAAAAGAAAACTGATATTGGACACTGAATCAGAAAATACCAATGTACTTCATTTGGTTTTCAGGCCAAAAATAAACTGAGATGCAGACCCTGAGATGCAATTGAAATAGAAAGGTATCGTAGCTTACAGTGGTAAGCTTAATTGTAGAAAATAGGATATATAAAGTGAAGATGTAAAGCAGATGATGAGCAATGTTCAGTGAGGAGGTCAGATTTTTGCAGATACCAACATTTTAGGGTTGTTAGTATTTAATATACATGTTAGGAAAATAGCTGAGTGGTAGAACTTGTATACATTATAAGGAAAAGTATTTTGCTCACTGTGTAAAATCCATGATGTTGAAAGTTTAGTTCAGTCTTCTGAACTCTATAGCTCTTGTTTCTTCCGGATATTTCATACCTTATCTCAAGTTTTCTTCAGCTTGTTTACTGAATTTTCAGTCTGCTTGCTCAGGAGATTCTTAAGCCAGAGCAAGCAGACTAAAAATTCTGTAAACAAACTGAGGAAAATGCAAGATAAGGGCTAGTGTGTTCAAAAAGAAAGAAGAGCTGCAAATACCTTGGCAAGGAATTAACTCTTCACAATATCTACACACATGCACATATGCTATGTGCATTTGTGCTTTCATCATGTGCATTAAGCAGATTTTATACATAGTGGCAGGTGTGGTTGTCCTACATACCATGCATAGCAGTGCATCACTGTTTCCCATTTAATTAAATAGGAAAGCCATAAGTAAACTGCTGACAAAGACACAATATCACAGACAGGCTTAGTGGTTGCCACTGTACTTATTTAATTTTAAAATAATACAACTGGCTGAGAAGAGAGAGCAAAATCTGTGTAATTTTGAACCCATTTATTCTCATACATGTGCAAACATAATATCATCTTCATAAAATCAGATTAAGAAACTACAAATAGAGTTGTAGAGGAATACATTTTAAATGTTCTGTTACTGTTCTTTTAGAAGGTTCATTCCACTGAAATTGGCTTTTGTGAGGTCTTAAGGAATGAAAAGCTCCCTCAAGCACTGCTTTCAATTCTCTCTTCATCTGTAAAAACAAGCCAAGGAGTGGTTTAATTTACTGTTGATCACTGGGGAGAAAAAAAAAGAATGCAAAATTTAAATGACATTCACACACAAAGTTAATAGCTTTTATCACTCTCAGAAGGCAAGTGTAGAGGAAGTATTGCTTCTTATAATATACGACCTGCTTTCAGCTTTATTGTCTTTAATAGTTAAAGCACTGCTGCGAATGTGCATGGACTTAAGACATATAGTTGTCTTACCAAAGTGATAGCAGTGGGTCCTACAGTGTACTGGATTTACTATTATCACAGAGTTATTTAGTACTTTGCATTCATAGACTTTAAACTCTGTACTGAATGACCTAACAACACAACAGCCAGCAAGGGCAAAGTTCAGAAAGGTTGGGAGTGAGGCTGGGAGTTAAGAGTCTTAGACACTGAAAGTCTCACAAAAGGTGGGGGACAGATCTCCAGAGCCCTAGTCTAGTGCACCTACTTACACATTGCTTCCTTCAAGGGAAAAAGGAAAAGAAACACAAAAAAGCAAGCTGAATAACACACAAATGTGACATTAAATAAAACCTTCACATTCCTATCACTACCTGACTGATAACAGAAAAAAGAGGGGTTTTTTACATTTCATTTCCTATCAAGGTAAAACCTGGAAAATTACTTGTCAGAGTTCGTGAACAGTGAAAGAAGTTGCCCAGGTGAAAGACCTATGCTAGAGCACAGTTTATCTCCATAATTAGAGCACTCTTTTCCACAAGTTAAGTGGACTTTAAATCCTTCTGATGAATTGGTCAGGAGTTTGGCCTTGGTCAGCTCTAGAAAGAAGTCAAGGAAAAAGTTACTCATAAAATCTAGCTCTTATCTGTTACTTATAATGGGTCTCAGTCAGAAAAGATATTTAATTTTGATCTAACAAAGAAATAAAATCTAGTGGAATCATTTCACTCAGCTGATCAATTTCTGCTGCTTAAATTTCTTATTTGGAATAATCCTGTGACACAAAACAATAACAGCTTTGACAACCATTAATATTTTTTGAAACACTTGTGCAGTAACTTCTAATATTCATATATTTTATTTAGAAAGTGAACTATCTAGTATCTGCCAGCATAAATTCTATATAGGTATTCATACTTACTCCTGCATATGCTACTATTTTTTTATTTCTGTTGTGTGTTCCAGGAGGCAGTTTTTGCCTTTAGATGGAACGTTTCACCCAGTTTCACTGAGCTGTAAATATAAGTCTGCAGCCAAACTAACTTGATTTCAAGGAGGTTTTTTCCCTTGTCATCATCTCAGGATAGAAGATGCAATTAATATGATGGGACCATAGCAGATATCCAGTAATGCTATTACCAACTGGCTAGCTCAGCAGGATGTTTTCAGCATTTTCATGGCACAGCAAACATGGGAAAGATCCCTTTCTGTCAGACCAAATCAGCTGCATAATCCAAAGAACAGCAGTAAGAACACACAAAGCACAAGCAGAGTTAATGCTACTATCAATATGCTTTTCAGTTTTCTCATCAAACTACACACTGTTCCCTCCCTACATAAAAAAAAAAAAAAAAATCTTTCCCTGTTTCCATTTATTACTGTAGGCAATAACAATAATTTTCCCACTGATGCCTTCTTTTAGTAAAAAAATTCTTTCTTAGGGACAGATGAGTAGTAGGACATCCTCATTAATACCAGCTGAATCAGTTAAAATCCAGTGAACATCAAATGTAGTAACGACAGTGTGTGAATAATAAATAGACTTGATTGTTACTTACACCAAATAGTGCTTATTTATATGTTTCTATAAAACATCCTCACCAGAGTATGACCCAAAAGAATGAATTTATGCCTTCCAGCCCATCAGCACCATCTACTGTGACTTGACATAACAACAGTCTTTGCCACAATAAACACAAGTTTCAGTTGGGTTTTTGTTCTTCACATTTGTCTTTCTCGGGATTTTCTTTTTTTCCCACTTACTGCTCCAGAACAGCCTATCAAAAAAAAAGGTTTCCATTTGCCATTTCTGGAAAATTTCCTGAAAATATGACTATTTCTTCTTCAGAAGAAATCATCCTTCAGACTTCAACTGGTTGAATAACTGTAGAGTTTTGAAAATGCGTAAGGTGAAAACATATGTTCAGTTTTCCTTGCTTTAAACTGTCAGAGTGTA
>NW_008236769.1:866561-883348 GCF_000691975.1 Corvus brachyrhynchos
AAATAAGGAAAAGAATAAAATTTTTAAAAGTTTTAAATTCAGCATAAACTAAGTCCCTAGAATCCATTCCTGAAAATGAAACTATAGTCCTCTCATGTCTGGTCAGTATTGAATAGGAGAGATCGGCAGAATTTCACAAGTTTAACAAGTACATGCCAGACTTCCAACATAATCCTCCCACACAATGCATTCATAATTTTGCTCATAAGGCAGAGAGTTCTCTTTATAGCCTAAATACCATCAGGAAAGAGGTTTAAACCATTTGATAAAGGCTAGAGATTTGCTATCTGTCATCATATCTAATTTTAGCTATATAACTTTCTCTTTCGTCTGTTTCCTTTCTTCCTTTAATTCAAAGACAGATGAATCTGCAAATCTCTCTGCATATTTTTGTTAGACTAATGGACGGACTCACTGCCTTAAAAACCTTCCGTTAAATCTCATCAGTTTATTCAGATTCTTTCTGGCACAATACCAGTGGTTGCTGTGACTGTTGTGACTCCAGAATAATGCTTGGGCAAATGAAAAGAAACAAGCTTTTCGACATGTTTCAATAGGGCCTGTCACATTCTTGGTTACATAGTGCATAGCATTTATGAACTCATGATAAGGAAAAGAGATATTGTGATGAAACTAAACAAAAATTAGTTATGAGAAAAAAAGGTCTAAATTTTTCTCAGAGAAACTGATGCAAATCCTAAATTTTCCCCTTTAGTTCTCTCCAGAATGAATACTCTAGCACAAGTGACATTGGTCCCTCAGACAACCTTGTCAATAGGCTTATTTGTTCTATTTACAAAAGATATGCTTACACGTGCTTGCCTTCATGGGTGTAATAAATTTTATATGCTTTATTTTTCAGACATTAAACCATTTAAAACTGATTTGCCATACCTGGTATATAAGACATCGATTTTAAAAAAAGATGTTAAGTAATGAGGTATAGAAAGAAATTAGGTCCTCAGCGTGCTGCACTTGACAGAACAGCAACCTTCCAGAAAGAAGAGAGTGGAAAACCCCTCAATTGTAAATTGACCATGTTCCTTCCTTTTCCCTCTTATTCAGGCATAAGGTGATTTCTAAAACTCCTTCCATAGTTTCTTTTAGTGATTTGAAATGACAAATTCCTAACATTAATGGCACTCGTTGTGTGCTATTCTGGGTTATAGAATGGCTAATTCTTTTTCAAGCAGGCGGGAAAATCTAGGAGAACTCAGGAAATAGAAGTACATAATTGCATCCTTCAAATATATAAACAAAACAAACTAATATTTTATATGACCTCTTCATTCTTAAAAGCCAGATATTTACTTTTGTTACAATCACAAAG
Organism: Corvus brachyrhynchos; assembly: GCF_000691975.1. NCBI lineage: Eukaryota > Metazoa > Chordata > Aves > Passeriformes > Corvidae > Corvus > Corvus brachyrhynchos. Next base: position 867,892 of record NW_008236769.1, read on the forward strand.
TATTGGTGCAGGAACATTTTCTTTTCAGTATGTCCTTCACATTCTCCCCTGCAGTCTCTTGATACTTAATATATTCTTTTCTTTTAGCTTCCAACTTCTCTTTTACCTGTCCATCAACTCTCCATTCCATAGATCCAAGCATGCTTTTCAGTCTTTTTTTCTTTTTTTTCCTAGACAAAAGGAGGTTGTGTTTTTTATTCGTTTCACTGCAGTAAGAGGAGATGGAACTTTAATGGCTTTAATAAAACTTTTCTCCTCTACTTCAATGTTAAGTTACCCTTTCCACATACTGTATTTTGCTGTGTAAAAATTATTCTCTACTAAAGGTAAAGTTTTCCTACTTCAGTAATTGATTACATTTTTAATATTCATTAATTCATTCATATTGGATATTTTCAGTGTAGCACAGATATTAAATTACCATTATGAGGCAGGAGTTTAAATGAGCTAGTCATAATCTTGAGATTAAGGACATTCACACAATAAAAACTCAGAACACAATAGTGTAACATACTCAAGCACTGGTTATTTTACATAGCTACAAATGCCAAACATAAATGTAATAATATTAAAAAATTTATACTGTATCTTTCAAAATACTGACTTTGTGGTATATATTATGAATAAAAGCCCAGGCCATTGTCCAGTTTGAAATCAGTGGATTTACTACAATACAGTTAATTCAATGGATTATGTCTAATTTAAATCACTGTAGGATAATGTTTTAAGCAAGACTACAGTTCGTGAGGTGGGCAGGATCTGGAGCAGGTGAAAACATTAGCTTTTTAAGAACTGACAGAAGGTTGGATTTTCATTCATGTAGTCTCTGATGAGTTTAAAGAATAAATTCCAAAAAGTTGTCATGGGATTTCATGAAGGAAGAGTCCTTCAATATTTGAAAGAATCACTCAGTCAGCACTGGCTGCGCAATAAAAAAAAAAAGATTTGTCAGCATTAGTTCATGGATTAAAATACCTCAGATACAATTGACAAAGGCATTTGAAGTGATGGCTGATATGTAAAAGCTTCAGACAAGCAAGCTCAAAGATATCGTTCAGCTTCTGTCCAAGAAATTACTAAGCAGACTAAGAGCTCTTCAATGTGAAAAATGATAGAGAGTGAAGAGAATATAGAGTATAGTATATGGGATCTGACTTTCATGAGTGGACTAGAAAGGTCATTCCCCATCTTTTACAATAAAAGAACTATGAAGAATCAAAGGAAAGTAGCAGATTCAACAATAACAACACCAAAAATAACAATTAAAACTGAAACTAATAATTCACCCAGCAGGAAGCCTGGGAGAGTTGTTGCCAAAGGTTCTTATTTGTGCTGGCAGTCTATATGAGGTTTAGGGGAAAAAAACACAGAAAAAAATCCACTGAGAAATAATAAATATTTCAAAGTCCCCTGTGTTGCAAAGTCGAGACTGAAAAATAGAAGGAAGATATTCTTTTCCAGCAATCCTCTTACAGACATTCTTGGAAAGGGTAAGGGTTAAAGACAACTACGAGAAATAAGAAACTTGAAATTGAGCTGAAAATTTGAATGTGCACAAAACTCAATATAATAAAGAAAGGTCTTGCATTAATCGTGGGTGTGATGCATTCCTGGTGTTCCTACGTTCAAACTCTGAATCCTTTATTTCTCCCTGATGTTTTAGGGGGTTTTTTATCTCTTTTACCACCAAGTTTTATTTGCCATCAAGAGATCCTTTAGGTGCAGCCAAGTTCATTTAAACTTTTGCTGCAGGTAGAATTGACCCATGTGAATTACTCAAAACCAAACACATACCTTATTTCCCAATCAGATTTTACATGAATGATTACCTTTCTTGTAATACATCCTTTAAAGTATTAAAATGATTTAGTATTAATGAAAAGTGATAATTTTTTAGTAATTGATCATGGACATACAACCATGGGCCACAATACCTTATTACTTGTTTCATAAGTTGGTATTGCTGAACCTCATGCTTGGAAATGGGGCCAGTTACAATTAAATGAGCCTAATTTCAGATTAGCAGAGATTTCAGGCATCTTATTTTGTTTTTTTTAATTGGGTTTTGGTTGGTTGGTTGGTTGGTTTTTTGTCTAGTGAAAGAGAATGTCTTCATGTAGGATAAGCCTTTATATATACACACATATGCCTGTTTTGATGTTCCTGCAAATATTTAAGGTAAATTATATTGAAATATGGCTTGATTTTCCCAGATTCACTATGCTGGGTTTGTGACTATGAACTTGCAGAGATGTCCATAAGTGAAAGTAAAGGCATATCCCAAGATCTTTCCAGTTGTACTACAGGGCACTCTCACTTCAAAAAGCAAAATGAAAAAATAGCCTAACAATTTTTCTGCCATGTCCCTGGGAAGGTTGTTCCAGTGAATGGAACAAAAAAAAATTCTTTCTTATGTCAAGATGAAACTTCCCCAATGCAAATTATATCTGTTGCCCCTTGTCATCCCCATGTGGCTCTTCCAAAGAGATAGCCTCCATCTTCTTTGTAGCCACCGTTTAAGTACTGGAACACTGTGAAGAAGATCCCCCTTGAGTCTTTTCTTCTCCAGTCAGACAAAGCCTAACTCTTTCAGCTTTTTCTCACAGGGCAGATTTTCCAGCTCTTTGATCATCTTCATGGCCCTTCTTTGGACCCTCTTGTACTCTCCCTGCCTTTCTTGAATTGTGGGGACCAGCACTGCACACATTACTCCAAATGTAGCCAAACAAGTGCTGAGTAGAGTGGAATGACCATGTCTGTATCTCTACTAGCAATGCTCCAGGGACTGATTTGCCTTTGTCATTGCAGCAGCGCTCTGCTGACTTCTGCTCAGCTCATTTCCCACCAGGACCCACCGGTTCCTTTCAGCAAGGCTGCTCCCCAGCCACACAGAACTGAGCCAGTACTGGGCTATTTGTCCCAAGTGCAGGACCATGCTCTTGTCTTTGTTAAACTTCATGCTGTTATTTCTAGCCCACGCTACCAGCCTGTCCAGGTCTTTAAGATGCTGTCTCTTCAGACACATTGTCGTGGATTGACACTGGCTTGGTACTAGGAACCCACAAAAGCTGCTCACTCACTCCCTGCTGCAGCCAGACAGAGGAGAGAAAATTTAATGAACAGTTCATGCATAGAGGTAAGGACAGCGAGAGATCGCTCATCAAATACCATCAAGGGCAAAACAGTTTCAACTTAGAGAATATGAAGTGAAATTACTACTAAGAAAATCAGAACAGGATAATAAGAAGTAAAATAAAACCTTCAAAACACCTATCCCCCCACCACCCTTTCCAGCTCTACCTCCCACCCCAGTGGTGCAAGGAGGCAGAGGATGGGCATTATGGTCAGTTCATCACCCTTGGCTTCTCCCACTGCTCAGGGAGAGGAGTCATTCCCCTGCTCCACTGTGGAGTCCCTCCCACGTGAGACAATTCTCCAAGAACTTCTCCAGTGTGAGTCCATCTCATGAGCAACAGCTGCCTGAGAACTGCTGCAGTGTGAGTCCATCCCATGGGCAACAGTCTCCCTCAAACTCCTGCAGCGTGGGTCTCTTCCACAGGGTGCAGTCCTCCAAGGAGAGGCTGCTCCAGCCTGGAAGCAGGGGCCATCTCTCTCCCATTGGATCACAGCCTCCTCCAGGCATCAACCTGCTCCAGCATGGGCACCTCCCCCACAGGCTGCAGGTGGATCTCTGCATTCTCCGTGGACCCATGGGCTGCAGGGGGACAACCTGCTTCACCATGGTCCTCACTACGGCCTGCAAAGGAATCTCGGCTCTGGCACCAGGAGCACCTCCTCCCCCTCCTTCTCCATTGCCCTTGGTGTCTGCAGAGCTGGTTCTCCCACATGTTCTCACACTTTGGCTGAGATTAAAACTGTGTAACAACTTTTTGTTTTGATTTCTTCTTAAATATGTGATCACACAGCCATTACCATCCTTTCTACCTGGCCCAGCCTTGGCCAGCAGCACATCCATCTTTTGAAGCCACAAGGGATTGGCTCTGCCAGACATGGTGGAAGCTTCCATCAGCTTCTCACAGAAGCTACCCCTGTAGCTCCCCTGCTACCAAAACCAGGCCATGCAAAACCAATACACATGTCCACCTTACCACCAAGCAAACTTGGTGAGGGTGCTTCCAATCCCATCATCCAGATCATTTATGAAGATGCTGAACAACATGGGGCCCTGGGGGACCCACCTGTGACAGGCTGCCAGCCTAAGTAAAACCCACCCTCTGAGTACAGCCTGACAGTAAATTTCCTACCCGTCTTTCAAATTACCTATCCAGGATCATCTCAGTTTTGCCAGGAGAAGGTTGTGGGAAACAGTGGCAAATGCTTTGCTGAAGTCCGGGTAAACAACATCCATAGATCTCCCCATGCTGACAGAATTTTTTTTTTCCCACATTTGTCCTTGGTAAATCCATCCTGGCTTTTCCCGATCATCTGCTTCATTTGTTTTTTAACAGTTTCCAGGAGGACTCACTCTATTACTTTTCCAGGGACTTAGATAAGACTAATGGGCCTCTATATTCCTCAGTACTCTTCTTGTAAGTGGGTATGACTTTTGCCTTCTTCCATTAATCAGTGATATTCCCTGGATAGGGAGTTTGGAGCTAGATATTTAAGGTCCCTTCCAAACCATTCTGTGATTGTGTGAGTCTATTCAATGGTCTGTGCTGCAACAAAGTTATAACTGTTTGTACAATGTAAAGCACATATATCACTAAATTATAGAGTAGGAAGGAATATGGTATCTGTCAGTCTTTATCTGGCATGCTCATTGCACATTATACTGCAGATTTTTTCAAGCAATAGGCAGTGAGGGATAGTGAAGAGTTTCAAAGAATACCTGATAACATTACAAAGTAATTCCAGAAACATTCAAACGTAACAACCTTCACAGCAGGAAGTAATCAAGGCATATATGCCCCCTATAAGCCTAATCCACTGACACTCAGCTGGTCTATAGTATTCCATTTTACCACAAAATTTCAAGGTTTTAAAAGCTATAATTAAGTGGATCGTTACAAGTATTGTGTAACCAGAAGAAACATGGGGTCTTGTGGGCATGCCAAAATTCCAGTGGAAGCTGACTTAGCTGTATTTCTGCAAAATTATTATTTACACATTTGAAATATATAACTACTTACTGTTCCATATAGTAGTAAACAAAGTCAGAAGTTACAGGTGGGTGGCAATTCTGCTGGGTTCATGGGCGGTCAGTAATGACAGAAAGTAACTTCACTAACCATTTGAGCAAATATTTCGGTTTACTTTCGTTCACTGTGCTCTTAGAATTTACTTCTCTATCTTTCAGAAAAAGAAATAAATAGCTGCAGAGAGTAATGTACTCGTGTACATCAAGTGTTATCAGCTGAAAAGACTAAAACACTGTGATGCACACATTGGAGCAGATCTAATATAATATCACATATTACATATTGTCTTTTTCATTTTACATCATATTCTACCGTCATTCTACTCAAGCAATGATGGAGAACATTTTTTGTATCATAAAAGAGAAAACTATTTAAAAAATAAATGTCATAAAGTCTATTTCAGATACTCTTCCACCATGAAAGAGTTTGTTTTTTTCCTAAGGAACCACAAGACAAGATTTGATAAATCTTACTATGTTTCAACTAGGACAACTTTATTCTCTCTCATCTTTTACAAAGTATTCCTGTACCACATAGATTCAGCAACATCTTGAAAAAAACAATGGAAAGCATTACAAAATGTGAGGCTTATGGAAAAGTTCAATTTATAATGAATAATTGGGAAAAAAATCCTGATATTAAAATTAAAGTTGCAAGTGACATTTTCTTCAGAAATTCAGAAATTCAGCATGCTTCTGTCTGGGAAAGAAACAAACACCTATAACCAATCAAGCAACTATAATTCTTAATTGCATTGTAGAATTTTTTCATGTTGTTCTGCTTAGGCCTAATAGAACTCATTTAGCTGTAATTTCAACTTCCATTCTCTAGCAAATTTAGTTTGTACCCATTAATTATGACTATCGTGGAAGAAATGCAGCCCTTAACAATGCCAAAATCCCAATACATGTATATGCACAAGCTTGGGATGTGACACTAATTGTTATGTAAGCTTTAACACAATCCTCTCCTGAACCCATGAAAATTATTAGCTCAAAATATTGTTACTGGAAAAAGACTTCATAGCTACTTTCACCAAGTGAGCAGTAGGAGACCAAATGATTTCAAAACAGGTTAATGACTTATAATAATTACTGAACAACTATTATCTCATAAACTGGAAGAACCTTTCCCCAGGGTAATTTCCTTCTTACACTATGAACTTTGAAATTGGAGCTGGGCTTGAAAAAATTGGGTAAAACTGATGCAACTGATAAGGGCATCAAAGTTTCATTCATTAGATCTACATTTAAGAGAGAAATACAGAACAGTTTACAATGGCCTACATATTTATTTTTCATTACATAAATGCAAAACAGCTGCAAGCATGCCTAACCTAAGATGGTGACAGGCAGTATTTGATAGCGAAAATGAAGATGAAAGGGCAAAAAGAAACCCTGTGGCAGACTGTGTATTTTTATTCAGATGTATTGGCATAAGAAACAGATGTTAAAAGAGGTTAATTCAATATTTATATCAACCTCCAGGAGCAGTAAACCAGTAAAACTTGATAGTCACTAAAAGGAGAAGTGCTTTAAAACCAGCTAAAGCAAGACTACAAAGTTTTACTTTAGTCATGACAGTACCTAGTGGTCAGATATATAGCACCAAAATGTCAGACTAGGTTTCCTAAAATAGATGTGAGATGTAAGAGAAAGAAAAGCAACAACTATCCAGAGACAACACATATCATGTGAAAAGCCATGATATTCAAACCAATAAGAGAGAACACCAGGCAAGATGTGAGAAATCCTGCAAATTAATAGGCACTTATCTTGGCAATTGCTCCCTACACTTGTTCAGGGAAACAAATTCCTAAGGATGGTGCTCATTTTGTATTGTAGCAAATAGAAGCCCCTCCATGTCCATTGACAAGATGTAGATCTCTAGTTCAGGTGGAGCAATCATAGAATCAGAACAGTTTATGTTGGAAAAGACCTTTTAGATCATCGAGTCCAACCATTATCCCAACACTGACAAGTCTGCCACTGAATCATGTCCATAAGTTCCAGACCTATACATCATTTTGATACCACCAGGCATGGTGATTCCACCACTTCCCTGGGCAGCCTGGTCCAATGCTTGACAACTGTTTTCATAAAGAAATTTTTCTTAATATCCAATCTAAACCACCTCTGGCACAATTTGAGGCCATTTCCTCTTGTCCTATTTCTTGCTACTTGGGAGAAGAGACTGAGACCCACCTCACTACAATAGCCTTTCAGGTAGTTGTAAAGAGCAATGAGGTCTTCCCTCAGCCTCCTTTTCTCCAGACTACAAAATGGAAAAAACAACATAAGCTGAAAGGACATAAATATTTTCATAATTCAAGCCATGTGAAGGTAGTAGAAGTTTAGCGTTCAGTGATTTAGGCATCAGAAATGAGACTCTCCCTGTCATATATTCAGGTAAACACTGTGAGTCTCAGTCTTATTAAATGGTGAATGAAAGCCTCTCAGGCTGAAGCAGTGATTAGGAAGCCAGATACTACTTCCTAGGTTAGCAACATAATTAAAAAGATATTATGCAAAATATAGGTGGTTTTGTACCAACATTGCTATCTATACTTCTGTGGATGGACTAAAACTTTTAAATATCATTAGGCTATTATTCCTCACTTTATTATCACAACCATCCCCAAGTTTGTGTCATTCTTAATTTACAAGCAATGGGAAAGCATTTCTGTGGTTTCAAATTACCAGTGAAATAGCTGGTGACAACAGGTTTCTCAGGAGTTAGGAAATTATGAATACTAGGCTGTTTATATAATTCTACAAGGGCCTGGTTCAGGCTCCATTAAAATTAATGGAAAGCTGTCCACAGATCTCAGATGTGCAATGAATCACTGGGAAGTGCTGTCCTGCCTAATAAGTATTTTGATCTTCACAGTCAACACCCATTTATGTAGGTTTTTAGAAGTAATTGATACTAGTGTATATATACTAATTTCAGTTTGTCTAGTTAATTCTAAATGGAAAGAAAAATACAATTATATTGCACATTCAACTTAAAATAAAAATGTTTCATTGTATTATTTAAATCCAATTAGCTTTGATTACTTCAGCATAGTAACTGTCAACTTATGCTAAAGGATTTTTTAAAATACTTTTTCAAAGGGGATACCAGCTATCATGAAAGGTACTGGTACAGCTTTTGGTAAATAATTCATGAAGAAAAGATTTCATGGAAACAATCTGAAATGCTTCATTAGCCAGAAGAATTTGTACCCCACATACCACTCTCTAGTTCATACTTTATGATCATATGGGCCAGTTTAAGTCCCTATGGAAGAAACTAAATCTACTAAAGAAAGTAATAGATTTAGTGACATTCAAACAAAAATTGCACTTTCAAATTAATAAATGCCTTGAGTGAATTATATTTTATTGTGTGTTAAACTGACAGATGTTCAATAATTTTATTAGTCATAAAGAATAGCTTCTTTCCATCTTTTTTCATCTGACCTCACTTGCTGGATCTGTGGTGCTAAGCTGTCTCTGTGGACCAGCTCATTATGAGATACTCAGAATCAGACTGCAGTTCCATTCACCTTTTCTTGGTGATGAAGCAGATTTAAGAAGCCTATGATGCAATGCCATCATCCCACCCATCAGTTACAGTCTGCCACCAGTTCAATTGTCCAAGTATTGCTACTGTATATTACCTAGCTGTTGATAAATATTACTTGAGAACTAAGTGATATATAGGAAGAGGTTTAGGGCCCAGCCCTAGGAAAGAATATGCTATAGCAGGAACAGTCAGTCTCTGTCCCTTTTTAACTTTTCCCCAATGCTGAGTCTTTCTCTCTTTTCCACAATGATTCTTCATATAAATTCCATTCTTGTTAAACTCCTTCCCATAGTTTTTCCTTAGATTTAACAACCCATTTTTAGGGATTTTGAGATATTTTACCTAAAGTGTGTTGACACTGCAGAACCCAAAGTAGCAGAAAAATATTTGAACTCTTCATTATCAACCTGTAGTACCTTTACAGGACTCATCTAGCCTGTGCTTCCATGGTCAAACTGTGCCAGGGAGCTGAGTTAACTCATTGGCAATATCAGTTAAGTCAGACAAACAAAGTTGTTTCTTGATTTAATGGCTAGAGTAGCATATATTATTAAACCACTCAGTTAATCCTGTTATCATTTCTTTGGAATAACATCTATATGATAACCTAATACTCCTCCCAGATATCTATCCATACAAATAAGTCTCTTTATAGAAACACCCTACCGCTATATCAGAACAGCTAGATTCTCTAGTTTCAGAGTGAATGAATGGCCATTGCCTTATGCAAGGGGGAATATTTCTAATGGATAAATCAAGAACATTTTGACAGAAATTATCCGCTTGTTGTGTGCAGCTGTTCCATGTAAGTTTCCAGATGAATAAAACTTGGGTATTATTTTTGTAGACTCAGTATGATCTGTAAGGTGACAGGAAACAATATGTGTATCTTTAATATGCAACAACAGATGAAATCCCTGTGAGCTTTCAGAAAACATTATTGGGGCTAATGTGTTATTGTTAATGACCCTATGGCTTACCATATGTCCAGATGGTAAAGTTAGTTAATGCATTCTTGTTTTTTTTCAACTTCAATTCCTTCATAAAACAAGCTGATAATGGTATTAACGCTAAAGAATGAAACTATAGAGGAGAAGACACTTGGTTTTGTTTCAGGGTATCAGTATTCAGACAGCATTACATTCATTAGTATTTACAAAATTTACTTCCTGACAGTAGCTGCTTGTATAAATTCTGACCTCGATTACATGTATGACCTACATGAATATGCTAGAAGGTGACATTGGAGATTTCCTCATTTCCTATTACAACAGGACATGGGATTAATAAATTGTCAAATACTGTGTAATATGTTCAATTAAATTTTCACAAGTAGTAAGGAAAATAAAAAACACAAAACCAAGCTGAATGCAAGAAAATGTAGAAGACAAACACAAACGGATGATAAATATGCCCAGTAGCCACTTCCCAGTAATTTCTGAGCAGTGGCAAATGACACACAATTTTTGTTCTAGAAATAATAAATTCATAGAAAAAGCCTAGAGACAAAATTTGACTCATTCTCATTAGTACAAAGACAGAAGAACACCAGTGTCAGTGGAATTATCCTAGAACTACCTTGGGTACAACTGAGCTCAATAGCGAGACTTCAGAAAACAAAAAGTGTACAAAACTTTTTTCAGAAAATTTCTGGATTACTTATTTGGTTTTGGACTCTTGTGTTCTGCATTTTCAGATCAAAATTTTTTTCTCATTTCACCTTATTTCATAATTCAAAAAGTAAGGGAGTATATGTACATGTGAGCATGCCCACAACCAGTCACATGCATACACAAGTTAGTTGTGAATATTCCAAAGGAAAAATGGCAACTTCAGAAAAGCAATCACCATTTTCTACCTTGGAAGTCACACCTAGAAATTGCTCAGAACTGTTCTGGAAAGACATATGAACTTTTAAATGTTGAATGTTTCTGTTAAAGTGAATTAAAGCAACTATTAAAAATTTAATTTTTATTTTTGCCTGAATGTTCTATTGATAAAAGGAAAATAAAAAATAATTCTTTCTGGCCTGAGTAAACTACAGCCTTTTCTGGGTTACAGAAAACCCCAACAATATATGGCTATTTGTGTAATATCACCATGCAGTTAAGTTTATATCTAATTATTCCTCTCATGGTCTAACTGCCCACTTTGCCCTCCTGACAATCCAAACCAACAAGATAAAAAAAAGCATTAAATTAATATGATTTTCACTGTGGTGGAGCAATTAAGGAGGTTATGTAAACAGGTATCCATCTCTCCTGATGGCCTTAGATAGTTGTCATGCTCTTCACAGCCATGGGTCAGCACCTTAAAGCTGAGACTGCTACTAAACTGGAGAGTTATTCCTCTGCTTAATTCTCCTGTAATGATGAATAGTTTCATTTAGCCCTTTCATAGCTTTTGCTGGAAGAAAATACTCACTTTTCCAGGCATCTTTATTACAGAAGGGGACAATTTAAAAGTTAAGCAAGGAAGTCTGCTTAGATAAAACTCTGCACAGCTCCATTCAGAGCAAACAGCTGGAAGCTTAGGTTTCAATATTGCACTGACATAAAGTCGAGAAGCTTTCTCTCAGTCAGGCATTGCTCTGACAAGGGGAACATCTCACAGTAGTTTCACAGCTGTTGGTGCCTGTTTCCAGCTGAGGTCATGGCTCAAGGTGTGAGTGTTTTTTTCTTCTGTTCCCTATCACAGCAAAGTTAAATTGCATAGCTAGTACAAGCAAAAGTCAGCACAAAAAGCTTGCTACTGGTTTTTTGTTCAAATACATCAAATCTGGATGAATTTTGCATATTAGTAGGCGTGATACATATGAGTTTGGGATGAGAAGGCAGTTCCTAACCATCAAGACCCACACAATATTTTTCATGAGAAGATAGACTGACCTTGAATACCAGTCTTGTTTGCCAAACTCCATGTTACTTTCTCAGGATTTTTCTCCTTACTGTTTTAAACAGTTTTAAATTTTTATAAAAGGGGGGAAAACAGTGTAATAGGATTCAGGTAGTATTCATTTCTATAGCATCCATCCATTCAAGGGTAATAAGTTCATCTTTAGTCAACTATTTGTCAGCCAAGAAGGAAAACATTACCATTTTTACATATCGCACAGCAAGTGATCCTATCTATTTCAAATACTATGATGAAAAAGCTTTTGTTTCGTATGGAGTTTTGCTTACACCTTTTGGAAACTTTCAAAAGTTTAAAGAGATACTACTATACAATTGTTTTAATTGCAATTTGTTAGAAAAGTACCCCCGTTCACGAACTTAATCCCAGTGTTAATATAAGTTTAAAACTCTGTAATAATTATCTCTTTAGGAGGATCTCATCACACAGGCCCTTTATTGGGCCATCTGCTTTGTCCAATAATGCTCATTACAGCCTGGGAATGCTCATGTCTTCTAAATTTATGAAAAATGCCATTATGACTAATACAGAGTCTTCAAGAGATGCAGAAAAATATATATAGATCAAGTAGTCAAAAAGCCTCTGTCATGAACTAAAGCACCACGAGAAATATACTGCTGCACACCTGTCAATAAGCAGTTATGCATTCCTATGCATTCAGATAACTAAACTAGAAAGATCAATCCTAGTGTTGTAATTAGTTATAGATCTTATTTATTTTCTCTCCATATGATTAGTTTTTATTGTCTCCAGACAAGACTGGAGTCTACATTTGTTCTTTCATTCACTGTGGCATGTTCTAGTGTCAGTGTACACTATTTTTAGTTCCCACACACTTTAAATTATATATTTTGTTCTGACTCAGAGGTGATTTATGGCCATATCTTCTTTTTCCCCTCCTTATCAGACAATATGGATAATACAGATATGTCAGTTTGTTTAAATTTATGCCCAACACTCTCTTCCACAGCTTCTTGTTTTAATACCATATACTAATGGGCAAAGTAGGACTATGCCTAATCCAAATGTGTATGGAAGAGCTACTTGTCATCTCAGAAGCTTTTCTCCTGCTGTTCACGCAAACTTCTTATTCACTTCAACACTTTATTAAACATTTCTTCCATCAATGACAGCAAATCGCCCTATTTATAATTCAGGTATTAAAAAAAAAAAAGAGTGAGCACAACTTGAAGACTGAGCATTCAGGTTTAGTATACTTAAATTGCTTATCTGGTACTCAGATTGCAGAACCTTCAGAATGAAAGGCAGGGTGTAGAACATATTTTTCTCTCTCAGTACATCTCTGGCATAGCCTAATTTATGATAGCTGAAGATAAATTCAGAACATTTAAGCCTTTTTATATAGGTCTCTAGCATTAGCTTACAATCTGGTTGCTACTTTTCTCTCACAGTGAACATAATTTTGATTTATTTTTATTTTTCCTCTTCTCAGCTTTTGCAGAATGCTGATGTATGCGTTTACTTAAAAATACCATCTTGAGATTGACAAAAGTTCTCTTTTAAATAACTTTTTAATAATTATTTCCATGATTATTTTCCTTTTAAAAGCCTCATAATCATTAATCATGTTGAATATCAGACTTTAATTCTTCATTGGATTTGGCAATGTATTTGTAGTGTTGTAGTATTTTTAAGCCTAATGTTTATATTGTATATTTGTGTACATTTTATAAATCCACATATATCACTTTTGAAACAAAGTTTAGGATTTGCTGATGAAATGTATCCATGACTTGGAAATCTATAAGGTATCTTCTCCAGTTTTTTGATAGAGGCTGCAAGACCATGTATATAAACAAGTATTTTTTCAGTAGATTTCATCAATATGTCTATCACAATCTCATGCCATAATGAATGGGCAAGGGTTCTTCCTCTATTTGCAGAATGTCCAAGAAAAGCAAAAGTTTTGCTATAAAATCCAAAGTTTGATCTTTTTGCATTTAAATGGAAGTGCAATTCCTGGTTCTACACTTTACTAAACTCACATCAAAAACAAACAAACAAACAAAAACACAAAAAGCTGAAAAAGGAGTACTAACAAAGCTTTGTTCAAGAACAGAAAAAATGGCTTTTGTAATTTATCTTTTATTTTCACAAAAGGAAATATTTTAATGTTTTCTAGAAGTTAACTTTGATGTTTCCCCTTTTGGTTATTCTGGAATTTTACACAGCAAAAATCTTTTTTTCATTAATGTAAGAACAAAAGCACTGAATCTATCTAACTACCTGAATCTCCAACTGAAGAAATGTATTACTTTATATGGAGTTCTAGGAAATATCAGAATTATTTAAAGAAAAGCATTCCAGTGATTTCTCTTCCTATATTTTTATGAAGATCTTTGAGGAAGACAATCGAAAGGTATAAAATGCCATATCTTGTAACTGCAATGCTGTAGTATCTTACAAGAATATTTATGATTCTTCTAAGGGAATATGGGTCTGAAATGACAGTTGACAACTTGCTCTATTCCCTTTGACTTCTATAGAAATTGGAAATACTCAGAAGTTCAGAAAAGGTAATACAGAGCCCAGTTTCTTCCTGTTCAAGAGATGCTCATGTAGGAATCACACAGCACACCCTCTTCATAAGTATTAATTTTATTTGACACTCTCTTCTGGAGGTAAAAGATGGGGCAGAAAAACTAATAGAAAGAAGGTAACTCTTATGAATAGGGAAATTTGCTTCTCAAGGAGCTGCACATGGTAGCATAAAGGTGCATTAACATGCATCAATGTGGTGCAACCCCAGTTTTCCACTCTGATTCCTATCATGGTTCAATTTAGATTTAGGAGCAATATTGATCTAAAAACAAAAAATGTAATTCCTTCCTACTTTGAAAATGAATGCTTTTCCCTTTTTTCTTCCTAATTTAAATACACGTAGATATTTCTTAAGGCCTCTAGCATTTCCCGATTGACACACACTTCTCGGGGTCCCCTCCCCCCTGCCATGTGGTCCTGGGAGAGGGGCCCTGGGGGGAGGCACGGAGTTTCCCTGCCCCTGCTCAGCCTCGTTCCCATTGGTTGGTTTGTGTTCCCTGCACGGGCAAGGACCCTCGGGTCCCATGATTGCCTCAGTTCCTCAGCAGAGCTCCGGCCAAGCGGCTGGGGAAATAAACATCTCTGAAACATCTATCAAGAATTGGTCCATAAATATATTCTTTCCACAGGCCTCGTTGATTGATACACATGTTGTAGTATCCCCACTGTAACACACACTAAATTATTTAATGGGCAAATATAGGGGGTTTTATATTGCTACATAAAAACATTGATTTCTCTGCACCTCTTTTCCTTTTTTCTGCCATCATATCGTGTCTCTTCTGATTCCCTTTCAGAATACATTTTTCTTTATTCAGGGTTTTTCCCCCTGTAGCGCGTTCAGCGGGTTTGTAACCAGGCAGAAACACCAATTTAGTGTAGTGGTTTGGTCCAAGATACTCATTGCTGTTTATCTTCTGTGAGATAAGAATTAGGAGAAACGCAAAGCAGGCACCAAACTTGAAAGAATATAAAGAAGTTTATTAACAGACTTAAAAGAAGAAAAAAAAATTATACCACACCTTCAGAATTCTTCTTCTCCCCCCACCTTCCTCCCTTCTCCCGCTGACAATATAAGAAGACAACCCTCAAGATGTTCAGTCTGTTTACCACTTCCACAATAATCTTGGTCAATCCATTTAGGAAGAGAAGTCTTTCTTGCTCATGCTATGAACACATTATCACAACAAGACAGCCGCCCACTTCCAAATAACTTTGTTCAGTCCATTTAGGAAGAGGAGTCTCTCTGC
>NW_008236769.1:883801-912605 GCF_000691975.1 Corvus brachyrhynchos
CTGGCCCGAGCACGGGGCCCGCAGCCACCTGTCCCAGCACCGGAAACGAGAGAGCGAGCTGTGGGGGGTTTGTCTGTTCTTAAGTGTCGATCACAGAGACGGTCACAACTTTAAGTGGCTTAAAGAATTGTCCATATTCAAACTGGCCAGCTGATAGGGTCTCTCAGGTCCCAGAGGAAGCTGTAAGCACCCCTTAGCAAGGACATCCCTTCCGGGACTATGCTTGCTAACCTATGACACCCCCTTACTGTCACCTGCGTGTCTTAAAACTTCTCAACAACTTTGCAGTTTAGGAAGTAATTACTGCTTCCATTTAACACACAGTAAACAAAAATATGAAAATGTGCTTACCTGAAGCCACTAGAGAGTGGTTCTGGGACATGAAAAGACACCTCTTGATTTGAAGTCTAACCTTCTACCTAAAAGATTATTTCTCAATTGGCTCATGATTTAGCAAGTTGAGGGAATACATTCAAAGCACAAGAGATGATTCCAGTATCTAAATGAGCACTAAGTGTATCTATACTTTATCCTGGCAAGGGTGCTACCTTCAAACCCCACCATCCATACAATTTGGTTACAAGTCCTTCCTGGGTACCACATTTCCTTTAGTAGATCCCCCCACGCAGGGATCTTTTGCATTTACAAAAGGATGCTTGTTGCTGCTCAGGCAGATATTCACCTCATTGTGCCATGAATGCTTTGAAGATCCACAGATTCAAATTTTCTTCTGGTAAAGATTTTTGAGTGCTTTTATTTATTCCTGATTGTCATGTTCAGAGTAGTTAGAGTTCTGATGGACATAGTTCATGTACATTGTTCAGCTGATTCCCTTTCTGCTAAGTCCATCTGTTAGAGTCAGTCAACACATGTTTCAAAAAGGCACCCCCTCCCGATTTAAATGACAGATCATCTACATTATTGTCAGATCTGATTTTTAGAAATAAGTAAGATTTTGACCTAGATTTACCATACCTTTACCATCAGAAATCTCTTCATATGGCTATTTACAAAGAATTTTCAGACTGGTCACTCTATTTGAAAGTTAAATCTATTAACTTTATAGCTTCAAAATAAATTTCTAAAAATTTGAAGTATTCTTGAATTACTTTTAGGCCTTTTCTTCACAAATTTCAGCTATCAGTTTTAGACCTTAACACTGGAACAGTATGTTGTTATTGGTCTCAGAAATCCTGTGTGTAGAATAATATTATTCTTCTAAATTTACTGGCTACTCTATTTATTATTTCTGTTTAGCCTTTAGATCAAAGAAAAGGTGTCATTATTTTAAAAATAATAAAATTATATTCATTCTGATATGTTTTTGAAGGGTTAAAATTAGAGGGTTGCCTATGTTTGAAAGAGATCTACTCCTACAAACTCAGTATAAACAATTATGCCTTTGCAGTAGTATAATACAATACATATTTCTCTGTAAGATTCTAAGAAACTCTCTGCATTTAGATATTTGGCACTCTGAATTACTCCACATCACAGAGGATGTTCCTAAGAATGATGTTACATAAATGACCATAATTTGCTATATCAGTTTGAAACAGAGTACACTTGCTTGCACGGGAGAAAAAATCACACCTATAGCTAAACATCATTTGGAGATTTATTCTCAAATTTCCCTTCAAATATAATTATTAAGTAGAGCCAATATCTCCAGATGGGCAATCCTTACAACAGGATCTGCAGTATAGCTGAGAAGCCGAGAGTGAGTTCTTAAATGCATTACTGCAACGTGTTGACTTTCTTGTCTTTGCTGTAGTTGCAGTTTTGCAGCCACAGTCAATGTAAATTGATGAGTCTCATATAAGATATTGTAAAAATACCCATTCTGATGTTTCGACTGCTGGCCAGGCGATTCCTTCCAGTTCAGCATCACCAGCGTAATGTTCTTTCTCTTATGAATTTCTATTTTTATGAGTTTTTGAAGGAAACTTGCCTGGAAAATACAATGTGGGGCTGCTCAAACAAGTCTGATAACGCTGGGTGTTTTGATTTGATTAGAGGTGCTCATGCTAATATAAAAGCAGTTGTCAAGGTCCCCTCAGCACAATGCCCCATCAGCTTTTGTTGTGTAGGCAGAAAAACTGTGGGGAAAAGAAAAACTGAGTTTTCAAGATATTAGATGCTTCTTTCACTCACCAGACAAAAAAAGCTTTGAACAAAAGCACCTCTGTAAAAAATACCCACTTGCCTAACAACGAAAACACAAATAAAAATAGAATATAAAGGTTTAATCAACAGTTTGTATCCTCCATATAAATGCATATGACTGCTATGTGATTATCTTCACATACAGATGGCTTAAAGGTATCATTAAGGTTGAGAAAAGAAAATAATATAGCAAAATAAAATCCTGCAAACCTGCAGGCAAACTACTTGCCAGTTTTAAGTATCCCTGATCAAAGAATAGCATACAATACAAAATGATAAAGGGAGGACATGAGAAACACCCTGAAAAGTAGTATTTCGTTCTGTTAGGCACTGACTGCAGACATAACCTCTAATCAAACACTTTGGAGAAGTGCCAGCAACAGGGTGAGAGAAAGCAGAAAATTCCTCCACAGAACACTATATGGCTGAAATCACTACTAAATGGATTTTGATAGTACTAAGGGAAAGTAGTTTCATGTTACATACCTCCCTCATTTTTGTAAAATTCACTGGTCCAGTTTAAAGGTAGTTCATGTCACACAGAAATGGCTTAGTGGTTCATACTAAGGGCTATCTGACCCAGTGATCAAGTTCGATGGTGGCCAGAGAGGACGCACATGGAAGCATAAGAACAGGGCAAGCACAGAAGCCAGTTTGTCCAAATATCCTTTCAGTATCCAGCTAAGGTGCCTTTGTCTACTCCTTCTTGACCCTGGGTTAACAGCTAACAAGTGAAATACCTAGGTGTTATGCGTTGCTCTTCAGGGCAGTAAGGGCAATGGCTGTCTGCCACACTGAGAATGGATTTTGTCCCTAACATAGAATTTTGAAGGCATAAAAAGAGAAAAAAAATGGTTCAAACAGTAATAAAAATGAAGAGTAGTCAAGAGGCCATTCAGAGACCAAGCAGGACAACAAAGGTGTCAGAAACAGGTGTGGATAAGAGAACTAGTAACACAGCTGGAAAAAGCCCAGCAGCTCCTATGAAAAGAAATGCTGTCATGAAGGCAAGGCATTGAAGGAATTCAGCACACACCATCCCCCTTGTGACCCGAGTGAACCATGTGCTGGAGGAGAAGAAAAGCACGATCTTTCCAATACTCACTCAAGAAGGATCACCATATCAGCTTCTGCTCTATTAGAGTCTTTGAAGAATGCTGACAAATACTGAATGCTTTGCCTGGTCCCAAACTGTGATACTATATTATACAATGGTGTTCTAAGGGTTTTCTGATTTCAAGTGCAATGTTTGGTTTGTCAGTAAGATTAATTAAAAAAAAAAAGCAAAAATGTCAGCTCTATGGGAGGGAGAATGATAGGGTCATTGTCATGAGAGGTTGGCAAGAAAGTAAAACACATTTTTTATTAATTTATTTAATAGACAGTCAGAAAGCCTGGCACTGTTCATTTGAATTTGTGATGATTTCAAAGGCAGAACTCATATCTTTACCATTTTAGACTCTGAAATTCCTGATTTTTTTAATCATCATATTATCTCCAGAATAGTTTCTGAATTGAGAAGTGCTCTTTAAAGGAGAAAAAAATAAAAAATCAGGATCTGACTAGAAGATCAAATAGCAGACTATGGAAGGTCTCCCTCTTATTTTAATGAGCTTCAGACTACTCCTTTGTTGTATAAGCACTTTACCATCCAAATATTTTTAAATATTTTAAAAATTATTATATACCTACGACATTTTTAAAGTGGAAGCACATTCAAGGTAAAACAGAGTGAAAGTTAAATGGGAAGCCAGTAAACAGCAGCACATTGACTAAATACATGGAAAAGAAAATTTATTTCTAGAAAACTGAAATATCTTCCAAATTTTATTCCTTCTCTCTTTTATTCTCTCCTTAACAAGGAAATGAAAATGGACAGCAATTTCTTCATTCTCAGTATTTCTCAGATGACAATACAAAACCGCAAAGAGAGTGAGCTTATTGAAAATATAAGGGTCAACTTCAGTAAAAGAGTCAATCAAATCAATTATGTGTGAATCTGAGCTTCCAGGAATCTTGAGAGGTTAGATCTGATACTTATATCCCAAGCCATCCCTTTTATAGGTTTGCAAATGTTATTTTAAAATACTGAGACATTTCTTCACCATAGCAGTGTTAGACAGCAGAAATCCCCCTTTTCACGTAGGTGAAAGAAAAAAAAAATGTGAAATTACTGGTTTTGTATAGATGGAAAACTATAGATTTGCACAAACTGAGACTTATAAACTAAACACCAGCACACTTCCAGAGGCAGAATGCAGCAGAGTTTTCTGACATGTTTTTCTGCTTTAAAAACTACAATGCTTAATGTTTTGGAAAGCTAGACCTAGTCAATATTTATTACACATTTCAGATTTAAAACACATAAAAAGTAAAGCTTTAATTTACCAGTGCCAAGAAAACAAATGAACTCTGTTTCTACCATCATAATATCTGCAGCAAACATTTGGACTGAACTTACCACCCCCATCACCACCTATGCAAAAGGTAGATTTAAAGTACCAATAAACACATATTTTGGTAAATTTTTCTCTTACAGAGAGCAAAAGAACTGAAAGCCAATTAAACTTGGAGAATGAAAAAAGTCTCATTTTTCATGGTGCTTTATTTCCATATACCTCATATATTAATTTTTAAAAAAAGAAATGAGAGAAATATTTATGTAAATTAAAGATAAGATCAAAAATATTTTTAACTTTTATTATCTTCTCTTTCCCCCCACGCCCCTAAGGTAGAAATGAAATTTTTTATAGTTATTTTTCTTCTGAGAAAACAATGAATTTGGTTTTTTTGTTGCCTAAGATTCAGTCTGATAATCTCAGTTTATTGGATAAATGAAAAAAATGAATTCACAAGCAGAGCAAAGTTCTTTGCTGCAAAACTGCCTCATAACAGTGAAAAATACGATGTTAAGACAGTCCCTTTTCCTTACTTTTCACACATTCAACCACAGCTCATCTCATAGCTCCTTTGCTGTCAAATAAATTGCATGAAAACCTTACAAGCATGGCACTGAATTATGTTAAGGTGAGCACTGTGTGATCCTGAGTGATCCTTACCAATTCTGCAACAGCAGGGTATGGATGTCTAAATGAAAACAGGTTGGGAGTCAGAAAGCCAAGACTTACTTGTTTCACTGAATTCCCTGAAATGAAAGCAGAGACATGAAGGCTGAGATGCCCTCATTCTTTCACAGAACTTTCAATGTAACTCTGACCTATGTCTGATTATACATAAAACAGTGAAAGAAAAGTAAACAATTTTGGAATTTTTATTAGTAACTCTCGTTTATTTAAAATTTCACGTTCTCTTTGGGAAACTGCTAATTTTAATTACAGTTTTGGCCAGGAAAAGCTAGAAAATTTGCAGGCTTTCCTACATTTTCAAACACTCTATTCCCATCTATTTCCAGTAGGCAAATCAGTCAGGATGAAATAGAAACATAGCAAAAAGTTCATTAAGATTTCTACTTTAAATAAAAATATTTTTTATTAAATGCAATTTTAGTATATTTTGAAATATTATGCAGTAAAATAGTGTCTTAAATTATTCAATTTGCTTTTTGTTGCCCAAGTTGCTACGTTATTTCCTAGGCGTTTTTCTAAAATTTTGCTATTCTTAACTGCTTATTGCTTAGATTGCCCTTCAAGAAAAACTTCAAGTGGCATGTAATTATAATATGGTATAAAAACACCTACGTAATTACATGTTTAAAGAAACACATCCAAAATAAAAAAAGCAGGTATAGGAAAGAGAAAATTGTCTGAAGTTTCTGTGTTCCAGCGTATCACTGTATACCTTGGAAATGCTTACAATCAATGTATGGAAAAACGAAATTTGACATTTAAGCCAGTGTTTGGTTTTTTGTGCTCAGAGATAGATAGCTCAATGATAAAGGGCATTGTTTTTGATAAACATTACATAAATTATCGGCTGTTCTAAGTATTCCACCTAAAAGTTCCCAAGTGTGTCTGAGGATGAGCTGGGCTATTTGGATCATTTTAACAAAGTGAAGCCTCAGGAAAAAAAAAGATATATTAATTACGTATCAAAAAATAGTGGCTATTCTTTCAGTTTTGTGCATTTTTATTGAGAATGCCCATTAAAAATAAAGATCAACAATCAGCTATGGTATTTCATACAGGACAAGAATGTCAAAGATAGCAGGATCAGTTGCAGTGTCCCCTATTATGGTGGAAAGTAGACATCTATTTCAAAGCATTGGAAGTGGGAGCTTTGCTTCTTAAAAATGAAATGTGAATGAATAAAGTATTCTGATACCTTTTAAAGATACATGGAAAGTAGTTTTGGAAGGTGCTGTTAATATGTGCTGCTTCCCCTTAGTTTGAAAGTTAATCAGAACACCTTAAAAACACACAATTATTTTTTAAAAATTCCTATTTCTAGTTTTATCCTCAATAAGCATGTAGGTCTTCACATATGGCTGATTTATGGAGACTGTTTCACAGAAGGAATTGTCACTTGCTTCTGTTTAAATTGGGGTCTGGAAGGCTATGTGTAACAGCATTCCTGATAATTGGTTCTATTATGAAGCACTGTCACGGCAAATTTTCTGAACACAAAACAGACTGCATAACATTACCTCCCAGGAAAAAAAAACCAGAACACTATCCTGCCTCAGCAACACAAATTTGTATTCTAATTACATGGAGTAAATGCAATTATACCTCAAATAATGCAGGTGCCAAACCTGAAATTTGGAGTATGTATATTAAACAATACAGAGTTGCCATGGAGTTTAAAACAAACACATGAAACACTATGGTTTCAATTCTTCTCTAAGAAAAAGAAGAAAAGAATTCTTCTGTCTTTTCAAAGTGTACTACACTGCTATATTTTTCTTTTAACTCACTCCCTAGCAGACCTTTGCTACTTCATTAAAACATTTTTCAACATGTCATATATATTTGTGGTAGCAAACCCTAGTTTATTCATGCTGAGTGGCTAACCTTTCTCAAAGCAATTTAGCAACATTTCTCCTTTCTTCCTTTTGTAAAATCTCATCTGAATGGCTCTGAAGTGGAACTGGGCAAGAATTGACCTAAACATAAACCTTTTTAGTATTAGAAAAGGAAAACTTTGGGGTTTATTTATTTGTCTTGGTTCTGGTACATCAGCTTTGCTTTGATTCTGATTTTCATGCTTTATTCTGTCATCCAGGTCCAGCTAGCACCAGAAAAAAATTGTTCATTGTAAAATTGCTCTCATACTATTTCAAGTGAGAATGAAACCAACGTGTTTCCCAAAGGCTATCACATAACATGGTCTTAGAATATAACAATCTTAATTTATAGTTGCCTTCACAGATACTGAGATTCTCCTCCAAATCATCAACTAAAATATCAATATTTAGGATACGAAACTTCACTTCAAGGAGTGCATGATAGTTTGGATGGATCTGAAAAATCAGCTAAAAAAAAATCTGAATGAAATTAAGTAAAAAGCAATTCAAACATTAGTTACAAAAAGCAGTATTTCAATTTGCATAATTTATTTGGACAAATTACGTATTTCTTTTTCAACATTTAATAACTACATTTCCTTATTCCAGACAACATCTCATCATATTCAGTCAAAATTCTCAAGGTCTCAGGAAAATCCGCACTCACAAAATTACATTCCAAATATCCTTGATTATATGTTAGTCATCCTTCATATAAATAATGAAAAGTCCTCAGATGTGTCTTTTAAGAGTAGTCTATAGTCACAAATGTGTATACAGAATTACTATAAGGTTTTTCAGTGTAAAATTCCCATTTTCACTTTGATCTTGGAGTTGAAATTGTGGTGATTTAAATTGTAGATCAGACAGTAATAAATGGGACTCACAGGAGTACTTGGGCAAAGTACTGGTTGGGCAGCAGAACAATCTTTTCCCCTCTGGGATTCCCAAATATGTTTTATACCAATCAGCTCTAGGGTAAGTTTAACAATAGAGGTACCTTATTTTCTCAGCTGAAAAGGAAGAGGTTATTTGCCTGGCAGCCAGGACATGCTTTGGTGAAAACAGAGGATAACAAAGGCTCATCTGACCACTGCATCACCCACAGTGAAGTTGAAAATTTAAATGCTTAGCAAAAAAAAAAAAGAAAAAAGTTCAGAAAACTTTTAAACCTTGAAATGTGAAGGCAGTTCAGACAACACACAATTTAGGCCCAACAAAACTGACACAATACATAACTTAGTATAGGAATAAAGAACTACACAATCGACTCCGTTAAAGTAGTGCTGCCATCAAAGATAGGATATATGTATTTACAAATCCACTTTCTTTGTGTAACAAAAAGTGCTATTAAGTGATCAAAATTTTTGTTTTTCTCTTTCATTTGAGGAAAACCCTTTATGTTTGCAAATTTTTATTTCTTAGGGATTCTTTTCATGAGCTAAGAGTACAGTACACAAAGCTCTCAAAAACAGTTAAAACAGTACTTAATTCACTTTTTGCAGTAGCAAAAGATCCCAAATCAGTTAAGGTGAAATCATTTCAACTTCCCCTAACTGGAGGATTCTACCTCTTTGCAGTCTGGTTTTAACCCTATCCACTATTCCCTAGACACCATATTTTTACTCATATCACAGTATTGTCAAGCACAAGTGTAACAGGCTGGCTAGACTCCTTCCTCATGCTTTGCAGGTGGATTAAAATCCTCTAACTAGCCCCTCTGGTTTTTTCCTTAACTATTGCCCATTTCAAAAGAGTACATAGCCTCTAGGCAGGATAAATCCTCTGTACTTCTGTATATTGTCTTTCCTACTCATCTACAATGTCTCTCCCTTGACTTAGAGATTTAAATACATTTTCCACTTCAGAGTCTCAAACACGTCCCTCAAAGGATCCCTCACAAAAACACACACAGCTCAAGCCTACTCAGAGGCCTAAATTAATTATGCTAATCAGACTAACCTGGATAACCCAATTAAGTTTAATTAGCTGATGCCTTTCTTCCTAAACCACCTTGCCTTGGGGACATTTTACCTCTGCTTTCAAGCTAGCTGCAGAAGTCAATCCCCTCCTGCAAACTTGCCCCTCAGCAGACATTCAGCAGGGAGAGACTTGTGGCAATAAGCCTCTCGAAAGCCTTAGCGAAGCTTCTTGTTTCTTGAATACTTAAAACTGGACTGTATTCATATTGAAATTTTGGCTGTGAACAAAAGGAGCTTATTTAGAAAGTCTAGCTTCCATATTCCACATTCCAATATTGCCAGTAATAATCATCCTTTTTGGTTTTTCTATGTCATTGGAGAGACATTGTAGCTCTCTGCTTATAGTCAAGAACACCTCTGTCTTTAGATAGCAGTGCCATTGACCCTCTACTACGTATCTGATCCTGAAGCTGTGCATTATTTCATCTGTGTCTCCCTTCGATTTCACTGCAGGAAACCTCATCTGCATATATTTACTAAACCTGCATGCAGTGATGCAGAAAAACTCCTCTATGGCAGATCCCAGTTAAATTCCCTCCTGCATGAAGTGAAACTATCTTCCCTCACTGCTTTGTGAACGGAACAAAAAACTTTTGAGCTTCAGGTTCATCAAAAAAATTAATTCTTTTCAAAATTTCCCTCAGAGAAAAGTCTAAACAAAAAAAAAAGTGAAGAATTTCTACCAATTGGAATTCCAAAACTATTTTGCCTCAGAAATACTGAAAAATGGCGTTTTCAGAAAAATGAAGGCTTCTGGAGTTCTTCAGATAGCCAATAAAACTTAAAATTCGTTTCCTACTATCAGTAGACTGTTCCATATATTATTTCTAATGATAAACTAGAGAAACATTTATTTCAAATCACAGGAAATTTTAAAGGAAGCTAGCAGACATCCTTCTTGAAGTGCATTTTTTCTCATGAAAGAGGAACTGTGAAGTCAGAGAAGGAAGAGAAATAAAATGGTGGTACATGATAATCAAATTATTTTTCACCTAAATAGAAATCACTAAAGAAGAGGCAATCAAAATTGCAAAATATGTTCAAATTTTAAAGCCTTTTTTTCTTTTAATTTTAAAAGTTGACATTATTTTATGCTGGATATCAAACTTTTTCTATTGTAAATAAAGTTAATAATAACTGGAAAAGTTCAATAGAAACTTTCAGTATAACTCAAAGACTTTTGCCCAACTAAGTGGACTGTTCCCATTTTCACTCAAAAAATATGGAAAAATGCATTACTTTGAAAATTATAATACAACTTTGGTATTGTGTCTATTTGGTTTATCTTCAAGCTTAAAACTAATTATTGTACTGAACAAACTCTTATTTCCAAGCGCTAAATGAAATGTGATTTTGGATAAATAGACTGTAGTTAAAATAAATACTGAAGCAGCCACTCTCATCTGATAAATGATGACCTAGGAAGATTTAATAAGTGATATAGAAAATCAGGAACATCATTGATCAAACATTTTATCCCATTCAAAAGTCTGTATTCTAAAGAAAATTTTGATAACCAGAAAGTTATTCCTTTAGTTATTCTAAGGAATATAATGCTCTGCAAAAAGTACAACTTACCTTCCTATTAAGGCATAACTTTGCCTCACATTACTGTCTGCTTAGATTTTCACTGTACAATCAAAGCATAGACTTATTCTAAATATTACTAAATTTCTGTGAGTTTCAGGTTTTTATTTGTGCTTTTGTTTATGCAGTTTTTTGAAGGGTGTTTTGTTTGGGGATTTTTTTGTAATAGGCAAATGTACAAAATATTGATATTTTAGAAAGTATCTCTACTGATTTCAGTAAGACTTTTGACTAAGTGAGGATTGCAAGATTATCTCCTTGATTTTACATTCCAACAACATGAATATGCTTTGCAAGTATGGCCTCTATATAAGCATGATTCTTAACAGGCTTAAAATCCACAATAATTTGTGGCAGTTCTGTACTTTGCAGAATGCAAACTATTCATATTTCTCCA
Organism: Corvus brachyrhynchos; assembly: GCF_000691975.1. Classification (NCBI taxonomy): domain Eukaryota; kingdom Metazoa; phylum Chordata; class Aves; order Passeriformes; family Corvidae; genus Corvus; species Corvus brachyrhynchos. The sequence goes on from NW_008236769.1 coordinate 894,897, forward strand.
ATTAAATACATTAGAAGTATGCTCTTAAGCAGAAATAGAAGTCTCTGACTGAAATAAGAAAGACCCTTATCAAGCTAAATGTTACATTTCCAATTATAACACTTGGGAAACAGTGATAGCAAAAAAATGCTGGCTGTTACATACCAGAAGAAACAAGTCAAAACTTACTTTCTTGGAGGTCTTCTTTTTTCCCTTATCTCAGCTCTACACCGTGGCACCTTCTGACCTATAATGTTGAACATGTTCAGGCTATTCAACTGTTAGAATAAACTCCAGCAGCAAGTATGAAATGAATTTCCTATTGAAAACATGTTGATAAAATGTTGGTAGGTGGAAGTAGTGGCACATGATGGAGAGAAAATTACTTTGAAAATACCCAATCTAATGTTCACATTTGGAATTAAACAAGTAGTTGCCTGAAGCTTCCCCTGTATTCAGGAAACTGTATATCTTGCAATTTGTGGTAGGATATGGATTCCTCAAGCCAAATAAGTCCTGAGGTGCATCTGAAGTACAGATAGCATGTTTCCAAAACTGTTTATTTAGAATACAACCATTATTATAACCAAATTCTGCTGTGAATTAGCTCCCTTAGCTCCACAGAGGTCAGGTCTGTAGCTTGCATTTAGTTCTTAAACACTAGCGTAGTACTGAAAAATAAAAGATTGAAATGCTGACATTAACATAAAAAAGAAAATTCACAGAACATGTAGCCTACTCAATGATTTGTACTACTTTAAGATTTAGACTGCTTAGCTCAGTAGCGTATCACCTTGAGAAAAGCAATCAAACGTACGATTCCAGTACATAGAATTTATATGCTCTATACTCATGTATAACAAACATGTTCAAGTGATAGAAGAGTTTCCTATGAAATGTGTATATTTATTGTTTCAAGGAGTCTGGGTGAATCTCTAAAAACTATTCCTGGAACTGGAATTAATGTGAGTCTCAAAGCTTTAGACAAGTATCCTGAAGATAGTACTATAGGTTTCTAGATAATCTCCAAATCCCCTCCTTCTAAAGGTTTTATATGTGCTCCAAAATGAAAGGACACTGTGAATCATGCAATAAATCAAGGAATTATTATAGTATGATAGGGATTCAAAAAGATCAGATGGTACATATTTCTCTTGAAGGCAGAGGACATTAATGAAGAGGAATAAAACCAAACAAAAGAGTAAAGTTCAGAAGAGACATTCCTTTTTAAGCCCTCTTACTCTTCACCTCATAGTTCCTCTTAATCCGTCATGGATGCTTCTGTTCTCTGTGATCTCATGTCACAGTCAAACAATAGTGAGTTAAGAGAATGCAATTTAGAAGGATGGCATGCTATAGCAACAAAAGATGTGGCAGGAGAGCTGCAACTGAGAAGTATTTGTCTCTCTTCACTCAGTGTTGACTTCTGAAGATTTGTAGGAAGAAAGAGTAGCCCTCAAGACCTTGAAAGAGCTGCAGGCATATTTTTGGAGAGACACAAAACCTTCTATTGACAAGCCTCCCCAAACTGGATTTATTTTCTGATGTCTTAACTTTGCAAGTAAGAGACTGAAATAATTTTTCAAGCTCACTGAAGACAAAAATCTGCTGTGATGCTCCAGTTTCAAAATTTGATATGCTACTGTGTTCATCTTCAGACATCACTGCTAGTCAGTAGTGGGATTTCCAATGTTAGTCTTTACCTGCGCTGATCACTAATCATCTGCTAGAGAGGAGGAACAGTAATTAATCTTGGTGAATATCTCTATTTCTCTGGTCTCACAACTCAGTAAGTTCTTTAGCAAACTAGAACTTTTATAGAGAAATCCTGTCTTGGTTCTAGAATCTTAACATTAAAAATTAATATTTTGTGGTGATTTTAATAACAGCGAATATGGTTGGATGTCTTGAGCAGTTAGATGTTAGACATAGCATGAACTAACAAAATATATCTCAAAATGCATCGAAATTGCTGGGAAAACTGCTCTACATTGTGAATTGAGAAACAGAGCTCTCCACTCCGTTTTTTTATGATATTCCTCCAAAAACTGAGTCATAGTGTAGTTTTGTTTTTTTTACTTTGAGCACTATTTGCACATGCAGCCTTAAATTACATGCATACCCTTGGTTTAAATGCTTCTAACAAACATTACCACCCTCTTTCTTCAACACACAGTTCTTAAGACCCCACTGCAAACGGCAACCACATTTTCACTCCTTCAGGATATTTTTTTAACAAATGATGTAAACACCTTTTATTCTCATAATCAATACAAATTAAAAGCCAAGCATATTTGAGGATTAGTTGGTTTAATAATTATGACGGTTTTATAAAACAGCAAGACAAAACTGTGGAGCTTTATATGTGGAATAACACTACAACATAATACGATTATGTTGTACTTGCATTGGCAAGTAATTCAGTGTGATATGAACAGATCAGGAGAATAAAAAATTGGCACAGAGGCCCCTAAATCTACATTATACAATTCATTGCTGCACCTGCTTGCCCTTTTCCAATCAGAGGCTCTAACTCTGAGACAGGCTTAGCCTGGGAACATATTGTCTGAGATCTGAGGCACTTGCCCAAGGTTTTCAGGTTGGCATGAGCTGGTGCCACAGATCATAATCAGACACAATTCTGAGAGCCTTAGCTATCTTCAAGAAATCACTAGCACTGAGGAGATTCCTAGCATACTTCTCACAGAGAGAAACAGCCCCTTTCGGAAGGAAATTCACCCCACTGTGAAACACCTGCCAGAGAGGTACAGGCTGGAATCTACATCTCACTGTATACACTGTGGAAGTTCAATCAGCTAGCCTAGTCATCTAATACCCTGAACATCAAATTTAGGAAGCATTCAACCAAATAGCCCCTCCTTCATTACTGTATCATTTTTATGTTTTAATTAGTGCTAAGCCAGTTGCAAAATAATAGTGACAATGTTCATACAAACTGGTAAACAATATTTATTTTTAAAAATAATTTTCGTTACAGAAAAATTTTAAAAATATGGAATGATCAATCACAAATAAAAAGGAGGAGAGAGAAGGATAAAGAGGAAGACACACTGCAATGAAATATCCAGAACACTGGGTGAAGATGAAAAAGAAATTGTGTTAACCTAAAATGTTTCATTCAAACACACATACAATCTATATTCATAAATTCATACAAAATTTTAGCTTTTTCATTTTTCTTTTTAGTTTAGGCAATCAAACATAGTTAAATTCAACTTTTACATTTTTCAGTTTCACTATGTCTCCTTTTTCTTCTAAATTTTTTGTTGCATCTGATTATTTGTTTTATTTGACTAAATTTTTGGATAATGTAAAACATATCTTTATTATTTATAGGGAAATTGTGTCCCAATTCTTTCAAAGCACCAACTGTAAATTGTATATACACACACAGACAGACTTTTTCTAGTTGTTATAGAGACAATATTATCTTCAGTCTTTTATACTTGAAGTAGTGTTAGAGGGGTGTTCATGCTCATTGTAACTTTAAAAAAAATTGTACTTTGGTGAAAAATGGTATACCATACACATTTCAGACCTGTTATTTTCAATAATAATGTCATAGAGGTACTCATTACAGAGTAGAAATAACTTACTCCAACAGTTTGCCATGGGAGAGTTCATGCTGAGTGTTGAGATGCTGACAACAAAGAAAGCACATACAACTGGCTCATTTCCAGTAGATGGCATTAATCAAAATAGTGTATTTCCAAGACGCGGTATTGTTTTTCCTCAATCTGCAAATTCAAGGTAGCATCTTAACACAAAACAGAGTCAAAAAAATATCTCCTTTAGCTGGCAGCACTGTTCATTTCCCACCTCTGCAGTAAATCTAATCCATTTTAAGAACACTTCTTCAACTTTCACATCACACTTATGTCTCAGATGTCATCCATGGATTAGTAGAAATGTGCAAAGCTACCTGAACTTGAGTTAAACGGTTTTTCTAAAGAAACATGCTTTCGTCAGCCAGAAAAATGTTGTCTCACTTATTTTTCCAGATAAGAGCACAGTGTTTTGGTAATAAGTATGGGTCAGATATTTGATAAGTGTAAATCAGAAGATGCCTTCCAAGTCCTAGCTAGTTTTATTCCCAGCTAAGGGACTGATTTATATTATCTTGGGACTTTTACAGTCTGTGTATTTTATTGTTTCCTTCTCAAGAAATAGCCAAAGTAACACTTCTTGTATTTTTAGTACTGTAATGAAATCATAAAATGGAAAATTCTAGTTAATTAGACAGGCAGAAATAATCTGAAAGGTTTTCGAATAATTAGAAAATTCTGCAAGTAGAACATTTTTTAAAGGAAAATGGGGATTTTCAAAACCATGGGAATTCTAATGTTTTAAACAACACCTACAAAAGCTGAGCTACCCAAAACATTTAACTGCTTGAAAAGCAGTGACTTGTGCCCTCATCCATACCAGTACAGCACTCCAGCTGATTTCATGCTGTGGGGCTGGCTCTGCTTAAGCAGAACTACTCAAGGACTGATAGTTTCTTAGTGTATTAGCACCTTTAGTCTACTGCAGACGCTGGAATACATGCATAAATAGTGGGCATGACAATGAAGGAATATTTTGGAAAAAATCTTTGCATATTTTTGTAAAAAATGTCTCATAAACTTTTAAATCACTTACAAGCTCACTCGTCTTTTCACAAGGCTCATCTAACCCAGCATACTTTGACTCAGCGATGTAGTCCATGTGATGGGGATTACAACTGCCACTACTGACTATTGTCTACATGCTGCCAGTGACTGCTGCCATGCCCACCTTAGAAACAAGACAGTCACCTCAACTGGTGCCATGGTTTTTGTGAGGCACAGTATAGCACTAATATAGCTTCTATGCTTTTTAACCTGACGTGTTACTGGTGTTATTTCACACAGAACAGGCATATATGTTTGGTGCTTATACTGGTTGAGGTCAGCAAAAATTGATGTGCCTCTCATCTCCAATCTGCTACATGAAAAATATTCATGTAAATTAATCTTGTAAAATTATTTTCCCTCATTACTCTTTGTATCTTTCCAATTAATTTCTATTTCTTGAATTTTAATGGTGAAGGTCCTAGAAGATATTCCATAAAGAATTTGTACAGGGATTTTCCTCATTTCCTTTTGTTTCACAGAAGTATTAAGCTTGATATATTGAAGGACCATATTTGCATTCCCTGAAGCTGGTTGTTAATGGATTTTTCTCTTTCCAACTGAAGGACAATAAGCATATAGCAAGCATTCACATTAAGTCCGAAGCTGGGATTCATGGGGATGTAGGCTAAGCAGACATCTAGTTTTCCTCCAAAACCAATGTAGTGAGAAAGGCATCTCTAAAAGCCAGTACAACCTTCCTGTCTTAAATAACTACTTTAGCATAGAAGTGTCCTTTTAGAGGCATTTCTCTACGATTATTTAAAGGAGCCCAGGTGAACAACTTAAAGTAGGCCTCTAAGTTTTAGACAGGTAATGATGGGCAAGATGAAAAGGCTGAATTCTGTGACCTTTTATTTTGTACTATTAAATCTTATTATAATTCTATTACCCTGGTCCTCAAGGTCTCTTAACTCTACACAATATTAAAGTGCTGCTTTGTATTTATAGTCCCTCTCACCCATATGCCACCTGCAAATTTCATTAAAACATTTTTGCTTTTTGTGCCAGGGTCATAAATGAATATATTAAATGACATCAATTCCGAGCCAAGCTTTGAGAAACTCCACTGGTAACCTACTTTCAGCCCAACATCTTGCTTTTCAGCATAGGTATAGCATATTCTTTTATTCTCTTTAGCTAAGCTCTTATACAGTGTAAAAAACTTGCATTACTTTGCATCTTTCTAGGCTAGAAATATCAAAAATTTATAAACATTCAGAATTAGATTTTGGAACACATGATTTCTGAAAATTAGTAAAAGGATATTCAAATGATCTGTTCAAGGACTTAGGTTACAATGTAAGATGTAACCAAAAAGTATATATTCTATCACCACCTTCATAAGCTGCTAAAGCAGGTTGGGGCAGTGTTCCTTATCTCCTTCATGACTCATCCCTGATAACTCCCTCAGGAGCCTATCTTCTGCTAATGGGCCATCAAGGCCTTATTGCATGACATCATCCCATTGTGAGATGCTCCACCCAGGGGGATGAACCAAGCATTCCTACCTGGCTGTAATCTGAGGTCTGGCCTTACATACTGGGTTCCCAGAGGACGAGAGCTACATAACCACCACTGGATTGTCAGAGGAAGACCAGACCTTTCTACAGGATCACCACTTCAAAAACATCTATCCCTTCAACGGGACTGCAGCCACCATTTAATCAGACTGCTACCACCACCCTGACCAACAGGATGTCAGGCTGTATCCTGACTCTGTCAGTTTAAGCCAGTGTTTTCTGCCTTTATATTAATTTTCTTATTAAATTGTACTTCTGACTTGTAATCTCCCATTGGTTTGTTTTCAAACTAGTACAGACTTCAGGAATGTAACTCCGTTGTCTACACATGGGCATCTACTGCCCTGACCCTCACCTGTGCTGTATGTTGTGTTGCCATATGGACATAGAGGGTACCTTAAGATATGTCAGATGACAGCTGCTCAGGCAACTGATTCAGGCCCTTTGTTAATGTACTGGGTGTAAGCAGCAAGGTTTTGGTACAAGGAGGGCTGCAAGTGTGGCTTCTGAGAATTGAGGGCCTGCCCTGTGCCAGACATGGCCAGGTCAGGCCTGTTCCACAGCAGATCCACCACAGGCCACAGCTGAGCCCATCAAGCCAAGCTAATCATGGCTCTGTGAAAACATGTTTTCGTAAGGTCAAGAAATGGGAGAGAAGGGAACAAAGAAAGAGAAACAAGAGGAAACACCAAATTCAAAGGAGGGGGAGGTACTCCACGGTGAAGCGAACACATGCACCTTTCTCCCAAAGGACTGAGGCTCGTGCAGGACCAATGCTAGAGCCCCCTTGCAGGGATGACAGCCCACAGAAGTCCTACTTGAGAGAAGGTGCTTCTCATGAGGCTCTGTGGCCAGTAGAGGAGCCCACACTGGAGCCAGTATTAAACTAAATTACAATTTAGGGTTAATATATTAATTACTAAATGGTAGTAAATCCTTCTCTGAGTCCCAGGAACTTTGGTATGTAAGATACACATGAAACAGAAAAAGAAACAAGTCTGTATCATCACAACATAAAGATGAAATGGTTTTACTGAATATGCAATATGTGTAAGTCAGACAGATACCTACAATCATTGTATATGCTCCCCACAGTCACTCCAAACGCCTGGGGGAAAAGAGTCTGTGGTTTGGCTTTCATTGACTATGCAGGGAGCATAATGATTTGGCTAGGCCTCATGCCTTTTTTGAGGTTTTTTTGACAGCTAAATTTAGCAGGTTATTATGGACAATGACCATCAAAGTCCCATCTGAATTACATTTAAAATTTGATATGCCTACAATACAAAGAATATGGCTAAGTGAACAGATCACTGTACTCGATATTACTTCAGTCTCTAAGTAGTGATACATTACACCTGCTGGTCTTACACCCACCATTTAGTGAAAATGAGTTATGATTTGCATCATTAACTGTGATTACAGCTACAAAAATAGACCTATAATGGTCATATTCCCCATTTTCTGTTAGAAGAGAATTCAAAGCTAGGTGCTACAAAATAGATTATTTTAAGTTTTTCTTAGAATACTACTACTTTACAGAATTGAATGGGGTATTTCAGGTTGTTGATCTATGTTTAAGCCACCTGTGATAGGAATACAAAATAGGAAAATTGTTTCAGAGCGCCTGTGCAATAAAAATACACTACGCAAAGACAGGTACTAGTCAAGAGGGATATATAAGAGAACCTAAATGAAGGTCTGTGAGGTCTAACCTCACAAAACGGGTGTAAGTACCTCTTTGAGATAATTCACCACTTTCCCATTGTCACAGTTTAACCTCAATAGGCAACAAAGTACCATGCAGACGCTTGCTCACACTCCACCCTACCCCTCCACAGGGTAGGAAGGGAAAAAAAAAAGTTAAAACTCATGTTTTGGGACAACAGCAGTTTAATAGCTGTTTAATAAAATAAAATAGACATAATAATAATTTCTTAAATAAAATAATAATAATAATTTGATGAAATAAAAAAATTATAATAAAATATAACAATGGGCATAAAATAGTAATAATAATGATGATGATAATGTAATAATGAAAAGAGAGACAACAAAAAGAGACTAAGAAATAAAAGCCAGAAAGGGCAAGTGATGCACAATACAGTTGCTCACAACCCACTGACTGATGCCCAGCCTGTTCCTGAGCAGCGATTGGTGACTCTCAGTAGTTTATATATTGGGCATGACATTCTATGGTATGGAATATCCCTTTGGCCAGTTTGGGTCACCTATCCTAGCCATGCTACCTCCCATATTCTTGTGCCCCTGCTCATCAGCAGAACATGAGACACAAGCAGTCCTTGATTTAGAGCAAGTTACTTAGCAACATCAGTGTGTTGTCAACATTATTCTCCTAGTAAATCCAAACCACAGATCACTGTGCCAGCTACTGTGAAGGAAATTAACTCTGTTCCAGCTGAAACCAGAACATCCATGATTAGTGAGATGCTGTCTAGAGAAAGAAAAAAAATATACATAAGGTTCAAATGTCTGTATGGGCACTTAGCTCAGGACACATAGTTGAGTTATTGGCATCTTTTTCAGGATACACATAAAGTAAAGGAGAACAAACAAACCCTATTTTTCACCATTGCTCACTCATTAAAGCACACACCAGGAAGTAGGATGTTTGGCATTTTCTGAGTGCAGGTCTAATTTCACAAGGGAGTCATTTCAGGATCAAGTTGCTCCTTAGCACTATTCATCTCAAGTGTGGCTCACTTGCTGTAGATAAGCCATGGTACAAGAAGGAATGGGAAATATTTTCACTGATTCTAAATAGTCATGGGCAATGTGTCAGCATCATGGTAGTATCACAGTTTTAAGGGTAACAGATATTAACATACTTCTGTACTAATTCTCTTCTGATATCACTGTACTTGCAGACTTTTATCTATTAACTCCTACCCTAGTGGCCCAAACCTCCTGAGACTCTGCCACCACCCTTCCCACTTCTCCATTCCAGGCCTATAGCATTCTGGAGATATTTTAGAGGAGTATTATGGAGTAAGCAGTAAAAAAGCTTTTGCCTTCGCTGCCATCTCAGTTAGCAGATCTCCTTGATATCTACAGAAAAATATCAAAGTTAAAAAGAGTTGTATATATGCAGCTTGACCAGGCAGGCAGTGGACTCCAAGAAGGACTGGTTGAGGGAGACAAGTTGGTTGGTATGGAATATTCATGCATGTAAATTTCAGAGTGGGTGATAAAAATCAGTCCTAGAGCTTCCAGCAGCACACTCTACTAAAATCTTCCCTCTGAAATGAAATCAATCAAAAGTTGCCTTTAAACATTCAGTGATGGAAGATCAATTGTAAACTGAGGGAATGCATCACTGAAGAGAGATAGCTTAGCTATTCTACATAGTTTCCAAGAACTCCATTGCCGTTTTTGGAAAATATTTAATGTCATGAAATGTGCTGATAACATGACTTTCTTTCCTCTTCACAGTAACACCATACAAAATCTAAACTTTATGATCCATTTCTAAGTCTTCATTTTCAGAGTATTTTCTCTATGACAATTGATTACTTTGGATTCTGGGCATTCTTTGGATTTTTCTAATAGCTAGCAACCCAAGGAATAGTCTTTTAAGTGTAGGAATTGATAAATTTCTTTTAAAAACCCAAACACAACATAATCCTCAACCAAAACAAAGCATTTCCATTTTTTCACAGTTATTTTTCCAGTGAAGGGAAATAGAAGCAGTTCTTAAAGTCACTCTCATTCAAAATGAAAACTTTCTTGAAATATCAAAATTTCTTCTAGAAGGGATATTCAGAGTGTCAGTCAGCTCTGCCTGAAAGTACTGTTCTGAATTCATTCAACCACAGAAGCAAGTCTGTGATTCTTTTCAAGGGTTCTGAAAAGTTGTATTGTATTTTCACTTTAAAATGCACATTAAAGCATTACATGTGCTCCAATGTGCATTATCAGCAACAAAAATGCTTTTAACCTTCAACTTTTAAAAGCAGCTGCAGGGATTTGTTCCCCAGAGAAGACAGTCTTAAAAAGGCCAATGCAATTTCTAGGTTCCTGAGGGACCGTGCCAGGCTTGCTTGGATTGTCTCTGGGGTCTTTCACACAGTTCAGCTGAGGAAAGTGCAATTTGTTTGTTATGTTTGCTGATCATTCTTTTTTAACCAATTCAGCAAGTAAAAATAGCAAAAAAAAAGCAGAATAACCAGCAAACATAGGAAACATCTGAAGTGCACACCCTTCCATTCTACAATTACACCTCCAAAAATTGTACTGATCAGAATTTCCCCTGCATGTATAAGGAAATAAGGATTCTAAAATTTTTCTTTCTCTCAGAAATTAAACATTCACTATGACTTGCTGGACTGAGTTAGGTTTCGTTATTCATCTCTCACAGGAAACAGCCAGAAGGAATTGTGGGTTGGATTAAGCTATTGGTCACCCATGTCACCAAGGTAGCTCAATCAATAGCAAACTTTCAGTTATGTCCTGTGCAACCATGAGAAGAGATTAAAAAAAATTACAGGAAAGTACTTAAAGATCTTTTTTTTTTCCCCCCAGGATTTGGAATACTACATTAATTGCTTTAGCACATAATCAAAGTTTGTATGAACACTGCTTTAGTTTACATCTGTGAAATACAACACAAACTGCTCAATAGGAAGTTCTTGTGATTATTTATTTGGAGTTAGGGAGAGAAGCCTCAGCTAAAACTGTAATCTTATTTAAAGACATTGAGCATACATATTACCAAACAGTCCCTGATACCATTATTTCTCACTTAAAGTAAATAAAACAGAAAAGAGCTGATGATTAAAGTGGTTATATGAGTTACTAAGCATAGTCAGACATTCAGAGACAGGAATAGAACATAGATTGTCAGGTCTTGGTCCAGCATCCAGATGTTGTTTGTGGAATACTCTTTTTTTTTTTTTTTAAACATTTTCTTCACTGCTCTAAAAAAGACAGTTATAAAACTCTCATCAGAAAGCATTTTCACACTAAATTCTAACAGCTCTAGCACAGTTAGAGGGCAGCAATAACTAAATTCAGCTTCACTTTTGGATATGACTGGAAAGAAAGCCAGGAGACACTCTTTAGTTTATTCTTATCTCTAATATGGTCTATTCACTACTGTGCCATGGCTTTTACCTTCAGCTCCCAGCACAGCCTTTGCATATCCTAACATGAAAATGCAAGTATAAATTTAACTGTATTCCCACCACAAAAGACGGAATATTCTTTTACTTTAAAACAATAAAACATTATTAAAAATAAAATATTGCATGGTTTTGAAATATTTTTCCTTCTTACCAAAGGCAGATATTTCAACTAAATCTTTTTTCATGGAAAGTAATAGTTAAAATTCTGAGTTGAGCAATAGCAATGCATTGGAATGATAATAATTGTAACTAGAATCAAAATTGTACAGAGCCAATTCCCATTATAACTTGAAAAATATACTCTTGTCCTACTAATAAAAGTAAAAACGTAGAAGTCTAAATCAATGACAGTGATGTCTTATTTCAGCTTTGCAAATGCTACTGTAGTCATTCCGGAATGCACTATTTCATAATCATTCAATAAAAGATGAATCACAACTTTCAGTATCCTCCCCTCTCTCCCATATGCATACATTAACAGATTTGTGAATATAACAATCTCCTCAAACTGCATGATTTTGTTTTATGGCACAGCCACTATGTCAGACTAATATTAAATACACTTTTTTTATGTTCATGCCTACCAGTTTGGACAAAAAATGAGAAAGAATGTCTAACAATGTGAAATAGGTCAGCTTTAGATGTGATTTCTATCAAAAATAAAGAAAAATTACTAACTTTTCCTTATGAAACATTAGGGAAAACATGAAAGAGCACAGTAACTGAAGAAAGGTCCTTTGGACCAGAAAATTTTTTTCATTATATATTTGCAATTCTCTAATAAGAGATTACAAATCCACAAAAGTGAATTACTAAATACAAACTAATAATATATAACCATTAAATTATGCTGCTGTCATCATATGAAGATAAGCATTGCTAGTTCTTAGGGCTGAGTTGAAGCCATATTCTTGTTTTTAAATTCTGTTGTGGGAAAAGATGAGGATAATGAAGTGACAGTAAAAAGATGCTGTGCTGTTAGCAAGGCTAGGAAACAGGCTTAGGAAACACATAAAGAAATTTTACGCCAATAGAGATTTAGTTAACTTTTGCTAGAAAACATTGAACTGCTTTGCAAGGTAAAAAAATCATGTAAACAGAAGAGCAAGACAGTCTAATCTGGTTATTGGGAAAATACCCACCTTATTGTATAAAGCCAGGAGAATTATAAACTTTTGCAGTAGAAATGAGTTCTTTTTTTCCTTGAGAAGATAACACCATATGGAATTATTGATAGAAACCAAAACTGAAATCTGAGGACCTTAAAAGTGATGTCATCAGATAGCACAGAACTTGTATGTGTTCAAAATATAGCTACAGATCAAAAAGTGTTGTAATGAGAAGGGATAGCTTGGAGATTGTTACAGCTTGATTATCCATGGCTGTGGACTAAGAGCAATGGAGTTACCAATTAAGCACATCCACAAGTGGAAAGGTACATAACCTGTTATATTATCTCAGGAAGCCATCAACCCCTTAATCAAAATACCAAAATGTTACATGGCCTCCCTGGTGTGAAGACTGAAACTGTGATAAGGAGACATGACGGTTTTACTGCTAATGTCAAAACTTTTGAGAAAAAATAACAAAAAAGGAGGGGTTAGAAGCAATTTGTATTTTTTTTTTACAGCTCAACAGGGTTTTAATATGTCACTAAAATATGCATAAAGGATTTCTTACTGTCACTTTGTCAGCTCAGAGGGAAGTAGGAAGAAGCCTTAAAATTTGGAGGAAAACATGAGGACACTCTAAGGAGGGTTAGTTTGTCTAGTGGGATAGGAGGTCTTCATAAATTTCATTTATATAACCGCAGCCAATTCAACTGTTGTTATTTCATAAACACTAAATTTAAAATAGTTCTTCTACCCCAAAAGAAATGATGTTCCACAGTTCTTGGAATATGTAGACCACAGAAAATAGAGAATTAATTTTTAAAGTATTATTTATGCTTCACCTGTTGGAGCAGTGTAAGGAGGCACCAACTAGACTATGAGAAGATGGAAAAGATGGGGAAGAATTATACAGAATGATCAAAGAGGATATAATGAAATCATCTAGAATCAGTTTAAGAAAGTAAAAAAAAAAAGAATCTTTAAAGACTGTTGTCAGTGAGTTCTAACAAGCAATAGAACGAAGACAAAACAATAAAAGGTATAAATGCTGCCACTTGTGGCATTTAGAACAGAAAAAATATTAGCACAGGAAATACTTTCCAGGGAAAACATGATTTACTGAAGGCAGAGAGACCTTGGAAAGCTGGAAATCTGGATTCTAAACTAAATGTGAGTTGCTGTCATCTTGCAAGAGTGCAGAGAAGACACTTTTGTTATTCTTGCTCTGTTGGCTTATATTGGGAACTTTAAAAGGTTTAGACAAGTTCTCTCTTAACATGTGCTTATAGCATACCTAAAACAACACGGCTTTAACCGCATCTCAAACTGTGTCTCTTTGTAGCATGGAAATAATGAGTACTCTTTTTCAATTATTTTGCAGAGCAGAATCTTGATACAGTGAGATTTTGGAATTTTTTAGGCTTTATATCTACATCTCAAACTGTGTCTCTTCGTTGCATGGAAATAATGAGTACTCTTTTCAATTATTTTGCAGAGCAGAATCTTGATATAGTGAGATTTTGGAATTTTTTAGGCTTTATATCTTTTAACATGAAAAGTCAGTTAAAATATTATCAGTAGTAGTGGTATAAATTAGTTTATTATATTTTGTGGCATAATTAGTTTATTAGTATTTTTTAGTTTAAATATAGACTTGATAAAACAGAGTTGATGAGACTAGGTTATAGGAGTAGCTACAGAATATATGCTTCTCCAGGCAGGGGAAATGATGTTTGACACTTCAGGGATTCTGCTTGAAAGAATAACCACTGGCAACAGTCCTGGAGAAAAGAGGGGTCCAGAAGAGTGGTTTGATTTTTGTGGATCAATTCATCCAAGATCAAGAGCATTTAATTCAAAACTGCAGAAAATCAAGCAAAGATGGCAGGAGGCCTACTCAGATTAGCAAGGATCTTCTGACTGAGCTCAGATATCAAAAGGAAGCACACAAGAGGTAGAAGAAAGTTTGGATCACCCAGGAATAGAGAGGCAATGACTGCTTGGTCACACAGAGACCACGCAGGGATGTGGTCATGAGAGCCAAAGTCCACCTGGAGCTAAATCTGGAGAGGAATGTGAAGAGTAAAAACAAAGGCTTCTACAGGTATATTACCAGCAAAGAGAAGGTGAGGGAAAATGTGGGCCTGTTTCTGCATGTAGTAGTAGGTTAAAAAGGGCATGGAAAAAGCTGAGGTATTCCATGCCTTCTTTGCCTCAGCCATCAACAGGAAGATATGCGTACAGGAATCCCAGGGCCCTGAGAACAACAGGAAAATCTGGAGCAAAGAAAGTACCCTCTGTGGAAAAGCACTGAGGGAGCTGATCGACATCACTGGAAGGCCACTTCTGGTTATCTTTGAAGGGCCATGCCAAATGGGAAAGAGAGGGGGGATCCCTGACAACTTGCAGAAAGAAAATGTCACTCCTATTTTGAAGATGGAAGAAGCTTTGGTGGACTTCCAAGTGATCACCTCAAACCGTTGGAAGATGATGGAACAACTAAATGTGGAAGCCACTTTTAGACATGAAGGACAGAATGGTGACTGAGGTTCAGTCAACACGGCTTTACCACAGTCCTGAATACTGTGAAATGACTCATTCAGTGGCCAAGGAGAGAGCAGCAGACATTGTTTATCTTGACTTGAGTCTCCTATGAAATTCTCATAGACTAGCTGATGAAGTATGTGCTTGATAAATGAACAGTGAGTTGAAAACTGGCTGAACTGCTAGGTTTGAAGGCTTGGCATCAGAGAACAAAGTCCAGCTGGAGGTCAGCAACTCATGATAAACCCAGTGGGTCAGTACAGGGGCAACACTGCTTATCATCTTTATTAATTATATAATTGATTTGACAGAGTGTACCCCCAGCAATTCTGCAAATTGCACAAGACTGGAAAGGGTACCTGATACACCAAAAAGTTATGGTGTCATTCAGAGGAACCTCAGGAAGCTGAAAAAATGGGTTCACAGGGATCTTATGAAATTCAGCAAAGGGAAGACACCTGGAAGGGAAGAACACCATGGAAAAGTACAGGGACCAGGTGACTTCAGGATGACACTGATGGACAGGAAGCTGAACATGAGTCAGCCATATGCCCTTAGATCAAAGCAGGCCAGTAGCTTCCTGCACTGCATTTGGACAAGTGTTGCCAAGAGGTCAAAGGATGTGATCCTTCCCCTCTATTCAGCACTGGTGAAGATATGCCAGAAGTGCTGTGTCTAGTGCTGGGCTTCCAGTGCAAGCGGAGACATGGCTATACTGGAGAGAGTCCAGTGTGAGGCTACCAAGATGATGAAGGGACTGGACTATCCAGCCTATGAGGAAAAGCAGAGAGAACTGTAGCTGCTTAGCCTGGAAAAGAGAAGGTTCAGGAATCTAATCAATGTCTACCAATACCAGACAGGAGGAAGTACAGAAAGAGCCAGGCTCTCATTCATGCTACCCTGGGAATGGTCAAGAATAAATGGCCACAAACTAAACATAGAAAATTCTATTTCATCATAAGAAAAAATATTTTTACTCTGAGACTGATTGAACATCAGAACAGATTGCCCACAAAGGCTGTGCAGTCCCCATCCCTGGAGATATCAAAAAACTGTCTGGATATGGCCATGGTCAACCAGCTCTAGTTGACTGCTTGGAGTAGGTGCACTGCACAAGAGAATCCCTGGAGGCCCCCTTCCAACCTCAGCAATTCTCTGATTCTGCATTTTATACAGTTATTACACTCTGAAGGGTGAGAAGCGTAGAAAGACAGTTTTTCAGCTCCAATGCTTCCAATGATGTTAAGTAAATTTACATTTGATGAGGATCTGGCTAAGAGAGCTTTAGAGCATTAGACGGAACAATTCTCATATAAGCAAAACTGGCAAACAGCATAAGAAAATGAGACTGAGTCAAAGAGACTGCTAACATTTAAAGTATGCTTCTCACAGCAAGCATTTGGCTTTAAGGAAGGAAAAGTGAACTCGTGATTACCATTAATGAGAATGGTTGGAAAACATAAAGGAGTGTTCGAGAAAGTGCATGCATGTGGAAAGATGTGAAGTACAGATATCCTACACTCCCTAACTTAGCAGAAATGCAAAATATTTTAAAACAAATAGCATAATACATCCAGAGAAAACAGTCAGAATGCTGAAAGTAAGAAGCCAAAAGACAGTGAGACTTTAATGATAAGAAGGATAGGAGGCGGTCAGAGCCATTCATCTATTAAACTGTTGTCGGTTTTAGTCTCTATTTCTGATTTGCCTTTCCTTTAACATTCATGGAAATAGCCAAATGTTCTGCTTCTCCCGTTAAGGATCCTGAGATATCACAGGACTGCAGGAGAAATTCAGGGAATAATGCTAACTCAGTATAAATTTAGCTGCTGTATATATTCAAGAGAGACAGCTTCTTCCTTCCTGTATTCTTGCTGGCCTATGGAAGAAGATTATAAATGCTTCCTTCATTCATTCCCAAAGTTAGTATTGATATGAGAGACTATGCAGTCAGCAAATCAGGAGTTAAAAATAATTTAAAATTTAAACTGATTCATTGACAATTCTCCATTATCTGTGTACTTCAAACAAGTGAATTACTTCTTAAATTCTTCTAAAATCCTTCTCTTCAGATTCAATCCTTTTTCATTGTCAAATACATTAAAGTTTATTTCTAACTCTGAAACATATATATATATATATTAAAGCAATTTGGAAAGTATCAGAACATGAATTTATTTTAATCCTTTGACTTTGTTTCTCTTGATGAGCTGAGAATTTCAATATAAAAACTCAACAAGATAAGAGGTGATATCACTGGAGACAACAATTTCCTTCCCTCTAGTCACTGAACCGTGAATAAAACATCATGATAATAATTTGGTTTTTTATATTCTTGATTTCATCTGCAGACAGGAAGAATGAGGTGAGACTGTTGGAATTAAATTAAGTTTTCTTCTTGCTTAAAGTGAGTGAGGTCAATGCACTAAAGCATTGCCAACATAAACATAAATGCAAGCTACCTTAATTTGACTGTCTGAAAAGCACTGTTACTGACAACAATGATGCTTGATAGATACTAGTTGATATTTCCCCCAGCATAAGTATCTCACTGAAATGTTTCATAAGTCATGCTATTTTTTTACTTTTTAAAGCAATAAGGTAGTTAAAGGCTATGGGAAAGGTTTGATGCCATCTTTATAGTACAGCTAAAGGGAAAAAAGGCAATCTGTGGGGGCTTTTAATATATTTGTGTGCTCAAACTCTAAAATCACACAAACTCTAATCAACTTAC